>NC_135233.1:1002110305-1002711693 GCF_051348905.1 Ranitomeya variabilis | reverse complement strand
AACATCGGGTTACTAAGCGCAGGGCCGCGCTTAGTAACCCGATGTTTACCCTGGTTACCAGTGTAAAAGTAAAAAAAACAAACAGTACATGCTCACCTGCGCGTCCCCCGGCGTCCGCTTCCTGAAACTGACTGAGCTCCGGCCCTAACAGCACAGCGGTGACGTCACCGATGTGCTTTCACTTTCACTTTAGGGCCGGCGCTCAGTAAGTGTCAGGAAGCAGACGCTGGGGGACGCGCAGGTGAGTATGTACTGTTTGTTATTTTTACTTTTACGCTGGTAACCAGGGTAAACATCGGGTTACTAAGCGCGGCCCTGCGCTTGGTAACCCGATGTTTACCCTGGTTACCAGTGTAAAATATCGCTGGTATCGTTGCTTTTGCTGTCAAACACAACGATACACGGCGATCGGACGACCAAATAAAGTTCTGGACTTTATTCAGCGACCAGCGATATCACAGCAGGATCCTGATCGCTGCTGCGTGTCAAACGAAACGATATCGCTAGCGAGGACGCTGCAACGTCACGGATCGCTAGCGATGTCGTTTCGTGTGAAGGTACCTTAAGAGTTAAGACCGCTAAGGGTGCTTTCACCCTGCGTTCAGGCACTCGATCAGTGGCCCCATCAGGGCTTACGTCCAAATCCCCCCTTGCAAGATGGGATTCGGACAAATGCGCCGACTGGGTCATAGACTATAATGGTGCCTGCAGAGCGAACATGCACTCTGGCATGCATGATTTTTAGGCAAGTGCGCCTACTGGAGGAGGACACTAAAATTTAGTAGACGTACATGCCCAAAAAGGATGCATGTCAGAGCAACCATTCACTCTGCCAGCGCCATTATAGTCTATGGCTCCGTCTGGGGGTTCGGACATAAGCCCTGATGGGAGCCATTGAACAGGCCCCTGAACACAGTGTGAACGCACCTTAAGGCCAGTGTTAAGCTACAACCATCAGATGACTGATGGAGGAGACATCTTTACTATTGGACTGGCATGGACCACCATTTTGTGAGTTATGGAGTGGCACGGATGCACCGGACATGTAATAATTATTTATTTTATAACATTGCTTATTTTAGGATAGATTTGGTTAAATCTTGTAAAAACACTTTAAAGATCCACTCCAGTATTGTTTTTATTTCACCGCTGAGGTGATGTCCCTAACATCTGTTCCCTGCCGGTAGTTCATCCGAGAGAATCAGATCACACTATGCTGGATCTCAGTTCAACCTCTAATTAGGTTCAAACTCTACAGACGAGGCAATCTACGGTTGTGTGACCCTGCCTGTAGGATGAGATCCAGCCTCATTGATGTGGTAAGGACCTGTGGACCCCATAGACCAAGATAGCCTTCTTATATCTATAACAAGCTTTATAAGGCACATAAGAACATAGGACATACAGATCTAACACTAAACGTGCTTTTTATCCCAGGAAAGGTAAAGTTATAGCCATATTTTGTATCTGATTAATTACTTTGACAGCCATTATCATTTGTCCAAACATGAACGTAGATTAGAAGCTGTCATAGCGATATATAAGACACCCTTTCTAGTGGGCTAAATTGCTACAGACTGTCTATGAGTCAGGACAGAAAGGAAGAGAAAGTCACATTTCAGATCATGAATGCCCAGTAGTTACATTATGTCCTTAAAGTATACAGTTGTGTGAAAAAAGTGTTTGCCCTGTTCCTGATTTCCTATTTTTTTGCATAGTTGTCACACTTAAATGTTTCAGATAACAAAACAAATTTAAATATTAGACAAAGGTGACACTAGTAAACACAAAATGAAGTTTTTAAATTAAGGTCTTTATTATTAATGTAAAAAGAAATCCAAACCTACTGGGCCATGTGTGAAAAAGTGATTGCCCCCCTCCTAACTGTGGTTTATAACATCTTTGGGAAGCTGAGTTCAAATTCCCTAGCCACACCCAGGCCTGATTATGGCCACACTTTTTCTCAATCAAGAAATCACTTAAAGAGGACCTACCTGACAAAGTGAAGTAGATCTAAAGATGCTCAAAAGCTAGACATGCTGCTATCCAAGCAAATTTTGGAACACAAGAGAAATAAAGTAATTGAGATTTATTAGTCTGGAAAAGTTTTTAAAGCCATTTTTCAAGATTTGGCACTCCAGCGAACCACAGTGAGAGCCATTATCCACAATTGGCAAAAACATAGAACAGTGGTGAACCTTCCCAGGGGTGACTGGCCGATCAAAATTACCCCAAGAGTGAAGCAATGACTCATCTAAGAGGTCACAAAAGACTCCACAATAACATCCAAAAAACTGCAGACCTCATTGGCCTCAGTTAAGGTCAGTGTTCATGACTCCACCATAAAAAAAGAGAAAGGGCAAAAATGTCCTGCCTTGCAGAGTTCCAAGATGAAAACCACTGCTGAGCAATAAGAGCATAAAAGCTTGTTTCAGTTTTGTGGACTGACAAAACAAAAGTTGAACTTTTTGGAAGGTGTATGTCCCACTACATCTGGTGTAGAAATAACACAGCATTTCAGAAAAGAAACATCATACCAACAGTAAAATGTGGTGGTAGTTTGATGGCCTGGGTCATTTTGTGGCTTCAGGACCTGGAAGGCTTGCTGTGGTAATTGGAACCATGAACTCTGCTGTCTACCAAAAAATTCTGAAGGAGAATGTCCTGCCAGCAGTTCATGACCTCATGCTGAAGTGCACTTGGTTATGCAGCAGGATAATGATCCAAGACACACCAGCAAGTCCACCTCTAAATGGCTTAGGGAAAACAAAATGAAGACTTTAGAGTGGTCTAGTCAAAGTAATGATCTTAATTCGATTGAGATGCTGTTGCATAACCTTAAAAAGGCAGTTCATGCTCGGAAACCCTCCTATGTGGCTGAATTACAATAATTCGGCAAAGATGGATGGGGCAAAATTTCTCCAGAGCGTTGTAAAAGAATCATTACCAGCGCAAATGCTTGATTGCAGTTGTTGCTGTTAAGGTTGGCCCAACCAATTATTAGGTTTAGGGGCAATCCCTTTCTCAGACAGGGTCCTGTAGGTTTGGATTTCTTTTTTAATTAATAATAAAGACCTTCATTTATAAACTGCATATTGTGTTTACTTGTGTTATCTTTGTCTAATATTTAAATTTGTTTTGCTGATCTGAAACATTTAAGTGTGGCAAACATGCAAAAGAATAGGAAATCAGGAAGGGGGCAAACACTTTTTCACGCAACTGTATATAATTACTATACTATATACTGTATAAATATATATATGATTTGGCCAATTTATGTGCTAAGTACTTTCATTTTATGAGTATATTCTATAAAGGAGTAATGTAGTTCAAATTCCATGTATTCAACATTTTAGCGCTTACAGAGGCTGCTGTATTCTTTTGTTTGTTTATTATGTAATCATAGTAGCTTGCACCTGTTCACACTTGCTTTTCTGTTAGGAGGTGATGGTCAGGTATTTGGTTTATATGTATTATGCCATTGGAAGTAGTGAAAACCTCCATTTTTGGCAGAGCACTCATCCATCCTACCTGCCCTATAGATTTGTAGTCTTATAGCCCAGGAAAGGCAGGTGTATAAACATTATGTTAGGGTCCCTTCAAAGAAAGGTCACCTTGTTGCGGCTATTGGGGTTCTCATGAACTGGCCAACTTATATGCCAAGTACCTTCATATTTCAAACTATATACTATATGGCAGTAATTCAATTTACATTCCACATATTCAATATTTGCAAAGGTCTTAGTATCTTCAAAGCGCTACTGTATTGTTTTGTGTGTGTATATAATATGTTACTGTAAAAGTCAGAAGGACGGTAAAGCCTAGGATTTACTGGTCAATCTGGACATTCACCGAGGCCGTCGGTAAAAGCTCAAAATGAAAAGTAAAATTGGACTTTTACCGGTGAAGTCTTGGTAAATGTTAACATTTCTCAACAGCGTTGGTAAAAGTCAGAAATATCTGGTGTGAAGATGGAACATCTGACTTTAACCAAGCGCAGTTGGTAAATGTGCACATTTACCACGGCTTCTTGGTAAATGTAGCTGAGAAGGGTGTAATAAAAAGTGTAAGCCACCGCGGGCGAGGAAATGGAGGACACAGTGGGAAAGGTGTCTGATTAGGCAGATACGGAAATTGCGTTTAGTTAACTTTTACCACCATCATCTGCTGGTCAGAGTCAGAATTCTGTGACTCAAAGTTACTTTTACCAACACATGCTGGTAAATGTAAAGATTTACCAAATCGCCCAGGTAAAAGTCCAAAATCGTTCGTTTATATGGAGTACATCTGATTTTTACCAACGCTGTTGAGAAATGTTAACATGTACCAAGACTTCACCGGTAAAAGTCCAATTTTACTTTTCATTTTGAGCTTTTACCGACGGCCTCGGTGAATGTCCAGATTGATCGGTAAATCCTAGGTTTTACCGTCCTTCTGACTTTTACAGTAACATATATATATATATATATATATATATATATATATATATATATATATATATACAGTACAGACCAAAAGTTTGGACACACCTTCTCATTTAGAGATTTTTCTGTATTTTTAGGACTATGAAAATTGTACATTCACACTGAAGGCATCAAAACTATGAATTAACACATGTGGAATTATATACTTAACAAAAAAGTGTGAAACAACTGAAATTATGTCTTATATTCTAGGTTCTTCAAAGTAGCCACCTTTTGCTTTGATGACTGCTTTGCACACTCTTGGCATTCTCCTGATGAACTTCAAGAAGTAGTCACCGGGAATGGTTTTCACTTCACAGGTGTGCCCTGTTAGGTTTAATAAGTGGGATTTCTAGCCTTATAATTGGGGTTGGGACCATGGGTTGGGACCATCAGTTGTGTTGTGCTGTGCAGAAGTCTGGTGGATACACAGCCGATAGTCCTACTGAATAGACCGTTAGAATTTGTATTATGGCAAGAAAAAAGCAGCTAAGTAAAAAAAAACGAGTGGCCATCATTACTTTAAGAAATGAAGGTCAGTCAGTCTGAAAAATTGGGAAAACTTTGAAAGTGTCCCCAAGTGCAGAGGCAAAAACCATCAAGTGCTACAAAGAAACTGGCTCACATGAGGACTGCCCCATTAAAGGAAGACCAAGAGTCACCTCTGCTTCTGAGGATAAGTTTATCCGAGTCACCAGCCTCAGAAATCGCAGGTTAACAGCAGCTCAGATTAGAGACCAGGTCAATGCCACACAGGGTTCTAGCAGCAGACACATCTCTACAACAACTGTTAATAATAAATCATAATAATAATAATCTTTAATAATAATCTCCTGTTAAGAGGAGACTTTGTGCAGCAGGCCTTCATGGTAAAATAGCTGCTAGGAAACCACTGCTAAGGACAGGCAACAAGCAGAAAAGACTTGTTTGGGCTAAAGAACACAAGGAATGGACATTAGACCAGTGGAAATCTGTGCTTTGGTCTGATGAGTCCAAATTTGGGATCTTTGGTTCCAACCACCATGTATTTGTGCAACACAGAAAAGGTGAACAGATGGACTCTACATGCCTGGTTCCCACCGTGAAGCATGGAGGAGGAGGTGTGATGGTGTGGGGGTGCTTTGCTGGAGACACTGTTGGGAATTTATTTAAAATTGAAGGCATACTGAACCAGCATGGCTACCACAGCATCTTGCAGCGGCATGCTATTCCATCCGATTTGCGTTTAGTTGGACCATCATTTATTTTTCAACAGGACAATGACCCCAAACACACCTCCAGGCTGTGTAAGGGCTATTTGACCAAGAAGGAAAGTGATGAGGTGCTACGCCAGATGACCTGGCCTCCAGTCACCAGACCTGAACCCAATCGAGATGGTTTGGGGTGAGCTGGATGACAGAGTGAAGGCAAAAGAGCCAACAAGTGCTAAGCATCTCTGGGAACTCCTTCAAGATTGTTGCAAGACCATTCCCGGTGACTACCTCTTGAAGCTCATCAAGAGGATGCCAAGAGTGTGCAAAGCAGTCATCAAAGCAAAAGGTGGCTACTTTGAAGAATCTAGAATATAAGACATATTTTCATTTTTTTCACACTTTTTTGTTAAGTATATAATTCCACATGTGTTAATTCACAGCTTTGATGCCTTCAGTGTGAATGTACAATTTTCATAGTCATGAAAATACAGAAAAATCCTTAAATGAGAAGGTGTGTCCAAACTTTTGGTCTGTACTGTGTGTATATATATATATATATATATATATATATATATATATATATATATATATATATATATATATATATATATATATATATATATATATATATATATATATATATATATATATATATATATATATATATATATATATATACTAGATGGTAGCCCGATTCTAACGCATCGGATATTCTAGAATATGTATGTAGTTTATTTATGAAGATTTTAGAATAATACATTGAATACACAGGATTCGGCCGTCCGTGACCAATTAGCGAAGCGTGGTTCAAATCCTGCGCCAATTCGCGGCTGGACTGCGCCTGTCACTGTTCGCAGCCGGCCATGTAGTATATAACAGCCCACGTAGTAAATAGCACAGCCACGTAGTATATTGCACAGCCACGTCGTATATATCACAGCCACATAGTATATAGCACAGCCACGTAGGATATAGCACAGCCCACGGAGTATATAGCACAGCCCACGGTGTACATAGCACAGCCACGTAGTATATAACACAGCCCATGGAGTATATAGCACAGCCACGTAGTATATAGCACAGCCCACGGAGTGTATAACAGCCCACATAGCATATAACACAGCCACGTAGTTTATAACAGCCCGCGTAGCATATAACACAGCTCACGTAGTATATAACAGCCCACGCACGCAGTGTATAACACAGCCCATGTAGTGTATAACACAGCCCATGTAGTGTATAATACAGCCCATATAGTGTATAATACAGCCCACATAGTAAATAAGACAGCCCATGTAGTGTATAACACAGGCCACACAGTGTATAACACAGGCCACGTAGTGTATAACACAGCCCACATAGTGTATAACACAGCCCACATAGTGTATAACACAGACCACGTGGTGTATAACACAGCCCACATAGTATATTGCACAGCCCACGTAGTATATAGCACAGCCCACGCAGTATATTGCACAGCCCACGTAGTACATTGCACAGCCCACGTAGTACATTGCACAGCCCACGTAGTACATTGCACAGCCCACGTAGTATATAGCACAGCACACGTAGTATATAGCACAGCCCACATAGTATATTGCACAGCCCACATAGTATATTGCACAGCCCACATCGTATATGGCACAGCCCACACAGTACACTGCACAGCCCACGTAGTACATTGCACAGCCCACGTAGTATATTGCACAGCCCACGTATTATATTGCACAGCCCACGTATTATATTGCACAGCCCACTAGTATATTGCACAGCCCACGCAGTATATAGCAATGTGGGCATCATATCCCTGTTAAAAAAAAGAATTAAAATAAAAAATAGTTATATACTCACCTTCCGTTGGTCCCGGATCCAGGCGAAGCGGTTACCGACGCTCCTCGCGCACTCCGGTCCCAAGAGGGCATTGCGGTCTCACGAGATGATGACATAGCAGTCTCGCGAGACCGCTACGTCATCATCTCGCGAGACCGCAATTCATGGAGCGGTCACTGGGGCGTCGCGAGGAGCGGGAAACTGTTGATGCCACATACGCAGCATCAATAGTAAAAAGTTGGTCACATAGGGTTAATAGCAGTGGTAACGGAGTGCGTTACCCACGGCATAACGTGGTCCGTTACCGCTGCCATTAACTCTGTGTGAGTGCTGACTGGAGGGGAGTATGGAGCGGGCACTGACTGAGGGGAGTAAGGAGCGGCCATTTTGCCGCCGGACTGTGCCCGTCGCTGATTGGTCGTGGCCGTTTTGCCGCAACCAATCAGCGACTTGGATTTACATGACAGACAGAGGCCGCGACCAATGAATATCCGTGACAGACAGACAGAAGGACAGAAAGACAGAAGTGACCCTAAGACAATTATATAGTAGATATATATCTAATATATAAAGCTGAATGTGTGTGTATGTGTGTATGTCCGGGATTGGCATCTGCACCGTCGCAGCTACAGCCACAAAATTTTGCACAGTCACACATCTGGACCCTGAGAGCGTCATAGGCTATGTTGTGAGGCAAAATTTTAACCCTGCGCATTCCAATTCACCAAACAATTTTGCCCCTATCTACATAATGGGGAAAAAGTGAAAGGAAAAGTGTTGGAGGCAAATTAACAGCTGCAAGATGTGAACAAGGGGGACTTAAAGAGTGAGAGCGACGGCGCCAAAGAGTATATACCGTACAGTTGCTAAGGTGGGGCCCCGACATGGGATACTCACCACACACGGGGATATGAACACACACACAAAATGCGCCACACACTACCACGTGCTTGAACACATATTACCCTCAGCACACATTTCACCACACATATACCAACCTTGCCACATAAAAGTCGAAACACAAAAGTCGCCGCTCAAAACTTGCCACATGCAAAACTAGGCTCACGCAAAACTCGCCACACGTGCAAAACTCACCTCATGGAAAACTCACCACACGCAAAACTTGCACACGCGGAAAAATTGCCACATGCACAAAAGTTGCAACACATGCAAAAGTTGCCTCACACAAAACTTGCACATACTCAAAACGCACCACACATAAAACTCGCCACGCGCAAAACTCGCCATGCGCAAAACTTGCTGTACACAACTTGCTACACTAACCTGTCACATGCAACTCGACACACAAAAAGTTGCTACACGCATGTCGCCACACAAAACTCATCTCACAAAAATCGCTACATGCATGTCGCCACACGCAACTCAACACACACAACTTGACACATGAAACTCACCCTAAAACACACACAAGTCTGGTATTATCCTTCAAAAATAAAAATTAATTAATAAGCAGACAAACTACAAGAGCAACAACTGTACCATATAGGAAATACGGCAGCTGTCAGTCACATGACCTGTCTATTATGTGTATGTGTGAGCTAATATATACTGCCAGGGGGGAGGGCTTCCTGTTGGCTGGGGATTTATCAGGCTGCCAATTTAGCTTACAAATACTGAGGTAAAAATACTGAGCAAATAACGTGTGAACGAGGTCTAATACAGGAGGAGATGACACACAGATATACACTCACCGGCCACTTTATTAGGTACACCATGCTAGTAACGGGTTGGACCCCCTTTTGCCTTCAGAACTGCCTCAATTCTTCGTGGCATAGATTCAACAAGGTGCTGGAAGCATTCCTCAGAGATTTTGGTCCATATTGACATGATGGCATCACACAGTTGCCGCAGATTTGTCGGCTGCACATCCCAAAGATGCTCCTTACAAGGCAGGATGGATCCATGCTTTCATATTGTTTACGCCAAATTCTGACCCTACCATCCGAATGTCGCAGCAGAAATCGAGACTCATCAGACCAAGCAACGTTTTTCCAATCTTCTACTGTCCAATTTCGATGAGCTTGTACAAATTGTAGCCTCAGTTTCCTGTTCTTAGCTGAAAGGAGTGGTATCCGGTGTGGTCTTCTGCTGCTGTAGCCCATCTGCCTCAAAGTTCGACGCACTGTGCGTTCAGAGATGCTCTTAGGCCTACCTTGGTTGTAACGGGTGGCGATTTGAGTCACTGTTGCCTTTCTATCAGCTCGAACCAGTCTGCCCATTCTCCTCTGACCTCTGGCATCAACAAGGCATTTCCGCCCACAGAACTGCCGCTCACTGGATTTTTTTTCTTTTTCGGACCATTCTCTGTAAACCCTAGAGATGGTTGTGCGTGAAAATCCCAGTAGATCAGCAGTTTCTGAAATACTCAGACCAGCCCTTCTGGCACCAACAACCATGCCACGTTCAAAGGCACTCAAATCACCTTTCTTCCCCATACTGATGCTCGGTTTGAACTGCAGGAGATTGTCTTGACCATGTCTACATGCCTAAATGCACTGAGTTGCCGCCATGTGATTGGCTGATTAGAAATTAAGTGTTAACAAGAAGTTGGACAGGTGTACCTAATAAAGTGGCCAGTGAGTGTATACTATATACAGGAGGAGATGACACACAGGTATATACTATATACAGGGGAGATGACACACAGGTATATACTATATACAGGAGGAGATGACATACAGGTATATACTATATACAGGGGAGATGACATAGAGGTACATACTATATACAGGGGAGATGACACACAGGTATATACTATATACAGGGGAGCTGATACACAGACATATACTATATACAGGAGGAGATGACACACAGGTATATACTATATACAGGAGGAGATGATAAACAGGTACATACTATATACAGAGATGACACACAGATATAAACTATATACAGGAGGAGATGACACACAGGTATATACTATATACAGGAGGAGATGACACACATATATATTATATACAAGAGGAGATGACACACAGATATATATTATATACAGGAGCAGATGACACACAGGTATATAATATATACAGGAGGAGATGACATACAGGTACATACTATATACAGGAGGAGATGACACACAGGTATATACTATATACAGGAGCAGATGACACACAGGTATATACTATATACAGGAGGAGATGACTTACAGGTATATACTATACACAGGAGATGACACACGTATATACTATATACAGGAGGAGATGGCATACAGGTATATACTATATAAAAGAGGTGATGACACATAGGTATATAGAGAAGGAGATGACATACAGCAGGTATATACTATATACAGGGGAGATGGCATACAGGTATATACTATATACAGGAGATGACATACAGGTATATACTATATACAGGAGGAGATGACACATAGGTATATACAATATACAGGAGGAGATGACATACAGCAGGTATATTGTTGTGAACTGTGTTTCTGGGCTCCCTCTGGTGGTCACTAACGGTATTGTGTTAGGTATGTCTTGTTGCAGGCCTGAGCTCCAGCTGTGTCGTTAAGCAGCGGGTGTTTCCTATTTGAGTCTCCTCTGGACTCAGTCTCTTGCCTGGCATCATTGTATCCAGACCTATATGGTCTCCTCCGGATTCCTTTCAGTCTGCCTCATGCAAGAAAAGCTAAGTCTGTTTTGTACAATTTGGATCGTTTGCATTATTCAGTGTTTTTGTCCAGCTTGCTTTACATTTGATTTTTGACTCGCTGGAAGCTCTAGGGGGCTGATATTCTCCCTCCACACCGTCAGTCGGTGTGGGGGTTCTTGAATGTTCAGCGTGGATGTTTTGTAGGGTTTTCTGCTAACCGCATAGTCCACTATCTATTTTCTGCTATCTAGACTATTGGGCCTCACTTTGCTGAATCTAGTTCATCTCTACGTTTGTGTTTTCCTCTTGCCTCACCGTTATTATTTGTTGGGGGCTTTCTATATCTTTGGGGTTCAATTTCTCTGGAGGCAAGCGAGGTCTTATTTTTTCCCTCTAGGGGTAGTCAGTTCTCCGGCTGGCTCGAGACGTCTAGAACCAACGTAGGCACGTTCACCGGCTACTTTTAGTTGTTTGTGTCAGGATCAGGTATGCGGTTAGTCCAGTTTCCACCTCCCTAGAGCAGTATTTATATTTTTGCTATCTTGCCGGAATATCAGAGATCCTCTGCCATTGGGATCATAACAGTATATACTATTTACAGGGGAGATGCATACAGGTATATACTATATACAGGAGATGACATACAGGTGTATACTATATATAAGGGAGATGACAAACATGTATATACTGAGAGGGAAATGAGAGGTGTGAGGTGAAAATGAGGGGTGTGAGGTGAAAATGAAAAGGTGTGAGTGCAAAATGAGAGGAGTGAGGGAAAATAGTGGAGTGATCGGAAAATGACAGATGTGAGGTCGAAATGAGGAGTGAGGGGGGAATAAGAGGAGTGAGGGGGAAAATAAGAGGAGTGAGGGGGAAAATGAGAGGTGTAAGGGAGAAAATGAGAGATGTGAGGGGGAAAATGAGAGGCGTGATGGGAAAATAAGAGAAGTGAGGTGCTATAACTAACCACAGATATTTACTATGCCCAGGCAATGCCGGGCTCTTCAGCTAGTATATATATATATGTATACCGATAAGGAGAAAAACTTGGAGGAGCGATATCCAATATAAATCATTTATTAATAGAAATATTCATAGAAACTACATACATATAAACAAGACAGTTGAAATGCAAAAGAGTACAACTAGATGGAACAATATATATATATGTTACTGTAAAAGTCAGAAGGATGGTAAAGCCAGACCTCACCGGTAAAAGTCCAATTTTAGTTTTCATTTTGAGCTTTTACCGACGGTCTCGGTGAATGTCCAGATTGACCGGTAAATCCTAGGCTTTACCGTCCTTCTGACTTTCACAGTAACATATATATATATAAGTATATATATATATATACTGTATATATATATATATATATATATATATATATATATATATATATATATATATATATATATATATATATATATATATATATATATATATATATAATCCAGAAAAATGAAGGCAGCACTCCAATAGAAAAAATAAAGGTGGATTATTGGCCCATGTGCAACGTTTCAGTCCAGGATGTGGACCTTTCTCAAGCCCATTGGATTTTGGTTCACCTCACATATTATCTCTCTCATTATTGTATTAATTATTGTGGTGTGCCTGTGTGTGGTACATATGTCACAGGAGGTTGTCATGTATGTGTATATTTATGTATGTGGTATTGTTTATACATCCATTTATATTGTGTGTTCTTTTATATAAGGCTTTTTTATTAGGACAAATATATGTATTTTTAATATATTTATGTCTTTATATGCTTATAGTATTTTATTGATGTTGCACTTGATATTTTTTAGATATATACATACTGTATATATATATTTCGCACATCTTGGTATTGTGTATAGTGCTACTATTGTTGCACTTTCTATATATACATACCTATGTATATTTACTGTGGGCTATATGGTGCCCCTTTATTCACTGTCTGGTTATATTGATTTGTTAATTTCCTCTATAGGGCGTTTTTTATATATCCTTCTATTAGCGGTAGTAGTCCGGTATTCGGTTTTGTTCCGTTTTTGTGCGTTTCAATAGCTCTCCTCCAGCACAATTCTTTTTGAGGATTGCATCATTGCTATAACAACAACCATGTACGGCACTCAGCCTTTTAAACACATCCGCCCCTTATGACAACGCTGTGGGTGTCAGCGGTAGGCGGTATTATGTAGCGCCTGCTGACATTGCGCGATCTGTTTCGCTGCGGTGAGTACACAGCAGGCGTCCCTGGTTTCCAAGCGCAACCATGGATATGTGCATGCGCGGATGTCACTGACCTGGAAATGGCTTCTCTACTTATGGTTTACCGATGCCGGCCCATGGTGATTAAATAACGTTGCTGTTAGCACTATGATGTCCAATCATTCTACTCCATCAGAGGTGACAGGGAGTATCTTATCTGTTTTCGGCTATATCATTGGTCACTATCTATATATAAACTTTACCTGGTCAGTACCCAACCACCCCTGGACGAAGAATTTCAATGCGAAACGCGCGTCGGGTGTGGTGGGTCCTTTGAGTGCTTCCCTCTTGGTAATTATACTTCACTTATATTATTCATTATGTGTATGTGAAATGTATATGATATTTATATTTCTCTCGCCTTCGCTGTGCCTACATAGGTAATCTATTATATCTAATTATAATATATTTATGTATTACACTTTTACTTCTATTATTACGGCTGCTATGTCTGCACATAGAAGGCAAGTTATTACGTTGGAAGAATACACACTGCATACAATTTTTCTTGTATTTTACCGTTGACTATTATGTGAGGGTGCATCTTATAGGTATCCCACCTCTTTCTCCTGTACTTGTGGTATTTGCTGAGATTTTATATATATTGGTTTTGAATAAAGATATATATGTTTTATTGTATTGGCCTTGTGTGAAGTTGATTTTTTTGGGTTTCCTCTTGCAATAGGACAAGCTGGATGGCAAAACAAGTACTAGTAATATCCCAAAAGTAATAGGAATGAAAAAATTACTTTTAACCATGAAAAGGGAGTTGAAAAGAAAAGTCTTGCGTAAGGAGAAGAAGGGCTCAATTCTGGCTTTACTAGCAGAGGGACACAGTGAGCGTCATGTTGCCTACATCCTTAAAATTTCTAAGACGGCAGTCCATTACAACAAGGTCAAGCAGCAGACATTGGGAACAAAAAAAGCTACAGACGGGCAGAGGGCAAAAACGACTTTCCACTGACCGGGATGACTATCATCTTATTTGAATGTCACTCAGCAACCGCAGGATGACATCAAGTGACCTACAAAAAGAATGGCAAATGGCAGCTGGTGTGAACTGCACGGCAAGAACAGTTCATAACAGGCTCCAAGAGGCAGGACTCAAGTCATGTAAAGCTAGAAAAAAAGCCTTTCATCAATGAGAAGCAAAGGAGAGCCAGGCTGAAGTTTGCCAAAGACCATAAGAATTGGACCATAGAGGACTGGAGTAAGGTAATCTTCTCTGATGAGTCTAATTTTCAGCTTTGCTCAACACCTGGTCATCTAATGGTTAGATGGAGACCTGGAGAGGCGTACAAGCCAGAGTGTCATGCACCCACTTGCTTCAGCAAGGCTGGAATTGGGCAGGTTAATCTTTGCATATGAATCAAGCTGCATACAAGGTTATCCTGGAAAAACAGTTGATTCCTTCTGCCCAGGCAATGTTCCCCAACTCTGAGGACTGTTTTTTTTCAGCAGGACAATGCGCCATGCCACACAGCTAGGTCAATCAAGGTGTGGATGAAGGACCACCACATCAAATCCCTGTCATGGCCAGCCCAATCTCCAGACCTGAACCTCATTGAAAACCTCTGGAATGTAATCAATACGATGATGGATAGTCACAAGCCATCAAACAAAGAAGAACTGCTTAAATGTTTGTACCAGGAGTGGCATAAGGTCACCCAAAAGCAGTGTGAAAGACTGGTGGAAAGCATGCCTAGACACATGAAGGCTGTGATTAAAAATCATGGTTATTCCACAAAATATTGATTTCTGGACTCTTCCTGAGTTAAAACATTAGTATTGTTGTTTCTAAATGATTATGAACTTGTTTTCTTTGCATTATTTGAGGTCTGAAAGCACTGTTTTTTTTTAATTTTGACCATTTCTCCTTTTCAGAAAAAAAAAATGTATTGCTTGGAAATACGGAGACATGTTGTCAGATGTTTCTAGAATAAATGAACAGTTTACATTTTACTCATAAATATACCTATAAAGAGAAAAATCAGACAAACTGAACATTTTGCAGTAGTCTCTTAATTTTTGCCAGAGATGTGTGTGTATATATATATATATAAATATATATATATATATATATATATATATATATATATATATATTTGCAAATGTGACGAAAAGATTAAAAAAATAAACTTTTATGTCGATTTTTGCAGAACCATTATCATTACAAAGACTTGTAATTATTCACATAGGCCCAATAAGCGCCCCATGTAAGTGACCTTATGTGAGCTCTCCAGATAATGTTCTGTTTTAGCAGTCTGGCACAAGTGGAGACATCCGAATCAATAGATGAATTATCTGTACGGAACAGTTCACGAATTGTAAAGGCCAAGTGCAATGGTGCAGCACAAATCTGCTTTTGGTAACTCCGCTATGGGTAAATGCACAGGTTTGCCGATTAAAAACAAGATAAATCGGTCTAATATAATCAATTAAACAAGATAGCAGAACATATCAATGAGAGGAGAAAGAAGTTATAGTGAACCTGTCACTATGTTGGCCCTGACTATTTGTATCTGCCATTACAATGCGACGCATTCTGAACTGTAATCCATCATAGATATAATATACCAGTCTTAAAGGGGTTTTCTTATTAATAATCAATCCGTAGGATAGGTGGTGAATGTCAGATTAGTGGGGGTCCGATGCTGAACTATAGTACGTGGGAATATTTGGAGCCATGTTGCATTGGCTTTATGCAATGTTTACATCCAGCCACCACGGACTGATAACAGCTGATTAGTGGGAGTGCCGGATGTCAAAAATAGTTTTGCTCAACCAACTTTAGTCCAATATGTTTGCAGGCCTATAATTTCTTTAGTTCTTGCCCAATGTTTTACCAATGTCTCCAGACAGGAAAAAGAAGGATTGGACATGGTGGAATTTAACATTCTTGAGCCTTTGATTAGTGAAGCTACATATACTTTATACAGCATACCCACTTCCTTATTTTAGTAAATTCACATTGTTGACCTATTTGGTGCAGGCATATTTTTTCTAAGCATGGAAATGCGACAAAGGACATCCAACAAATGCCAATTTAGGGTAAGTTAAGACATCACGTTTATTAGAACATTAAAACCAAGGGAACTGTAAAAACATGATGAACGCAAAACGAGGAAAATACGGTACTGTGTTGACACGTTTCGAGTGGCAAGCTCTTAGCCCTGACCTCGAAACACATAGACGTGTTTTCCTCATTTTTCGTTTATCATGTTTTTACTATTCACCTGATTTTATTGTTCTAATAAACATGATGTTTTACCCTTAATTTGCAGTTGCTGGGTCCCCTTTCTCACTTTACCACGCTTCTTATCTGGAGTCTCCATGTACTGTACCATTCGTGGAAAACCTCCCAATACCAGTGAGCTGATGTCTTGGCTATTTTGTTATCACCTTTCTTCTAATGATGCTTTCACATTGCGTTCGTGAGTCCCGGTGGAACACACGTCTTAACCCCCTCCCTGTAGGCGCTCTTGAAAATGGTGCACGTCAGAGCGCGTGCTCGCTCTGCCGTCAACATTACAGTCTATGGCCCCATCAGCGCATAGGTCCAAACCCCGTTTTGCGGGGGGGGTTCAGAGGTAGGTCTGTCATCATCCTAAAGGCACTGTCCAGTATAGATGTCCCATTTTCATTTACTTTTTTTTTAGGGAATTCTGGGTGAATATAGGGGGAGTCTCTTCGGAATCCTCATCTCTTGTCCACAATGGAGACTGGCTGGTTATGAAGAGTTGTCCAACAGTATGCAGACAACCTATTGATTTGAATGGACATTGTGTAATGCTTCATTTCGACCATGGTTACGCTGAACAGAAACTGTAAAATTTCTGCCAGGTTTCCCCACTTCACTATTAGTTCACTTGAGATTCCAGAAGAAAAATACTTTAAGATGGATGTATGGAGCAGCATTACACATCACTCTTGACCATATACTGTGTTCTAATTTCTAATGCTAATATATGGAGCCATAATAGCTACCCCTAAATTAAAGATAGTCTGTCAGCACAAAAATAGCTGTTCAATCCAAGCACAGACGCTCAGTGCACACTTAGCATGGCTGACCGTTTCATTGCACCTTCCTAACTTGTTTTCCATCTATCCGCCCTATTTTGACTTCTATAGGCCCTGAGCTGTCAATCAAAGAAGAGGGAGGGTGGGGTTATATAAAAAAAACAGGTAGGTATGATGGTGCACTGACCTGCTAAGCCAAACCAAGGGTGCACCCAGGCCTGTGCTTGACCAGCCATTTTGTGCTGACAGACTCCTTTCAAGCATAATGATGGCTTGATGATTTTACCCTCTTCTATATGTCACTTTCTCTATGGTGTATATGCTTTTAATATTGTATTATATTATTTTATATTGGATGATGTCTTATTCACCCATTACAATAAAGGTGGTCATACACTTTATATAACTATCAGACAACCCTTCAATACGCATGCACGCTTTGTTCAGATGAGTATACATGTGTTCTCAAGAGGGGGAGAGGAGTAACCTTAACCCCTTTCTGCCAGCAGACAGAATAGTACGTCAGCTGGCAGTATCCCCCGCTTTGAGGTGGGCTCTGGCGGTGAGCCCACCTCAAAGACGCAATGGGCGCGAGCAGAATTGTGATCCACCTGCGCCCATGAACTAGTTAAATGCCACTGTCAAACTCTGACAGCTGCATTTAACAAGCGCTGCCGGCCGCGCGGCTGGAAGTACGTGCACCGCTGACCCCGTCACGTGATCGGGGGTCATCGGTGCATTGCCATCACAACCAGAGGTCTCTTGAAGACCTCTATGGTTGTTGATGACAGATTGCCATGAGCGCCACCTTGTGGTCGGCGCTCATAGCAATGCTGTAATTCAGCTACATAGAGGTGATCTGTGCATCACCTCTATGTAGCAGAGGCGATCGAGTAGTGGATGCTTCTAGCCTCCCATGGAGACTATGGAAGCATGCCAAAATTAAAAAAAAATGTTTTTAAAAATATATAAAAAATAAAAGTTCAAATCACCCCCTTTCGCCCCAATCAAAATAAAACAATAAAGAAAATCATACCTACACATATTTGGTATCGCCGTGTTCAGAATCGCCTGATCTATCAATAAAAAAAGATTAACCTGATCGCTAAATGGCGTAACGATAAAAAAATCAAAACGCCAAAATTACGTTTTTTTTGGTCGCCATACTATTGTTGGCCTATCCTTAGGATAGGTCATCAATGTGAGAATGCGACACCCGGCACACCCATCGATGACCTGTCCTGGTGTTGGCGGCTGGAACTGCTCAGTTACGGAGCTACACAGCAGATGGTCCAATAACGGTATAGTGGCCAGGCCGAGGCCACTATTCCATTGCAGTATTCCATTGCATATTCTGTGAAGCTCCGTAAGTGAGCAGTTCCAGCCGACACCGAGGCAGCTGATCGTCAGGGGTGTCGGGTGTCGTACCTCCACTGATCAGACATTGATGACCTTTCCTAAGGATAGGACATCAATATTAAAGACCCGGACAACCCCTTTATTATTCAGTATGTACAATCTTTTTTCTCATGTCATTATCACAACTTTAACTCATCTACGTTCCTTGGGTTACATAAAAAAATATCATGACTGCATGTAAATTAACTCAGGATGTCATAACACTGTTCTACAGCCAAATTGGTTCACAGACGTAAACAGTTGAACAAATTTTGTGGTGCTGAAAACTAATGTGATGCTTAAATTTGCTGATTGGCTCTAATTTTCAAGATCCATAAGAGGTTATAATTTCTTATGACACCTTTCATGCAGGCTTGTATAAAAATGTCTTTATTATTTCCTCATCATTACTGCATTGTTAGTCCCTAATCTATTACAGCATCTATTTAGTCTATTGAGCCTTCAGTATTATATCATCTTTGGTGACCAATCAAAAAACGCCAACTCAGCTCTGTTGACATAATCCTAATTACAGATGCATCACATACTTTTATAAATACTCTCTGTGTAAGGTATACAGTTTCAGAATTTTTTCAGCTTAGTTTATTAGCATATATGCATGTTTCTGTATGTTTTTCAGTTATGTCACATTCTTGCATTAACAAAGCGGATAGTTTTTGCTACATGCTTTGTGTCACAAAAGCGAAACTTGACTATCATGATAGGGAAAGCCTATATCCTGTATTTTGTCTGAAGAATAGGAGATCAGGAAAAGAGTTGGGCTCCACACATATGCTGCAGTAGATGTGCGTCACATCTTACGCAGTGGTTGAATGGGAGGCAAAGAGTGATTGAAAGAGGCAATCTATGCATTTTGCAGTCCCTATGATCTGAAGAGAGCCAGCTGATCACACTACCTATTGTTATTTCTGTATGGTTCTCCCATTAGGAAAAGAGTATCAAGGAAGAAGTGGACTTTACAGTATTGAAATATTCCATTTGAAATACTCTCAGTACCACATACAGAAGAATTGCTGGTCCCAAAAGCAACAGAAACATTTTCAGCTCAGTCAAGTGAGGAAGAAGAGAGTTGGTGTCATGAATCATCTTCCTCTCATGACCCAGACTTTCTGTCAGCAACCTCAACTGAACCACACCTTATAACACAAATTGAACTGAATGATCTTGCTAGAGATTTGGATTTACCAGTTAGGGTACCGTCTCACAGTGGCACTTTGGTCGCTACGACGGCACGATCCGTGACGCTCCAGCGTCGCACGATTATCGCTCCAGCGTCATAGACAGCGGTCACACTTCGCAATGCACGGCGCTGGAGCGATAATTTCATGACGTATTTGCGATGTAGAAGCCATTGGTTACTGTGCGCACATCGTATACAATATCGTGCACACCTTTGTTACACGATGCGATCATGCCGCCACAGCGGGACACTTGACGACGAAAGAAAGTTTCAAACGATCTGCTACGACGTACGATTCTCAGCGGGGTCCCTGATCGCAGTAGCGTGTCAGACACAGCGAGATCGTAAGTATATCGCTGGAACGTCACGGATCGTGCCGTCGTAGCGACCAAAGTGCCACTGTGAGACGGTACCCTAAGGTTGAGCTCTTAGGTTCCAGACTACAGCAGTGGAATCTCCTAGCAGGGGATGTTTGGATTTCTTTCATCAGCAACCATGATAAAGATCTTGTCCAATACTTCCTCATGGAGGGCGATCTTGTGGCATGCAACATCAACAGTTGGAATTAATGGAAGCTCTGAAGATAAGTCATAATCCAGAAGAATGGAGGCTCTTCATCAATTTCTCCAAAACAAGCTTAAGGGTGGGTTCACATTGCGTTTACAGCAGCCCGTTCAACACGTACGGTAACGGGCTGCTGTAAACACAAGTGCCGGTATGGCAGCACGCTAGCGCAGATAGAGCATCTGCTAGTTCTATCTGCGCTAGCAGTGATGGACCCGGAAACGCTGCAGCCCGCGTCTCAGGGTCCGTCACTCAATGACGGCACATCCCTAGCGCACGCCCATTGTGGGCGTGCGCTAGCGATGCGTCCAACATAGGAAGTAATGGCCGTAACGGACTACGTTACACCGCGTTTATGCTGCGGTGTAACGTAGTCCGTCTAACGGACGCCCATAACGCAATGTGAACCCAGCCTAAGAGCTGTTTTGCTGCATAGTGCCAATGTGCTACCTTCAATTTCAGTTGGTTTTGCAGTCCACATGAAAGAAACCTATGACAACATGAAACAGCTGTTGAGGTGCTTGAACTTTGACTAACATTTGTGGTCCCCCTGTTGTGACTTAAATGTGATTACCCTCTTACTTGGTCTCCAGGGTGGATACATACAGAACTACTGCTTTATGTGTGAGAGGAATAGTTGTGCAAAAGAATATCACGTCAATAAAAGAGACTGGCCTCTGACATTCGCATCAGCCAGGGAGTAAAAATGTCCTATATCCAGCCTTTATTGACCCATATAGGATTTTGTTACCACCATTATATAACAAGTTGGGCCTAATCAAGAACTCTGTAAAGGCAATGGATAAAGACACACAAGCATTCAAGTAGCCCATTGATACATTTCCAAGGTTGAGTGAAGCAAAGATAAAGGAGAAAGTCATTATTGGACCTCGGATCCGTAAACTTCTTCTCTTCAAGATGAGGAGTTTCTCCGTTTGTTGCAGAGCAAGGAAAAGGCTGCATGGGCAGCAGTCACATTAGTGATAACTAATTTTTTGGGAAACTCAAGAGCCAATAACTTTGAAGAGTGGGAGGAACATTTTTTCAAAGCATGAAAGAACATTGGTAGTAACATGTCCTTAAAGATTAATTTCTTACATTCACATGTAGACTTTTGTCCATCAAACTGTGAAGCAGTGAGTGACAACACTAGTGAATAGTGTTGAGCGATACCTTCCGATATTCAAAAGTATCGGGATCGGATTGGATCGGCCGATATCCCAAAAATATCGGATATCGCCGATACCCGATACCAGTGCAAGTCAATGGGACACAAATATCGGAACGTAAATAAGCCCTTTCTGTCCTTCTATATGCTGTTCCGGAGGGGGGAAGAGTGTGGGCGGTGCGTGGGCGGACACTGTGAGTGTCTGTGTGTGCGGGCGGAGTCTGTGCGGGCCTGCCAGGGATCTGTACGTGCCTACCAGGGCTGCATGCGGGCCTGCCCGGGCTCTATGCGGCGTGCCGGGGCTGTATGTGGGCTGCCCGGGCTCTATGTGGTGTGCCGGGGCTGTATGTGGGCTGCCCGGGCTCTGTGCGTCGTGGAGGGTCTCTGTGCGGCGTGGGGGGTCTCTGTACGGCATGCCGGGGGTCTCTGTGTGGCGTGCCGGGGGTCTCTGTGCGGTGTGGGGGGTCTCTGTGCGGCGTGCCGGGGGTCTCTGTGCGACGTGTGTGGGGTCTCTGTGCGGTGTGCCTGGGGTCTCTGTGCGGCGTGCCAGGGGTCTCTGTGCGGCGTGCTTGGGGTCTGTGCGTGTGTGCAGGCATCGTCCGATGGGACTGCAAGTCCCACCTGACGATGCCTGCTACACTGACAGTGATTTACACATTAGCCAATGATGGGACAGTAGTAGTCCCATCATCCGGCTAATGTGTTGAATGAAAAAAAAAATACTCCATACATACTCCATACATACTCCATACATACATACTACATACATACTATATACATACTACATACATACACACTACATACATACAACATACTACATACATACTACATACATACTATATACATACTATATACATAATACATACTACATACATACATACTACATACATACATACTACATACATACATACATACTTCAAACTTACTACATACATACTACATACATACATACTACATACATACATACTACATACATACATACATACTACATACTTACTACATACATACATACTACATACATACTTACTACATACATACATACTACATACATACTACATACATACTACATACATACATACTACATACTTACTACATACATACATACATACTACATACATACTACGTACAGTACATTCATACATGACATACATATAGACATACAGTACATTAAACATAGAGTTCATACTCACCATTACTTGTCATTTTGATCCCCGAAGCCAGTGTCAACCTGTAAATAATATGAAAAAAACAAACAACCAATATACTCCCTGTCCGCAGAAATCCACGAGTGTCCCACGACGATCTCCCATGGAGAGCAGCAGCATCAGATAATGCGACCGCTCTCTAGGGGCTCCAGAAACACAATGACGGGAGGAAGGTATTCCTCCGCCGCTGTAAAAAAAAAGTCCCTAGTCTGACTTATGGCATTGCTGGGTGAGATATTTTCCCAGGCAGCAATTGCTATAAAGTAAGACTTTGAACTTTAGTAACCTAAGTGATGCACTGCAGGAGGCATTGTCTCTGTGCGGCGTGGGGGGTCTCTGTGCGGCATGCCGGGGGTCTCTGTGTGGCGTGCTGGGGGTCTCTGTGCGGTGTGGGGGGTTTCTGTGCGGCGTGCCGGGGGTCTCTGTGCGATGTGTGGGGGGTCTCTGTGCGGCGTGCCGGGGGTCTCTGTGCGGCGTGCTGGGGGTCTGTGCGTGTGTGCAGGCATCATCCGATGGGACTGCAAGTCCCATCGGACGATGACTGCTACACTGACAGTGATTGACACATTAGCCAATGATGGGACAGTAGTAGTCCCATCATCCGGCTAATGTGTTGAATGAAAAAAAAATACTCCATACATACTCCATAAATACTCCATACATACTCCATACATACATACTACATACATACTATATACATACTACATACATACTATATACATACTATATACATACTACATACATACTACATACATACTACATACATACATACATACTACATACTTACAACATACATACTACATACATACTACATACATACATACATACTACATACTTACTACATACATACATACTACATACATACTTACTACATACATACATACTACATACATACTACATACATACATACTACATACATACATACATACTACATACATACTACATACTTACTACATACTACATACATACATACATACTACATACATACATACTACATACATACTACATACATACATACTACATACATACTACATACATACATACTACATACTTACTACATACTACATACATACATACATACTACATACATACTACATACTACATACATACATACATACTACATACTTACTACATACATACATACTACATACATACTTACTACATACATACATACTACATACATACTACATACATACATACTACATACATACTACATACATACATACTACATACATACTACATACTTACTACATACTACATACATACATACATACTACATACATACATACTACATACATACTACATACATACATACTACATACATACTACATACATACATACTACATACATACTACATACTTACTACATACTACATACATACATACATACTACATACATACATACTACATACATACTACGTACAGTACATTCATACATGACATACATGACATACATATAGACATACAGTACATTAAACATAGAGTTCATACTCACCATTACTTGTCATTTTGATCCCCGAAGCCAGTGTCAACCTGTAAAAAATATGAAAAAAACAAACAACCAATATACTCCCTGTCCGCAGAAATCCACGAGTGTCCCACGACGATCTCCCATGGAGAGCAGCAGCATCAGATAATGCGACCGCTCTCTAGGGGCTCCAGAAACACAATGACGGGAGGAAGGTATTCCTCCGCCGCTGTAAAAAAAAAATTCCTAGTCTGACTTATGGCATTGCTGGGTGAGATATTTTCCCAGGCAGCAATTGCCATAAAGTAAGGGTACCGTCACACAGTACCATTTTAATCGCTACGACGGCACGATCCGTGACGTCGCAGCGATCGTATGATTATCGCTCCAGCGTCGTAGACTGCGGTCACACGTTGCAATCACGGCGCTGGAGCGATGCCGAAGTCCCCGGTAACCAGGGTAAACATCGGGTAACTAAGCGCAGGGCCGCGCTTAGTAACCCGATGTTTACCCTGGTTACCAGCGTAAACGTAAAAAAAACAAACAGTACATACTTACATTCCAGTGTCTGTCCCCGGCGTTCTGCTTCTCTCCACTGTGTAAGCGCCATAGCCGGAAAGCACAGCGGTGACGTCAGACGTCACCGCTGTGCTCGCTTTCCGGCTGGCAGGCGCTCACACAATGCAGAGAAGCTGAGACGCCGGGGACAGACACCGGAATGTAAGTATGTACTGTTTGTTTTTTTTACGTTTACGCTGGTAACCACGGTAAACATCGGGTTACTAAGCGCGGCCCTGCGCTTAGTTACCCGATGTTTACCCTAGTTACAAGCGAACACATCGCTGGATCGCTGTCACACACAACGATCCAGCGATGTCAGCGGGTGATCAAGCGACGAAAGAAAGTTCCATACGATCTGCTACGACGTACGATTCTCAGCAGGATCCCTGATCGCTGCTGCATGTCAGACAGTGCGATATCGTAACGATATCGCTAGAACGTCACGAATCGTACCGTCGTAGCGATCAAAATGGTACTGTGTGACAGTACCCTAAGACTTTGAACTTTAGTAACCTAAGTGATGCACTGCAGGAGGCATTGTCTCCTGTCAGTGTGTCACTGAGGGTCCTATAGAGCAGTGACATCACCCAATGTCACTGTTCTATAGGGGAGATCGTCGTGGGACACTCGTTATTAATTGGACTACGGCGGACAGGTAGTATACGGTTTATTATTTTACGTTTTTTTGCAGGCGCTGAAGTATGGTAAGTATGGTTAAATGAAGAATATTAAAATACTTTTTCCTAATGTGTGCGTGTTTTATTAACCCTTTCTTACTATTGGATTAATAATGGATAGGCGTCTTATTGACGCCTCTCCGTTATTAACCCGGCTTAATGTCACCTTACAATAGCAAGGTGACATTAACCCCTTATTACCCCATATCCCACCGCTACACGGGAGTGGGAAGAGAGGGGCTAAGTGCCGGAATTGGCGCATCTTACAGATGCGCCAGTTCTGGGGCGGCTGCGGACTGGTATTGTAGCCGGAGGGGGGCCAATATCCGTGGCCCCTCTCTAGGTTATGAATATCAGCCCGCAGCTGTCTGTGTAGCCTTTCTGGCTATAAAATATAGGGGGACCCCACGTCATTTTTTTTGGGGGTCCCCCTATTTTAATAGCCAGTTAAGGCTACGCAGACAGCTGCGGGCTGATATTCATAGCGGGCTACAAATATTAGCCCCCGGCCGTCGGCTTTCCCCCTCTGGCGCAGAAAATTGCTCGGGAGCCAACGCCGTTTTTTTTTTTTTTTAATTCAACGCTCATTAAGGCCTTTTTCATACTTGCGTCAGTACGGGTCTGTCGCTATGCGTCGGGCCGACGTACCGACGCACGTTGTGAAATTTGTGCACGACGTGGGCAGTGGATGCAGTTTTTCAACACATCCGCTGCCCATTCTGAAGTCTGGGGAGGAGGGGGTGGAGTTTCTGCTGCGCATTCGCAGTAGAAAATGGCGGACGCGACGGACAAAAAAAGTTCACTTGAACGTTTTTTTCGTGCCGACGGTCCACCAAAACACGACAGATCCATTGCACGACGGATGCGACGTGTGGCCATCCGTCGCAATCCATCGCTAATACAAGTTTATGGGTAAAAAACGCTTCCTGGGAGCACATTTGCAGGATCCGTTTTTTTTCCCAAAACGACGGATTGCGACGGATTGCTAAAAACAAGTGTAAAAGTAGCCTTAGAAGCATCGGTCTTTCTATTATATATCTACAGTATGGATATATCTATCTATAGATATATTTATAGATAAATATATCTATAGATACATAGATGTATCTATCCATATATCTGGCTACTTTAACACATCAGGTTTTTGCAGTCAGGCACAATCCGGCGAGTTTTGGAAAAAACTGATTCTTTTTTTCCACCAGATCCGTTTTTTTCCACCGGATCCGTTTTCTTCCGCCGGATCCGTTTTTTTCCACCGGATCCGTTTTTTTCCACTGGATCCGTTTTTTTCCGCCGGATCCGTTTTATTCCACCAGATCCATTTTTTTTCCGCCGGATCCGTTTTTTCCACCGGATCCGTTTTTTTCCACCGTATCCATTTTTTCCGCCAGATCCGTTTTTTCCACCGGATCCATTTTTTTCCGCCGGATCTGTTTTTTTTCTGCCAGATCCGGTTATTTCTCATAGAGTTGTATTAGCGCCAGATTGCGCCTGATGGCCACACGTTTTATCCATTTTCTTGCAGGATCCGTCAAAAAAGCTGTTTCCGCCAGACGGAAAACACATACAGAGGAACGGTTTTTCTGTCCGTCGAAAAAACGCACAGCGACGGATCCAGCAAAAAACGGATGAAACTGAGATGTGAAATGATGAATCCAGCCTCCGAATCCATTTTTTCATGCATGTTTCCATTCAAATCATGCACATTTTCCATTTATTTCCAAAAACTGCATGAAAACCGCGCAAAAAACGGAACGAAAACTGCATCAAAAACAGCATCAAAATCAGCATAAAAAAACGCATCAAAAACTGCACCAAAAACTGCATCAAAAACCGCACCAAAAACTGCACCAAAAACCAGCATCAAAACCTGCACCAAAAACTACATGTCGTGGTTTGGCGGACCGTCGGCACGAAAAAACGTTCAAGTGAACGTTTTTTTGTCCGTCGCGTCTGCCATTTTCTACCGCGCATGCGCAGCAGAAACTCCGCCCCCTCCTCCCCGGACTTCAGAATGAGCAGCGGATGCGTTGAAAAACTGCATCCGCTGCCCACGTCGTGCACAAATTTCACAACGTGCGTCGGTACGTCGGCCCGACTCATAGTGACGGACCTGTACCGATGCAAGTGTGAAAGAGGCCTTAATGAGCGTTGAATTTTAAAAAAAAATGGAAAAAACCGGCGTGCACTCCCGCGCAATTTTCTGCGCCAGAGGGGGAAAGCCGACGGCCGGGGGCCAATATTTGTAGCCTGCTATGAATATCAGTCCGCAGCTGTCTGCGTAGCCTTTACTGGCTATTAAAATAGGGGGACCCCCCAAAAAATGACGTGGGGTCCCCCTATATTTTATAGCCAGAAAGGCTACGCAGACAGCTGCGGGCTGATATTCATAGCCTAGAGAGGGGCCATGGATATTGCCCCCCCCCCCCAGCTACAAATACCAGTCCGCAGCCGCCCCAGAAATGGCGCATCTGTAAGATGCGCCAATTCCAGCACTTAGCCCCTCTCTTCCCACTCCCGTGTAGCAGTGGGATATGGGGTAATAAGCGGTTAATGTCACCTTCCTATTGTAAGGTGACATTAGGCCGGGTTAATAACGGAGAGGCGTCAATAAGACGCCTATCCATTATTAATCCAATAGTAAGAAAGGGTTAATAAAACATGCACACATTAGGAAAAAGTATTTTAATATTCTTCATTTAACCATACTTACCATACTTCAGCGCCTGCAAAAAAACGTAAAATAATAAACCGAATACTACCTGTCCGCTGTAGTCCAATTAATAACGAGTGTCCCACGACGATCTCCCCTACAGAACAGTGTCATCGGGTGATGTCACTGCTCTATAGGACCCTCAGTGACACACTGACAGGAGACAATGGCTCCTGCAGTGCATCACTGAGGTTACTAAAGTTCAAAGTCTTACTTTATGGCAATTGCTGCCTGGGAAAATATCTCACCCAGCAATGCCATAAGTCAGACTAGCGACTTTTTTTTTACAGCGGCGGAGGAATACCTTCCTCCCATCATTGTGTTTCTGGAGCCCCTAGAGAGCGGTCGCATTATCTGATGCTGCTGCTCTCCACGGGAGATCGTCGTGGGACACTCGTGGATTTCTGCGGACAGGTAGTATATTGGTTGTTTGCTTTTTTTCATATTTTTTACAGGTTGACACTGGCTTCGAGGATCAAAATGACAAGTAATGGTGAGTATGTAATCTATGTTTAATGTACTGTATGTCTATATGTATGTCATGTATGTAATGTATGAATGTACTGTACATAGTATGTATGTAGTATGTATGTATGTAGTATGTATGTAGTATGTATGGAGTATTTTTTTTTTGTTCATTCAACACATTAGCCGGATGATGGGACTACTACTGTCCCATCATTGGCTAATGTGTCAATCACTGTCAGTGTAGCAGGCATAGCCCGATGGGACTTGCAGTCCCATCGGACGATGCCTGCACACACGCACAGACCCCCAGCACACACGCACAGAGGCACGGCAGCCCGCACAGAGGCACAGAGGCACAGAGGCACGGCAGCCCGCACAGAGCCCCGCAGCCCACACAGAGCCACGGCAGCCCGCACAGAGCCACAGCAGCCCGCACAGAGCCGCGCAGCCCGCACAGAGCCCCAGCACACACGCACAGAGCCCCGGCACACAAGCACAGAGCCCCAGCACACAAGCACAGAGCCCCGGCAGCCCGCACAGAGGCACGGCAGCCCGCACAGAGGCACAGCAGCCGAAACAAAGGCACGGCAGCCTGCACAGAGCCCCGCAGCCCGCACAGAGCCACGGCAGCCCGCAGAGAGCCACGGCACCCGCACAGAGCCACGGCAGCCCGCACAGAGCCCCGCAGCCTGCACAGAGCCACGGCAGCCCGCACAGAGCCACAGCAGCCCACACAGAGCCCCACAGCCCGCACAGAGCCCCGGCACACTCTCACAGAGCCCCGGCACACAAGCACAGAGCCCCAGCACACAAGCACAGAGCCCCGGCAGACAAGCACAGAGCCCCAAGGTCACGCACAGACACCGCCTGCACACACACACGCAGTCTCCGCCCATGCACCGCCCACACTCCATTATAGTGCACAATTGCACTATAGGAACTTCCGATTCCGATTTCCGATATCGCAAAAATATCGGAACTCGGTATCGGAATTCCGATACAGTGAATATCGGCCGATACCCGATATTTGCAGTATCGGAATGCTCAACACTACTGGTGAGAGATTTCACCAAATATTGCTGCTATGGAGAAAAGATATATAAAAAAATGGAATCCATTAATGCTTGCAGATTCCTGTTGGATAGCTGGAAGAGATGATCCAATGCAGGAGTACAAGAGACAAGCAAAAAAAGAGTTGTCACTGAATGAGGACCTCATTTTGCTGTGCAATTTCCATAACTCATTCGATTGTTTAAAAATGCACTGGCGCTAAGTATTTACTTCTACTCTCAGCTGCAAATGTGAGAAACAAACTCCACAATTTGCTAAAGTAAATAATTAAAAAAAAAACAACTAAAATGCACTAAGGGGAGGCACTCAAATAAAGAGGACCAATGACATGAAAAAATTACCAATTACTAGAATAAATGTTTTCTTTATATTTTTCCACTAGTGGTACAATATATAAACGTGCTCCATTCTGACTCACGGCTTGGCCGTGAGAAGTGACTAGCGTCACATTACGTCTGGTCAATATGTTTTTCTTTTTCGCCAGTATGGATCGTGTTCACACGCTTTGTGACCAGATGGTCAGGATCTGGCTATGGATTGCCAGAGTCTGGAGTCATCACAATATCAGTTGCAGGGTCAGATAAATAAACTAAGACCCCACATAACCCCCACTGCCAGCAGTGACTGTGATGTCAGTACTCTCTGATGTACAGTTGATCTCTCCTGAACCTGTAATATCCCTCCCTGATAAATTTTTGGGACAGAAAGACCAGTTTTGGCTATTCAGGGAGAGCTCTAAGTTATTTTTTACCCTGTGCCCCCAGTCGTCAGGGGAAGAGTTCCAGCAGGTGGGAATGATCATGTCCCTACTGCAAGGGGGTCCTCAGATCTGGGCATTTTCTTTGTCCCCACAAGCCCCAGAATGGTTTTCTGTTGACACCTTTTTTGACAGTTTAGGTCTGATATATGATAAACCCAACAGAATCCAGATCCCTGAGGCTAAGATCATGAACTTGGCACAAGGGGGTTGCACAGCTGAGGACCACTGTACTGAGTTCTGGCAATGGTCCACCGAAGTTCTATGGAACGATGCTGCTCTCAAGTGCCAGTTCCAAAAAGGCCTTTCTGAGACTGTCAAGGATGCTCTGGTCCTCCATGACGCCCCCTTGCTCTTTGATGAGGCCATCATTCAGGCCATACGACTGAACCGCAGAATCCGTGAGAGACGTGTTGAACAGCAGGCTGCTGGTTATACTTCCCTGAAGCAGGTCCATTTACCTGAGGTTAGAGTTGCCAGTCTTCGTGTTGCGGGGAGAAGACAGAACAAGATCTCGGACTCTGTATACACTGTGGTCTCCCTGGACATTTTCTTAAGAATTGCCCAACTCGTCCTCAAGCTATCAAACCATCGGGAGAACGTCTGACTCTGGGTGATGGCTGAGAAGGTCACCCAGACTCCCAGGTACTCTTTTGTTCCTCTGATAAAATACTGATAAATACGATGTTATCCTTCGAGACCCAGGCGTTATCAACATTGGCTTTCATTGACTGTGGGTCTGCTGCTGACTTTATTGACTCGAGACTGGTTCTGATGTTAGGGTTAGGGACAGTTAGTTTAGAAAGACCCATTCAAGTCAAAAGTAGGTGGGGATATTACCTCCCCATCGTCCCTATGAATGTGCTATCTTATTCCTAGCGCCAAATTGCCAAAAGCTCGCCTTTACAATTTGTTGGGGCCTGAACGGACCGCCATGAAAGAATATATTAGCGAAAGTTTACTGAAGGGTCATATCCATCCTTCCTCCTGCCCTATAGCTGTTTGATTTTTCTTTATTAAAAAGAAAGATAGAGGACTCCGTCCTTGCATTGATTTCCAAGAACTAAACAAGATCACTGTTAAAAATACTTACCCACTTCCACTCATCCCTGACCTATATAATCAGCTTCTGGGTGCCAGGGTGTTTTCTAAACTTGATGTTAGAAGGGCTTACAATTTGATACGCATCCGGAAGGGTGATGAGTGGAAAACAGCATTTTTAACGTCTGAGGGTCTTGTTTAAAACCTTGTCATGCCTTGTGGATTATCTAATGCACCTGCTGTGTTTCAAAATTTTATGAATATTTTCTCTGATTGCATTGGAAGATATGTTGTGATTTACCTTGATGACATTCTAATTTTTTCGCCAGATTTGGACACTCACCAGGAACATGTCAGTGTTGTGTTACAGAGATTGAGGGAGAACTCTTTGCTTGCTAAATTAGAGAAATGTGTTTTTCTGTTAAGGAGATCTCTTTCTTGGGGTTTATCATGTCAACAGAAGGGTTTAAGATGGACCATGGGAAAGTGCACGCCATAATTAATTGGGTTCAACCTCGTGATCTTAAGGCTTTGTAATGTTTTTTTGGGATTCGCCAACTATTATAGAAAATTTATCAAGGGGTTTTCGCAGATTGCTAAACCACTTACTGACTTTATACATAAAGGTACCTTCACACTAGGCGACTTTACAACGATAACGATAGCGATCCGTGACGTTGCAGCGTCCTGGATAGCGATATCGTTGTGTTTGACACGCAGCAGCGATCAGGATCCTGCTGTGATATCGCTGGTCGTTGCTGAAAGTTCAGAACTTTATTTGGTCGTCAGATCGGCATGTATCGTCGTGTTTGACAGCCAAAGCAACGATGCCAGCGATGTTTTACAGTGGTAACCAGGGTAAATATCAGGTTACTAAGCGAAGGCCGCGCTTAGTAACCCGATGTTTACCCTGGTTACCATTGTAAATATAAAAAAACAAACAGTACATACTCACCTTCTGCTGTCTGTCACCGTCTGCTTCCCGCACTGACTGAGCGCCGGCCGTAAAGTGAAAGCAGAGCACAGCAGTGACGTCACCGCTGTGCTGTGCCTTACGGCCGGCACTCACAGTCAGTGCAGGAAGCAGACGGCGAGGGACGTGTGACAGACAGCAGAAGGTGAGTATGTACTGTTTGTTTTTTTTACATTTACAATGGTAACCAGGGTAAACATCGGGTTACTAAGCGCGGCCCTGCGCTTAGTAACCCGATGTTTACCCTGGTTACCCGGGGACCTCGGCATCGTTGATCGCTGGAGAGCCGTCTGTGTGACAGCTCTCCAGCGACCAAGCAGCGACCAAACAGCGACGCTGCAGCGATCGGCATCGTTGTCGATATCACTGCAGCGTCGTTTAGTGTGAAGGTACCTTAAGCAGAGCCGGCGTCAGCACCCAGCTTACCCGGGCAAGTGCCGGGGCCCTGACGAGACAGGGGGGCCCACTCACACAGTCATAGATCCATCTGGCCGCTTTAACCCTTTCTACCCTTTCAATTTGAGCTGGCACAAGCATCTTCTCACTGTCAGTGCAGGGCCAGGCACGTAGGGGTTAAGGACACAGCCAGCGTGACATTGTGGGCGGAGAGAGCACTTCTCTGCTCAGTGCTGAACTTATCAGGCGCAGGCAGATTCCGGAGGAGACGGAGTTCCTACCAGCACCTGAGCGAGTGCAATGCAATGCTATATCGCTGTATGTTCTGACAGTGTGGGTGATCTGGGGCGGCCATGGGCTGGGCGGCTGCAGCTGATATATATATATATATACTACAGCAGCCGCCCAGCTCAGGCCCCCAGCACAGCCTGTATAGATACAGTGTATATAATATATATACAGGACACATGCTGGGGGCCTGGGCTGGGCGGCTGTTGAAGTATATACACTGCACAGTACCTCTCCTCCTGTATATATACACTGCACAGTACCTCTCCCCTGTATATATACACTGCACAGTACCTCTCCTCCTGTATATATACACTGCACAGTACCACTCCTCCTGTATATACACTGCACAGTACCACTCCTCCTGTATATATACACTGCACAGTACCACTCCTCCTGTATATACACTGCACAGTACCACTCCTCCTGTATATATACACTGCACAGTACCTCTCCCCTGTATATATACACTGCACAGTACCTCTCCTCCTGTATATATACACTGCACAGTACCACTCCTCCTGTATATACACTGCACAGTACCACTCCTCCTGTATATATACACTGCACAGTACCACTCCTCCTGTATATACACTGCACAGTACCACTCCTCCTGTATATATACACTGCACAGTACCTCTCCCCTGTATATATACACTGCACAGTACCTCTCCTCCTGTATATATACACTGCACAGTACCACTCCTCCTGTATATACACTGCACAGTACCACTCCTCCTGTATATATACACCGCACAGTACCACTCCTCCTGCATATATACACCGCACAGTACCACTCCTCCTGTATATATACACCGCACAGTACCACTCCTCCTGTCCTGTATATATACACTGCACAGTACTGCTCCTCCTGTCCTGTATATATACACTACACAGACAGTACCACTCCTCCTGTCCTGTATATATACACTGTACAGTACCACTCCTCCTGTATATATACACTGCACAGTACCGCTCCTCCTGCCCTGTATATATACACTGCACAGTACCACTCCTCCTGTCCTGTATATATACACTGTACAGTACCACTCCTCCAGTATATATACACTGCACAGTACCGCTCCTCCTGCCCTGTATATATACACTGCACACCAAGTGCTTCACAGAAGTTTATAATGCAGGACCGTAAAAATAAAAAATCATTTTTTTCACAAAAATGATCTTTTCGCCCCCAATTTTTTATTTTCCCAAGGGTAAGAGAAGAAATTGGACCACAAAAGTTGTTGTGCAATTTGTCCTGAGTACGCTGATACCCCATATGTGGGGGTAAACCACTGTTTGGGCGCATGGGAGAGCTCGGAAGGGAAGGAGCGCCGTTTGACTTTTCACTGCAAAATTGACAGGAATTGAGATGGGACGCCATGTTGCGTTTGGAGAGCCACTGATGTACCTAAACATTGAAACCCCCCCACAAGTGACACCATTTTGGAAAGTAGACCCCCTAAGGAACTTATCTAGAGGTGTGGTGAGCACTTTGACCCACCAAGTGCTTCACAGAAGTTTATAATGCAGAGCCGTAAAAATAAAACAAAATTTTTTTCCCACAAAAATTATATTTTAGCCCCCAGTTTTGTATTTTCCCGAGGGTAACAGGAGAAATTGGACCCCAAAAGTTGTTGTCCAATTTGTCCTGAGTACGCTGATACCCCATATGTGGGGGGGAACCACCGTTTGGGTGCATGGGAGGGCTCGGAAGGGATGGAGCTCCATTTGGAATGCAGACTTAGATGGAATGGTCTGCAGGCGTCACATTGCGTTTGCAGAGCCCCTAATGTACTTAAACAGTAAAAAAAAAACACAAGTGACACCATTTTGGAAAGTAGACCCCCTAAGGAACTCATCTAGATGTGTTGTGAGAGATTTGAACCCCTAAGTGTTTCACTACAGTTTATAACGCAGAGCCGTGCAAATAAAAAATATTTTTTTTTCCACAAAAATTATTTTTTAGCCCCCAGTTTTGTATTTTTCCAAGGGTAACAGGAGAAATTAGACCCTATATATTGTTGTCCAATTTGTCCTGAGTACGCTGATACCTGATATCTGGGGGGAACCACCGTTTGAGCGCATGGCAGAGCTCGGAAGGGAAGGAGCATCAATTGCAATGCAGACTTAGATGGATTGGTCTGCAGGCGTCACATTGCGTTTGCAGAGCCCCTAATGTACCTAAACAGTAGAAAACCCCCACAAGTGACCCAATATTGGAAACTAGACCTCCCAAGAAACTTATCTAGTTGTGTTGTGAGAACTTTGAACCCCCAAGTGTTTCACTACAGTTTATAACGCAGAGCCGTGAAAATAAAAAAATAAAAAATTTCCCCCCAAAATTATTTTTTAGCCCCCAGTTTTGTATTTTCCCAATGGTAACAGGAGAAATTGGACCCCAAAAGTTGTTGTCCAATTTGTCTTGAGTACGCTGATACCCCATATGTGGGGGGGAACCACCGTTTGGGCGCATGGGAGGGCTCGGAAGGGAAGGAGCGCCATTTGGAATGCAGACTTAGATGGAATGGTCTGCAGGCGTCACATTGCGTTTGCAGAGCCCCTAATGTACCTAAACAGTAGAAACCCCCCACAAGTGACACCATTTTGGAAAGTAGACTCCCTACGGAACTCATCTAGATGTGTTGTGAGAGCTTTGAACCCCCTAGTGTTTCACTACAGTTTATAACGCAGAGCCATGCAAATAAAAAATATTTTTTTTTTCCACAAAAATTATTTTTTAGCCCCAGTTTTGTATTTTCCCAATGGTAACAGGAGAAATTGGACCCCAAAAGTTGTTCTCCAATGTGTTCCGAGTACGCTGATACCCCATATGTTGGGGTAAACCCCTGTTTGGGCGCACGGGAGAGCTTGGAAGGGAAGGAGCACTGTTTTACTTTTTCAACGCAGAATTGGCTGGAATTGAAATGGGACGCCATGTCACGTTTGGAAAGCCCCTGATGTGCCTAAACAGTGGAAACCCCCCAATTATAACTGAAACCCTAATCCACACACACCCCTAACCCTAATCCCAACGGTAACCCTAACCACACCTCTAACCCAGACACACCCCTAACCCTAATCCCAACCCTATTCCCAACCGTAAATGTAATCCAAACCCTAACGTTAGCCCCAACCCTAACCCTAACTTTAGCCCCAACCCTAAATGTAGCCCTAACCCAAGCCCTAACCCTAGCCCTAACCCTAACCCTAGCCCTAACCCTAGCCCTAACCCTAACCCTAGCCCTAACCCTAACCCTAGCCCTAACCCTAATGGGAAAATGGAAATAAATACATTTTTTAAATTTTTTTTATTTTTCCCTAACTAAGGCTACGTTCACATTAGCGTTCTGCGCCGCAGCGTCGAGCATCGCCGCATGCGTCATGCTCCCCTATATTTAACATGGGGCCGCATGGACATGCGTTGCACTTGCGTTTTGCGACGCATGCGTCACTGCGGTGCACGCGTCATGGCGCAGAGGACACAGCAAGTTGCATTTTTTGTGCGTACAAAATCAAGCAAAAAAAGGACGCATGCGTCGCAAAACGCAGCGTTGTGCATGCGTTGTGCATGCGGTGTTCCTGCGTTGTGCGTTGCGTCGCTGACACTGCGGCGCACAACGCAAATGTGAACGTAGCCTAAGCGGGTGATGAAGGGGGGTTTGATTTACTTTTATAGCGGGTTTTTTAGCGGATTTTTATGATTGGCAGCCGTCACACACTGAAAGACGCTTTTTATTGCAAAAAATATTTTTTGCGTTACCACATTTTGAGAGCTATAATTTTTCCATATTTGAGTCCACAGAGTCATGTGAGGTCTTGTTTTTTGCGGGACGAGTTGACGTTTTTATTGGTAACATGTTCGGGCACGGGAGATTTTTTGATCGCCTTTTATTCCGATTTTTGTGAGGCAGAATGACCAAAAACCAGCTATTCATTAATTTCTTTTGGGGGAGGCGTTTATACTGTTCCGCGTTTGGTAAAATTGATAAAGCAGTTTTATTCTTCGGGTCAGTACGATTACAGCGATATCTCATTTACATCATTTTTTTATGTTTTGGCGCTTTTATACGATAAAAGCTATTTTATAGAAAAAATAATTATTTTGGCATCGCTTTATTCTGAGGACTATAACTTTTTAATTTTTTCGCTGATGATGGTGTATGGCACCTCGTTTTTTGCGGGACAAGATGACGTTTTCAGCGGTACCATGGTTATTTATATCCGACTTTTTGATCGCGTGTTATTCCACTTTTTGATTGGCGGTATGAGAATAAAGCGTTGTTTTTTGCCTCGTTTTTTTTTTTTTTTTTTTACGGTGTTCACTGAAGGGGTTAACTAGTTATGTAGTTTTATAGGTGGGGTCGTTACGGACGCGGCGATACTGAATATGTGTACTTTTATTGTTTGATTTTTTTTTTATTTAGATAAAGAAATGTATTTATGGGAATAATTTTTTTTTATTATTTATTTATTTAGGATTTTTTTTTTTTTTTTTTTACACATGTGGACATTTTTTTTAAACTTTTTTACTTTGTCCCAGGGGGGGACATCACAGATCGGTGATTTGACAGTGTGCACAGCACTCTGTCAGATCACCGATCTCACTGACAGGGCTGCAGGCTTACCAGTGTCTGCACTGAGCAGACACTCGGTAAGCCACCTCCTTCCCTGCAGGACTTGGATGCCGCGGCCATCTTGGATCCGGGACCTGCAGTGAGGAAGGAGGTAGGAGACCCTCGGAGCAACGCGATCACTGTTGTGAATTCTGTTTTTGGGCTCCCTCTGGTGGTTACTGGTGGTACTGGCTGACTTTTGTCTTGCACCTGTTCCCATCAGGAAACTGGGAGTTTCCTATTTAGTCTGGCTTCTCAGTCATTCTAGTGCCGGCAATCAATGTTACCAGAGCACCTCTGTTGCTTGCTACCTGCTCCAAGTCTGCAATTCAGCTAAGTTGGATCTTTGGCATTTTTTGTGTTTGTTTGTCCAGCATGCATTTATATTTCTCTTGCTGCTGGAAGCTCTAGTGATCTGAAATTACTACTCCGGTGTCATGAGTTGATAACGGAGTTAAAGTAATTTCAGGATGGCTGTTTAGGGTTTTGAGGTGACCGCGAAGTCCTCTTTTGTATTTTCTGCTATCTAGTCAGAGGGCCTCTCTTTGCTGAATCTATATTCATACTGCGTACGTGTTTTCCTCTTACCTAACCGTTATTATATGTGGGGGGCTACTATCACTTTTGGGGTTTCCCTGGAGGCAAGCCAGGTCTGTGTATTCCTCTACTAGGGGGTAACTAGATCTCCGGCTGGTGCGAGGTGTCTAGGGATAATCGTAGGCACACCCCCTGGCTACTATTAGTTGCGTGTTAGGTTCAGCGTCGCGGTCATCTTAGATTCCATCATTCCTAGAGCTAGTCCGTTTTTGCCTAAGTCCCTGCCATTGGGAACCATGACAGTATTGCGGGCCGCAAATGTATTAAAGGTATTGGCTGAAGAAAGAGAGAAAAGAAGAAGTTTCTGACACTTTTTTTTTTTTTACTCAGAAGTTCTGTCTAGCCATAATTGCAATCTGCTGCTTTTTTCTCTCCTCTTAACCCCTGAATGGCTCAGATCTCAGCTGTTGAGAAATGGATATCCAGAGTTTAGCTACAGGCCTGAGTGCTCTTGCTTCTAAGGTTCAAAATATCCAAGACTATGTTATACATGCTCCTATGTCAGAACCAAGATTCCTATACCTGAGTTCTTTTCTGGAGATAGATCTCGTTTTTTGAATTTTAAGCACAATTGTAAATTGTATCTTTCTCTGAGATCTCGCTCCGCTGGAGACTCCGCTCAGCAGGTTAAAATTGTGATTTCCTTGTTGCGGGGTGACCCCCAGAATTGGGCATTTGCATTGGCACCAGGGGATCCTGCGCTGCTCAATGTGGATGCGTTTTTTCTGGCACTGGGGTTGCTCTATGAGGAACCTAATTTGGAGATTCAGGCTGAAAAGGCCTTGATAGCCCTCTCTCAAGGGCATGATGAAGCTGAAATATATTGTCAAAAATTTCGAAAATGGTCTGTGCTTACTCAGTGGAATGAGTGTGCCCTGGCGGAGAATTTCAGAGAAGGTCTCTCTGACGCCGTTAAAGATGTCATGGTGGGGTTTCCTACGCCCACAGGTCTGAATGAATCCATGACTATGGCTATTCAGATTGATCGGCGTTTACGGGAGCGCAAACCTGTGCACCATTTGGCGGTGTCTTCTGAGCAGACACCGGAGATTATGCAATGTGATAGAATTCTGTCCAGAAGTGAACGGCAGAATTATAGGCGTAAAAATAGGTTGTGCTTCTACTGTGGTGATTCTGCTCATGTTATATCAGCATGCTCTAAACGCACAAAAAAGGTTGATAAGTCTTTTGCAATTGGCACTTTACAGTCTAAGTTTATTTTGTCTGTAACTTTGATCTGTTCATTATCATCTATTACTGTGGATGCCTATGTGGATTCTGGCGCTTCCTTGAGTCTTATGGATTTGTCCTTTGCCAGACGCTGTGGGTTTAGCCTAGAGCCTTTGGAAGTTCCTATCCCTCTGAAGGGTATCGACTCCACACCATTGGCTAGGAATAAACCACAATACTGGACACAAGTGACTATGTGTATGACTCCTGACCATCGGGAGGTGATTCGCTTCCTTGTGTTGCATAACTTGCATGATGTCTTAGTGCTTGGATTGCCATGGTTGCAAACTCATAATCCAGTCCTTGACTGGAAAACAATGTCTGTGTTAAGCTGGGGATGTCAGGGGGCTCATGGGGAAGTACCTTTGGTTTCCATTGCTTCATCTACTCCCTCTGAAATTCCGGCATTTTTGTCTAACTATTGTGATGTTTTTGAGGAGCCCAAACTTAGTTCTCTCCCCCCTCACAGGGATTGTGATTGTGCTATAGACTTGATTCCGGGCAGCAAGTTTCCCAAGGGTCGTTTGTTTAATCTGTCTGTGCCTGAGCATGCTGCTATGCGGGAGTATATTAAGGAGTCCTTGGAAAAGGGACATATCCGTCCATCCTCATCCCCTTTAGGAGCAGGTTTTTTTTTCGTGGGTAAAAAAGATGGCTCCCTGAGGCCCTGTATTGATTATCGCCTGTTGAATAAGATTACAGTCAAATACCAGTATCCTTTGCCACTATTGACTGATTTATTTGCTCGTATTAAAGGGGCAAAGTGGTTCTCTAAGATTGATCTTCGGGGTGCGTATAATTTGGTGCGGATTAAGCAGGGAGATGAGTGGAAAACTGCATTTAATACGCCCGAGGGCCATTTTGAGTATTTGGTAATGCCTTTTGGTCTTTCTAATGCTCCTTCAGTCTTTCAGTCCCTTATGCACGATATTTTCCGTAAATACCTGGATAAATTTATGATTGTGTATTTGGATGACATTTTGATTTTTTCGGATGACTGGGAGTCGCATGTTCAACAGGTTAGGAAGGTTTTTCAGGTTTTGCGGGCCAATTCTTTGTTTGTAAAGGGTTCAAAGTGTATTTTTGGGGTTCAGAAGATCTCCTTTTTGGGGTATATTTTTTCCCCTTCTTCTGTTGAGATGGATCCTGTCAAGGTTCGGGCTATTTGTGATTGGACGCAGCCTACTTCCCTGAAGAGTCTTCAGAAGTTCTTGGGCTTTGCTAATTTCTATCGTCGATTTATAACTGGGTTTTCAAGTGTTGCTAAACCTCTGACTGATTTGACTAAGAATGGTTCTGATGTTGCCAATTGGTCCTCTGCGGCTGTGGAGGCCTTTCGGGAGCTTAAGCGCCGCTTTTCTTCCGCCCCTGTGTTGCGCCAGCCTGATGTTTCGCTCCCTTTTCAGGTCGAGGTTGATGCTTCCGAGATTGGAGCGGGGGCGGTTTTGTCGCAGAGAAGTCCCGATTGCTCAGTGATGAGACGATGTGCATTCTTCTCTCGAAAGTTTTCGCCCGCCGAGCGAAATTATGATGTCGGTAATCGGGAGCTCTTGGCTATGAAGTGGGCATTTGAGGAGTGGCGTCATTGGCTTGAGGGTGCTAGACATCAGGTGGTGGTCTTGACTGATCACAAGAATCTGATTTACCTTGAGTCTGCCAGGCGTCTGAATCCTAGACAGGCGCGCTGGTCGTTGTTTTTCTCCCGGTTTAATTTTGTGGTTTCATACTTGCCGGGTTCAAAAAATGTGAAGGCAGATGCCCTTTCTAGGAGTTTTGAGCCTGACTCCTCTGGTGATTCTGAGCCTACGGGTATCCTTAAGGATGGGGTGATTTTGTCTGCTGTCTCCCCAGACTTGCGACGTGCTTTGCAGGAGTTTCAGACTGATAGGCCTGATCGTTGTCCGCCTGGGAGACTGTTTGTTCCAGATGAATGGACCAGTAGAGTCATCTCGGAGGTTCATTCTTCTGTGTTGGCAGGTCACCCTGGAATTTTTGGTACCAGAGATTTGGTGGCCAGGTCCTTCTGGTGGCCTTCCCTGTCTCGGGATGTGCGTGCCTTTGTACAGTCTTGTGATGTTTGTGCTCGGGCCAAGCCTTGCTGTTCTCGGGCTAGTGGATTGTTGTTGTCCTTGCCTATTCCGAAGAGGCCGTGGACGCACATCTCTATGGACTTTATCTCGGACCTCCCGGTTTCTCAGAAAATGTCCGTCATTTGGGTGGTGTGTGACCGTTTTTCTAAGATGGTTCATTTGGTACCCTTGCCCAAATTGCCTTCTTCATCTGAGTTGGTTCCTTTATTTTTTCAGAATGTGGTTTGTTTACATGGTATCCCAGAAAACATCGTTTCTGACAGGGGGTCTCAATTTGTGTCTAGGTTCTGGCGAGCGTTCTGTGCCAGGATGGGCATTGATTTGTCTTTTTCGTCTGCATTCCATCCTCAGACTAATGGCCAGACGGAGCGAACTAATCAGACCTTGGAGACTTATTTGAGGTGTTTTGTGTCTGCTGATCAGGATGATTGGGTCGCCTTTTTGCCGTTGGCAGAGTTTGCCCTCAATAATCGGGCCAGTTCTGCCACTCTGGTTTCTCCTTTCTTTTGCAATTCAGGGTTTCACCCTCGTTTTTCATCTGGCCAGGTGGAATCTTCGGATTGCCCTGGAGTGGACACGGTGGTGGATAGACTGCACCGGATTTGGAGTCATGTGGTGGACAATTTGAAGTTGTCTCAGGAGAAGACTCAGCAGTTTGCTAATCGTCATCGTCGTGTGGGTCATCATCTCCGCGTTGGGGACTTGGTGTGGTTATCTTCTCGTTTTGTCCCTATGAAGGTCTCCTCCTAAGTTTAAACCTCGGTTCATAGGTCCTTATAAGATTTTGGAGATTCTTAATCCTGTATCTTTTCGTTTGGACCTACCAGCATCTTTCACCATTCATAATGTCTTCCATCGGTCGTTGTTGCAGAGGTACGAGGTACCGGTTGTTCCTTCTGTTGAGCCTCCTGCTCCTGTGCTGGTGGAGGGTGAATTGGAGTATGTTGTGGAGAAGATTTTGGACTCTCGCGTTTCCAGACGGAGACTTCAATATTTGGTTAAATGGAAGGGATACGGTCAGGAGGATAATTCTTGGGTGACTGCCTCCGATGTTCATGCCTCTGATTTGGTTCGCGCCTTTCATAGGGCGCATCCAGATCGCCCTGGTGGTTCTCATGAGGGTTCGGTGCCCCCTCCTTAAGGGGGGGGTACTGTTGGGAATTCTGTTTTTGGGCTCCCTCTGGTGGTTACTGGTGGTACTGGCTGACTTTTGTCTTGCACCTGTTCCCATCAGGAAACTGGGAGTTTCCTATTTAGTCTGGCTTCTCAGTCATTCTAGTGCCGGCAATCAATGTTACCAGAGCACCTCTGTTGCTTGCTACCTGCTCCAAGTCTGCAATTCAGCTAAGTTGGATCTTTGGCATTTTTTGTGTTTGTTTGTCCAGCATGCATTTATATTTCTCTTGCTGCTGGAAGCTCTAGTGATCTGAAATTACTACTCCAGTGTCATGAGTTGATAACGGAGTTAAAGTAATTTCAGGATGGCTGTTTAGGGTTTTGAGGTGACCGCGAAGTCCTCTTTTGTATTTTCTGCTATCTAGTCAGAGGGCCTCTCTTTGCTGAATCTATATTCATACTGCGTACGTGTTTTCCTCTTACCTAACCGTTATTATATGTGGGGGGCTACTATCACTTTTGGGGTTTCCCTGGAGGCAAGCCAGGTCTGTGTATTCCTCTACTAGGGGGTAACTAGATCTCCGGCTGGTGCGAGGTGTCTAGGGATAATCGTAGGCACACCCCCTGGCTACTATTAGTTGCGTGTTAGGTTCAGCGTCACGGTCATCTTAGATTCCATCATTCCTAGAGCTAGTCCATTTTTGCCTGAGTCCCTGCCATTGGGAACCATGACAGATCACATCGCGTTGCTCCGGGGGTCTCAGGGAAGCACGCAGGGAGCCCCCTCCCTGCGCGATGCTTCCCTATACCGCCGGTACACCGCGATCATGTTTGATCGCGGTGTGCCGGGGGTTAATGTGCCGGGAGCGGTCCGTGACCGCTCCTGGCACATAGTGCCGGATGTCAGCTGTGATAGTCAGCTGACACCCAGCCGCGATCGGCCGCGCACCCCCCGTGAGCGTGGCCGATCGTGCTGGACGTACTATTCCGTCCTTGGGAAGTAGGGCCCACCCCACATGGACGGAATAGTACGTCCAATGACAGAAAGGGGTTAAAAGAGTGTTTTATGTCCTTACCCATTCTAATCCAACCTGATCTCCAAGAACCGTTCATTGTGGAGGTGGATGCTTCGGAGATCGGAGTGGGGGCAAAACTCTGACTAACCTATGTCCATGTGCTTTTTTTCCTAAAAAAAATTTCACCAGTGGAGAGAAATTATGATGTTGGGAATCGATTGTTACTTGCTGTCAAATTGGCCTTTGAGGAATGGAAGTATTTTTTGGAGGGGAAAGTTCATCCAGTTATGGTGATCACTGGTCACAAGAATTTAGCTTACATTGAATCGGCTAAAAGGTTAACTCCTAGACAGGCCAGATGGTCCTTGTTTTTCTCTCGGTTTAATTTTTTGATTACATTCAGTCCAGGGTCTAAGCATGTGAAAGCTGATGCATTATCTCATAGTCTAGATTCCATTTCTCCTCCAGAACCTCCATCCTCCATTATTCCTCAGGGTATTATGGTGTCTACGGTAACCTCGGAATTGGAAGAGGAGATTCGTAAAGTCCTGTCGCTGGCTCCTTCCACTTCCCAAGGGTCCAAATTATTTGTGCCTGTGTACCTAAGATTGCAGGTGCTACAGGAATTTCATGATTCTGTTTTAAGTGGTCTTCCTGGGGTTACTGCTACACAGAAAGCCGTTGCTAGACTTTTCTGGTGGCTGTCCATCCATAATGATATTAAAGATTTTGTATCTGCTTGTGAAGTCTGCGCACGCACCGAAGTCAGTCATATTTAGATTGTCAGCCCGATTGGGAACAGTGATGATGTGTGCAAGCTGTAAAGCGCTGCGGAATATGTTGGCGCTATATAAATAAAAGATTATTATTATTATAGCCGGCTGGCTGGGGAATTGGATCCATTGCCAATTCCAGAAAGAACGTAGACTCATTTGTCCATGGATTTTATTACAGATTTGCCTCTGTCTGATGGGTAAACTGCCATCTGGGTGGTAGTTGATCGATTCAGCAAACAAGCTAATTTTGTTCCTTTGTCAGGATTACCTAATGCAGAGACACTCTTCAGGTTGTTTATTTCTCATATTGCAAGGTTACATGGAATGCCTCTGAACATTGTGTCTGATAGGGGAGTATGATTTGTCTTTATATCTTGGAGAGCTTTTTGCAGTAAATGAGGGACTCACTTGACATTTTCATCTGCCTATCATCCTGAAAACAATGGTCAGACTGAGAAGACAAATCAATCTTTGGAACAAATTTTAAGGTGCTTTGTGGCAGCCCGGCAGGAGGAATGGTCTTTGTTTTCACCTCTCGCTGAGTTTGCTTTTAACGAGTAACTCAATCTACCAGAACCTCACCGTTCTTGTTTAATTATGGTTTTCATCCCCATTTTGGAGGGAGGTTCAAAAGAATATTGGGACTGCTGAGATTCGCCAGAAACGAATGGCCAATAGAAGATGTTCGGTGGGTCCTATTTTTAAGATTGGGGATAAGGTTTGGTTGTCGTCTAGGAACTTTAAATTTAAAGTGTCATCGGCGAAGTTGGGTCCAAAGACTATTGGTCCATATGCGCTGCTAGAGGTGGTCAATCCTGTGGCATTTAGATTAAAAAAATTTCTCCTTCCCGTCGCATCCCTAACGTATTCCATAAATCCCTATTAAATCCCTATTAATGTCCCATCTGCATTGTCTTGCTCATCCCTGCCTTCTCTGCTTTCATTAGACTGTGGCATGGAGTATGAAGTTCAGAGTGTTGTGGATTCTCAGAGGGTCTGTAATTTCCTCCAGTACCTCATCCATTGGAAGGGATGCGGACCAGAAGAGAGATCCTGGTTCCCTGCTCGAGATGTGAAGGTAGATCGGTTAGTCACAGCCTTCCATCTAAAATTTCCTGGGAGGCCTGGGTATCTGGTGGCCCCCCTAAAAGAGGGGGTTCTGTCACGGTTCCTCCCCTCAGTGTGTCTGGGATACAGTTACTGAAGGTACAGGAGCGTGCTGAAGCTGTCAGTGTGCTGATTGACAGCTCGACTATCCAATCTGTGACTGGGAAGCGTTGGATGTCTCTAAGTGTTCACTTTCCTGGGTGATTGCCATGCTACTTAACTGAGCTGCTACTCCCAGATCTCTGCCAGACGCCATCCGACTGTTTAACCCCTTATGTTGTGATCCATTATTCTTCTGGTATTCTGACCTCGGAACATTACTTGACTATGCTTTTGTTTTTTCCTTCTGTTTATGGATTACCCTCCTGGCTTCTGACCTTAGACTTCTTGACCATTCTGACTCACGGCTTGGCCGTGAGAAGTGACTAGCGTCTCATTGCACCACTATGTGAGCCAGTTTGTAAGCCATAGTGTATCTATCATGTCTCATATGTATGCTCTCAGCAACACTTAAAATATTTACTGCACTAAGCTCAATGAAATAGTATTGGTGTACTTACAATAAACATTGCCTGTATGAATCGTGTGGTTGGAATTTGTTGCCAGAAAAAACAAGTGTTTACATTCCATAAACTATATTTAGTAAAAGGTGAGAAGAAAGTCCGCTCTTTTGCCAGTCATTGCACTGGCTGCCCATTCATTATAGGATCCAATGTAAACTGACTGTTCTCACTCACAAAGTTCTCCACAGTACGGCACCCTCCTACATCTCCTCCTTCATTTCTGTTTCTCTGCCTACCCGCTCGTTAAGCTCTACAAGAGTCTTTCGACTAACCTCTGCAATAATCCGTACCTCCCACTCCCAGCTCCAAGACTTCTACCGAGTTACGCCAATCCTCTGGAATGCTCTACCCCAGGAAATTAGGACTAACCACAACTAAAAATACATCTGTTTAGAGCGGCCTATCATGTTCCCTAATTGAAGTCCTTTTACATACGGTACATCCCATTCATTATTTATTGGAAAATAACTGCCCATCAAACTCCACCATACCAAAAAGCACCACAAATACTGGCTGATGACCAGCTCATGCAGTCTTTCTCTACACCCCATTCCCTCAAGATGACTGGACCATCATTGTAAATGTGTACCTCTACTTTGTGTCTCCCCCCACCTCATTGTAGATTGTAAGCTCTTACGAGCAGGGTCGTCATTATTTTGCTTTATTTATTGTATTATCTTTAACGTTGTCACTTATGACTTGTATATAAACTGTTGAATTGTAAAGCGCTGCAGAATATGTTGGCACTATATAAATTATAAAGATTAGTAAATTAGAATACTTTATAACCCCAGCTTGAAAAATTATTTGAAAATCCAAAATGTTGGCCTACTGAAATGTATGTTCAGTAAATGCACTCAATACTTGGTCGGGCTCCTTTTGCATCAATTAGTGTATCAATATAGCGTGGCATGGAGGCGATCAGCCTGCGGCACTGCTGAGGTGTTATGGAAGCCCAGGTTGCTTTGATAGCAGCCTTCACCTCGTCTGCATTGTTGGGTCTGGTGTCTCTCATCTTCCTCTTGACAATACCCCATAGATTCTCTATGAGGTTAAGGTCTGGAGAGTTTGCTGGCCAATCAAACACAGGGATACTGTTGTTTTTAAACCAGGTATTGGTACTTTTGGCAGTGTGGAAAGGTGCCAAGATCTGCTGGAAAATGAAATTTCCATCTCCAAAAAGCTTGAGGGAAGCATGAAGTGCTCTAAAATTTCCTGGTAGATGGCTGCACTGACTTTGGTCATGATGAAACACAGTGGACCTATACCAGCAGATGACATGGCTCCCTGTTATGGCTGGACCTGGTGGTTAGGTGCACCGGGAATGACCTGATAGTCAAAACTGCAAAATAGAGCGAGCTCTGGGAAGTGGGAGCTCTGCTGACCGCAGCCCTAATCTATTATCACACACACTAGAATTAGCCGTGGATCGTACCTGACTCTGCCTAGACGACTCTTCACAGCCTGAGAGGTAACTACCCCTAAAGAGAAATATAGCCTCACCTTGCCTCAGAGAAATTCCCCAAAGGAAAAGAGCAGCCCCCCACATATATTGACTGTGAGTTAAGAGGAAGGCACAAACATAGGAATGAGACAGGTTTCAGCAAAGGAGGCCCGACTTACTAAATAGACAGAAGATAGATAAAGGGATCTTTGCGGTCAGCACTAAAAACTACAAAAAGCCACGCAGAGTGAGCAAGAAACCCCCCGCGCCGAGTCACAGCGCGGTAGGTGCCACTCTGCAACCCAGAGCTTCCAGCTAGCGAGACAATATCATGATAGCCAGCTGGACAAAACTTAGCAGGTACTCAGAAATATATTCAGCACACAAATGAACAACAAATGAGCTTAACAGGGACTTAGCTTCTGCTGAAGTAGACAGGTCATCAGGAGATCCAAGTGAGATCTGAACCAGTACAGATACATTGACAACTGGCATCAGGTAACGATCTGAGCAGAGTTAAATAGAGGAACCAGCCCAGTCTTAAACGATGCAGCTGAGGAAGCCACCTCCAGACCAGCAGCTCCACTTTCAGCCACCAGAGGGAACCCACGGACAGAACTCACAGAAATACCATTCCTGACCACAGGAGGGAGTTCGAGAACAGAGTTCACAACAGTACCCCCCCCTTGAGGAGGGGTCACCGAACCCTCACCAGAACCCCCCGGACGATTAGGACGAGCCAAATGAAAGGCACGAACCAAATCGGCCGCATGGACATCGGAGGCAAGAACCCAGGAATTATCTTCCTGACCATAGCCCTTCCATTTGACCAGATACTGAAGTTTCCGTCTCGAGATACGAGAATCTAAAATCTTCTCCACCACATACTCCAATTCTCCCTCGACCAACACCGGAGCAGAAGGGTCAACGGAAGGAACCATAGGCACCACATATCTCTGCAACAACGACCTATGGAACACATTATGGATGGCAAAAGAAGCTGGAAGGTCCAAACGAAATGACACAGGATTGAGGATTTCAGAAATCTTATAAGGCCCAATAAAACGAGGCTTAAACTTAGGAGAAGAAACCTTCATAGGAACATAACGAGATGACAGCCAAACCAGATCCCCAACACGAAGTCGAGGACCAACACGGCGACGGCGGTTAGGGAAACGTTGAGCCTTCTCCTGTGACAATGTCAAATTGTCCACTACATGAGTCCAAATTTGCTGCAACCTGTCCACCACAGAATCCACACCAGAACAGTCCGAAGGCTCAACCTGCCCTGAAGAGAAACGAGGATGGAAACCAGAATTACAATAAAAAGGTGAAACCAAAGTAGCTGAACTGGCCCGATTATTAAGGGCGAACTCAGCCAATGGCAAGAAGGTCACCCAATCATCCTGATCAGCAGAAACAAAGCATCTCAGATAGGTCTCCAAAGTCTGATTGGTTCGCTCAGTTTGGCCATTTGTCTGAGGATGGAAAGCAGAAGAAAAAGACAAATCAATGCCCATCTTAGCACAAAAGGACCGCCAAAACCTCGAAACAAACTGGGAACCTCTGTCCGACACAATGTTCTCCGGAATGCCATGCAAACGAACCACATGCTGGAAAAACAACGGAACCAAATCAGAGGATGAAGGCAACTTAGGCAAGGGTACCAAATGGTCCATCTTAGAGAAGCGATCACAAACCACCCAGATGACCGACATCCTTTGAGAGACAGGGAGATCTGAAATAAAATCCATGGAAACAAGTGTCCAGGGCCTCTTCGGGACCGGCAAGGGCAAAAGTAACCCACTGGCACGAGAACAGCAGGGCTTCGCCCGAGCACAAGTCCTACAGGACTGCACAAAAGAACGCACATCCCGGGACAAGGAAGGCCACCAAAAGGACCTAGCCACCAAATCTCTGGTACCAAAAATTCCAGGATGACCAGCCAACACTGAACAATGAACCTCCGAGATAACCCTACTAGTCCATCTATCAGGGACAAACAGTCTCTCTGCAGAACAGCGGTCAGTGTTGTGACCCCAATGGCAGAGGGTCTCAGGAATAATGCTAAGTCTGTAAATACAGAAAACCAGCTCATAGGGCAGTGGTAACTGGGCTGACCATATAACTAATCCTAGCACCACAAATACCAGCAGCCGGGGAACGTTCCTACGTAGATCCTAGACGTCTCGCGCCAGCCGGAGAGCTAACTACCCCTAGAAGGGAAAAGAAAGACCTTTCTTGCCTCCAGAGGAAATACCCCAAAAAGTTGGATAGAAGCCCCCCACAAATAATAACGGTGAGGTAAGAGGAAAAGACAAACATAAGAATGAGCTAGGTATTTAGCAAAGAGAGGCCCACTAGCTAATAGCAGAATATAGAAAGATAACTTATATGGTCAGCAAAAAATCCTATCAAAAATATCCACACTGGAAATTCAAGAACCCCCGAACCATCTAACGGCCCGGGGGGAGAACACCAGCCCCCTAGAGCTTCCAGCAAGGTCAGGAATCACATTAGTACAAGCTGGACAAAAATGATAGCAAACAAATAATCCAAAAAAAACAAAGAAGCAAGACTTAGCTTAATTTAGCACGAACCAGGACCAGCAAACAGGAGCAAACAGAATGTGTCTGATAACACCGATGCCAGGCACTGGACTAAGGTTCCAGGAGGTTTATATAGCAACACCCCTGAAGTAACGACCCAGCTGGGTGCAAACAGAGGGAAGGAAATCCCAGAGTCATATCACTAGTAACCACTAGAGGGAGCCAAAAAAGTCTAATTCACAACAGTACCCCCCCCCCTTAAGGAGGGGTCACCGAACCCTCACCAAGACCACCAGGGCGATCAGGATGAGCAGCGTGAAAGGCACAAACTAAATCGGCCGCATGCACATCAGAGGCAACCACCCAGGAATTATCCTCCTGACCATAACCCTTCCACTTGACCAAATACTGAAGCCTCCGCCTGGAGAGACGAGAATCCAAGATCTTCTCCACCACGTACTCCAACTCGCCCTCAACCAACACCGGAGCAGGAGGCTCAGCAGAAGGAACCACAGGCACAACGTAGGGTCGCAACAAAGACCTATGGAACACGTTGTGAATGGCAAACGAAACCGGAAGATCCAAGCGAAAGGACACTGGATTAAGGATTTCCAATATCTTGTAAGGACCGATGAAGCGAGGCTTAAATTTAGGAGAGGAGACCTTCATAGGAACAAATCGAGAAGACAGCCACACCAAATCCCCAACACGAAGTCGGGGACCCACACCGCGGCGGCGGTTGGCAAAACGCTGAGCCTTCTCCTGTGACAATTTTAAGTTGTCCACCACATGATTCCAGATCTGCTGCAACCTATCCACCACAGAATCTACTCCAGGACAGTCAGAAGGCTCCACATGTCCCGAGGAAAAACGAGGATGGAAACCAGAGTTGCAGAAAAATGGCAAAACCAAAGTAGCGGAACTAGCCCGATTATTTAGGGCAAACTCAGCCAACGGCAAGAAGGTCACCCAATCATCCTGATCTGCCGAAACAAAACACCTCAAGTAAGCTTCCAGAGTCTGATTAGTTCGCTCAGTTTGTCCATTAGTCTGAGGATGAAAGGCAGACGAGAACGATAAATCAATGCCCATCCTAGCACAAAAGGATCGCCAGAACCTGGAAACAAACTGGGATCCTCTGTCAGACACAATATTCTCAGGAATGCCGTGTAAACGAACCACATTCTGAAGGAACACAGGAACCAGATCGGAAGAGGAAGGCAGCTTAGGCAAAGGCACCAAATGGACCATTTTAGAAAAGCGATCACATACCACCCAGATGACAGACATACCCCGAGACACCGGGAGATCAGAAATGAAATCCATGGAAATATGTGTCCAAGGCCTCTTCGGGACAGGCAAGGGCAAGAGCAACCCGCTGGCACGGGAACAGCAAGGCTTAGCTCGAGCACAAGTCCCACAGGACTGCACAAATGACCGTACATCCCGTGACAAAGAAGGCCACCAAAATGACCTAGCCACCAGATCTCTGGTGCCAAAAATTCCCGGATGACCTGCCAACACCGAGGAATGAACCTCGGAAATGACTCTGCTGGTCCACTTATCAGGAACAAACAGTCTGTCAGGTGGACAAGAGTCAGGTCTACCAGCTTGAAATCTCTGCAACACACGTCGCAAATCAGGAGAAATGGCTGACAAAATATCTCCTTCTTTAAGAATACCAACAGGTTCTGTGACTCCAGGAGAGTCAGGCACAAAGCTCCTTGAAAGAGCATCAGCTTTCACATTCTTTGAACCTGGTAAATACGAGACCACAAAGTCAAAACGGGAGAAAAACAATGACCAGCGGGCCTGTCTAGGATTCAAGCGTTTAGCAGACTCGAGATACATCAAATTTTTGTGATCAGTCAAGACCACCACACGATGCTTAGCACCCTCGAGCCAATGACGCCACTCCTCAAATGCCCACTTCATGGCCAGTAATTCCCGATTGCCAACATCATAATTCCGCTCAGCAGGCGAAAACTTCCTAGAGAAGAAAGCACATGGTCTCATTACCGAGCAACCAGGGCCTCTCTGTGACAAAACGGCCCCTGCCCCAATCTCAGAAGCATCCACCTCGACCTGAAAGGGAAGTGAGACATCAGGCTGGCACAAAACAGGCGCCGAAGTAAACCGGCGCTTCAACTCCTGGAACGCCTCCACGGCTGCAGGAGCCCAGTTAGCAACATCAGAACCTTTCTTGGTCATATCCATCAAAGGTTTAACAACGCTAGAAAAATTAGCGATAAAACGACGGTAGAAGTTAGCAAAACCCAAGAACTTCTGAAGACTCTTAACTGACGTGGGTTGAGTCCACTCATGAATAGCTCGGACCTTGACTGGGTCCATCTCCACAGCAGAAGGGGAAAAAATAAACCCCAAAAAGGGAACTTTCTGTACTCCAAAGAGACACTTTGAGCCTTTAACAAACAAGGCATTCTCACGCAAAACCTGAAACACCATCCTGACCTGCTCCACATGTGAGTCCCAATCTTCAGAGAAAACCAGAATATCGTCCAGATAAACAATCATAAATTTATCCAGATACTTCCGGAAAATATCATGCATAAAGGACTGAAATACTGAGGGAGCATTAGAAAGCCCAAAAGGCATCACCAAGTACTCAAAATGACCTTCGGGCGTATTAAATGCAGTCTTCCATTCATCACCTTGCTTAATGCGCACAAGGTTGTACGCACCACGAAGATCTGTCTTGGTGAACCACTTGGCACCCTTAATCCGGGCAAACAAGTCCGACAAGAGAGGCAAAGGATACTGAAATTTTACAGTGATTTTATTCAGTAGCCGATAGTCAATACAAGGTCTCAAAGATCCGTCCTTCTTGGCCACAAAAAAGAATCCCGCACCAAGAGGGGAAGAGGATGGATGGATATGCCCCTTCTCCAGAGACTCCTTGATATATGAACGCATTGCGGCATGCTCAGGTACTGACAGATTAAATAATCTTCCCTTAGGAAATTTACTACCTGGAATCAAATCTATGGCGCAGTCACAGTCCCTATGAGGAGGCAGAGCACTGGATCTGGACTCACTGAATACATCCTGATAATCAGACAAATACTCAGGAACTTCCGAAGGAGTAGAGGAAGCAATAGACACCGGCGGGGAATCAGTATGAATTCCCTGACAGCCCCAACTTGACACAGACATTGCCTTCCAATCCAGGACTGGATTGTGGGTCTGTAACCATGGCAGACCCAAAACGACCAAATCATGCATTTTATGCAGAACAAGAAAACGAATCACCTCCCGATGTTCAGGAGTCATGCACATGGTCACCTGCGTCCAAAACTGCGGTTTATTTTCCGCCAATGGCGTAGCATCAATACCTCTAAGAGGAATAGGATTTACTAACGGTTCAAGAACAAAACCACAGCGCTTGGCAAATGACAGATCCATAAGACTCAGGGCGGCACCTGAATCCACAAACGCCATAACAGGGTAAGAAGACAAAGAGCAAATTAAAGTCACAGACAAAATAAATTTAGGTTGCAAATTACCAATGGTGACAGGACTAACAACCCTTGTTAGGCGTTTAGAGCATGCTGATATAACATGTGTAGAATCACCACAGTAAAAACACAACCCATTCTGACGTCTATGATTTTTCCGTTCATTTCTAGTCTGAATTCTATCACATTGCATTAAATCAGGTGTTTGTTCAGACAACACCACCAGAGGATTAGCGGTTTTGCGCTCCCGCAAACGCCGGTCAATTTGAATAGCAAGCGCCATAGAATCATTCAGACTTGTAGGAATGGGGAAACCCACCATCACATTCTTAATGGCTTCAGAAAGGCCATTTCTGAAATTTGCGGCCAGAGCACACTCATTCCACTGAGTAAGCACGGACCATTTCCGAAATTTTTGGCAATACACTTCAGCTTCATCCTGACCCTGAGAAATAGCCAGCAAGGCTTTTTCTGCCTGAATTTCAAGATTGGGTTCCTCGTAAAGCAATCCGAGCGCCAGAAAAAACGCATCAATATTCGCCAATGCCGAATCTCCTGGCGCTAGCGAGAAAGCCCAATCCTGAGGGTCGCCCCGCAAAAAAGAAATAACAATTTTAACTTGCTGAGCTGAATCTCCAGATGAACGGGGTCTCAGAGAAAGAAACAATTTACAATTATTCTTGAAATTCCTAAACCTAAATCGATCTCCAGAAAACAATTCCGGAATAGGTATTTTAGGTTCAGACATAGGACTACTGGTAACAAAATCTTGTATACCCTGCACACGAGCTGCCAGCTGGTCAACACTTGTAATCAAGGTCTGCACATTCATGTCTGCAGCAAGCACACGCCACTCAAAGGTAAAGGGGAGGAAGAGAAGGAAAGAAAAAAAAAAAAAACCTCAGAATTTCCTTTCTTATTATCCCACTTCTGCAATGCTTTAAACATTCAATGTTGGCCTGGCATACTGTTGTGACCCCAATGGCAGAGGGTCTCAGGAATAATGCTAAGTCTGTAAATACAGAAAACCAGCTCATAGGGCAGTGGTAACTGGGCTGACCATATAACTAATCCTAGCACCACAAATACCAGCAGCCGGGGAACGTTCCTACGTAGACCCTAGACGTCTCGCGCCAGCCGGAGAGCTAACTACCCCTAGAAGGGAAAAGAAAGACCTTTCTTGCCTCCAGAGGAAATACCCCAAAAAGTTGGATAGAAGCCCCCCACAAATAATAACGGTGAGGTAAGAGGAAAAGACAAACATAAGAATGAGCTAGGTATTTAGCAAAGAGAGGCCCACTAGCTAATAGCAGAATATAGAAAGATAACTTATATGGTCAGCAAAAAATCCTATCAAAAATATCCACACTGGAAATTCAAGAACCCCCGAACCGTCTAACGGCCCGGGGGGAGAACACCAGCCCCCTAGAGCTTCCAGCAAGGTCAGGAATCACATTAGTACAAGCTGGACAAAAATGATAGCAAACAAATAATCCAAAAAAAACAAAGAAGCAAGACTTAGCTTAATTTAGCACGAACCAGGACCAGCAAACAGGAGCAAACAGAATGTGTCTGATAACACCGATGCCAGGCACTGGACTAAGGTTCCAGGAGGTTTATATAGCAACACCCCTGAAGTAACGACCCAGCTGGGTGCAAACAGAGGGAAGGAAATCCCAGAGTCATATCACTAGTAACCACTAGAGGGAGCCAAAAAAGTCTAATTCACAACAGGTCAGGTCTATTCGCCTGAAACTCCTGCAGAACCCGCCGCAAATCAGGGGAGATGGCAGACAAAATCACCCCCTCTTTGAGAATACCAGCCGGCTCAGAAACTCCCGGAGAATCAGGCACAAAACTCTTTGAAATGGCATCAGCCTTCACATTCTTAGAACCCGGAAGGTATGAAACCACGAAATCGAAACGGGAGAAAAACAGTGACCATCGAGCCTGTCTAGGGTTCAACCGCTTGGCAGACTCGAAATAAGTCAAATTCTTGTGATCCGTCAAGACCACCACGCGATGCTTGGCGCCCTCAAGCCAATGTCGCCACTCCTCGAATGCCCACTTCATGGCCAACAACTCCCGATTGCCAACATCATAATTACGCTCAGCAGGCGAAAACTTTCTAGAAAAGAAAGCACATGGCTTCATCACAGAGCCATCAGAACTTCTCTGAGACAAAACAGCCCCTGCTCCAATCTCAGAAGCATCAACCTCGACCTGAAAAGGGAGCGAAACATCTGGCTGACACAACACAGGAGCCGAAGAAAAATGACGTTTCAGCTCCTGAAACGCCTCAACGGCCGCAGAGGACCAATTCACCACATCCGCACCTTTCTTGGTCAAATCAGTCAGTGGTTTGACAACACTAGAAAAATTAGCGATAAAGCGACGGTAAAAATTCGCAAAGCCCAGGAATTTCTGAAGGCTTTTTACAGATGTAGGCTGAGTCCAATCATAAATGGCCTGGACTTTAACTGGGTCCATCTCGATAGTAGAAGGGGAAAAAATGAAGCCCAAAAAGGAAACCTTCTGAACTCCGAATAGACACTTAGACCCCTTCACAAACAAGGAATTAGCACGAAGGACTTGGAACACCATTCTGACCTGCTTCACATGAGACTCCCAATCATCCGAAAAGACCAAAATATCATCCAAATATACTATCATGAATCTATCCAGGTACTTTCGGAAGATGTCATGCATAAAGGACTGGAATACAGATGGCGCATTAGAAAGCCCGAATGGCATCACCAGATACTCAAAATGGCCCTCGGGCGTATTAAATGCGGTTTTCCATTTATCGCCCCGCCTAATACGCACAAGATTATACGCTCCTCGAAGATCTATCTTGGTAAACCAACTAGCCCCCTTAATCCGAGCAAACAAATCAGACAATAGAGGCAAAGGGTACTGAAATTTGACCGTGATTTTATTAAGAAGGCGGTAATCTATACAAGGTCTCAGAGAACCATCCTTCTTGGCCACAAAAAAGAACCCTGCTCCCAACGGTGACGACGACGGGCGAATATGCCCTTTCTTCAAGGACTCCTTTATATAGCTCCGCATAGCGGCGTGTTCTGGCACAGATAAATTGAAAAGTCGGCCTTTAGGAAACTTACTACCAGGAATCAAATTAATAGCACAATCACAATCCCTATGAGGAGGCAGGGCACTGGGCTTGGGCTCATCAAATACATCCTGGTAATCCGACAAAAACTCAGGTACTTCAGAAGGAGTGGAAGAAGAAATTGACAACGCTGGAACATCACCATGGGCCCCTTGACAACCCCAACTGGACACAGACATAGATTTCCAGTCCAATACTGGATTATGGACCTGTAGCCATGGCAAACCCAACACGACCACATCATGCAAATTATGCAACACCAAAAAGCGAATATCTTCCCGATGTGCAGGAGCCATGCACATGGTCAACTGGGTCCAGTACTGAGGCTTATTCTTGGCCAAAGGCGTAGCATCAATTCCCCTTAATGGAATGATGCTGCAAGGGCTCCAAGAAAAAACCACAGCGCCTGGCATACTCTAAGTCCATCAAATTCAGGGCTGCGCCTGAATCCACAAACGCCATAACAGAGTAGGATGACAAAGAGCAAATCAAAGTAACGGACAAAAGAAATTTAGGCTGTATAGTACCAATGGTGACAGACCTAGTGGACCACTTAGTGCGCTTAGGACAGTCAGAGATAGCATGAGTGGAGTCACCACAGTAAAAACACAGCCCATTCTGACGTCTGTGCTCTTGCCGTTCAGTTCTGGTCAAAGTCCTATCACATTGCATAGGCTCAGGTCTCTTCTCAGAGGACACCGCCATATGGTGCACAACTTTCCGCTCCCGCAAACGCCGATCGATCCGAATAGCCAAGGACATTGATTCATTCAGACCAGCAGGCATGGGGAACCCCACCATAACATCCTTAAGGCCCTCAGAAAGACCCTTTCTGAAAATCGCTGCCAGAGCACACTCATTCCATTGAGTAAGCACAGACCACTTTCTAAACTTCTGACAATACATTTCATCATTTCATCATCCTGACCCTGACATAGAGCCAGCAAGATTTTCTCTGCCTGATCCACAGAATTTGGTTCGTCATAGAGCAATCCAAGCGCCAGAAAAAACGCATCTACATTACGCAATGCAGGATCTCCTGGCGCAAGGGAGAATGCCCAGTCTTGAGGGTCACCATGCAACAAGGAAATAATGATTTTTACTTGCTGACTAGGGTCACCAGAGAAGCGAGGTTTCAGGGCAAGAAACAGTTTACAATTATTCTTGAAATTCAGAAACTTTTATCTATCCCCAGAAAACAAATCAGAAATTGGGATTCTAGGCTCTAACATAGGATTCTGAACTATATAATCCTGAATGCCTTGTACCCTTGCAGTGAGATTATCCACACAAGAGGACAGACCTTGAATGTCCATATCTACACCTGAGTCCTGAACCACCCAGAGGTTTAGGGGAAAATAAAGACTAAACACACTGCAGAGAAAAAAAATGGTCTCAGAACTTCTCTTATCCCTCTATTGAGATGCATTAACACTTTTTGGCCAGTTGTACTGTTATGGCTGGACCTGGTGGTTAGGTGCACCGGGAATGACCTGATAGTCAAAACTGCAAAATAGAGCGAGCTCTGGGAAGTGGGAGCTCTGCTGACCGCAGCCCTAATCTATTATCACACACACTAGAATTAGCCGTGGATCGTGCCTGACTCTGCCTAGACGACTCTTCACAGCCTGAGAGGTAACTACCCCTAAAGAGAAATATAGCCTCACCTTGCCTCAGAGAAATTCCCCAAAGGAAAAGAGCAGCCCCCCACATATATTGACTGTGAGTTAAGAGGAAGGCACAAACATAGGAATGAGACAGGTTTCAGCAAAGGAGGCCCGACTTACTAAATAGACAGAAGATAGATAAAGGGATCTTTGCGGTCAGCACTAAAAACTACAAAAAGCCACGCAGAGTGAGCAAGAAACCCCCCGCGCCGACTCACGGCGTGGTAGGTGCCACTCTGCAACCCAGAGCTTCCAGCTAGCGAGACAATATCATGATAGCCAGCTGGACAAAACTTAGCAGGTACTCAGAAATATATTCAGCACACAAATGAACAACAAATGAGCTTAACAGGGACTTAGCTTCTGCTGAAGTAGACAGGTCATCAGGAGATCCAAGTGAGATCTGAACCAGTACAGATACATTGACAACTGGCATCAGGTAATGATCTGAGCAGAGTTAAAGGGCACCTGTCACCTCGTTTTTTCAGTATGAGATAAAAATACTGTTAAATAGGGCCTGAGCTGTGCATTACAATAGTGTATTTTGTGGACCCCGATTCCCCACCTATGCTGCCGAAATACGTTACCAAAGTAGTCGTTTTCGCCTGTCAATCAGGCTGGTCTGGTCAAAAGGGCGTGGTGTCTTCTCCCAGATCTTGCTTAGTTTTCCGTTGGTGGCGTAGTGGTGTGCGCATGCCCAAGGTCCCAAATCCACGTCACAGGGAGTGAAAAGATCGCGATGTGCTGTATTTCATTGGTGATCGGTGGGCGCGGCCATCTTCCTTTGGCCGCTTCTGCGCACACACGGCCAAAGGAAGAGGGAACCCACGGACAGAACTCACAGAAATACCATTCCTGACCACAGGAGGGAGTTCGAGAACAGAGTTCACAACAGCTCCCCAAACTATCACTGATTGTGGAAACTTCACACTAGATCTCAAGCAGCTTGGATTGTGGCCTCCTACTCTTTCTCCAGACTCTGGGACCTTGATTTCCAAATGAAATGCAAAATTTACTTTCATCTGAAAAAAGCACCTTGGACCACTGAGCAACAGTGCAGTTCTTTTTCTCCTTGGCCCAGGTAAGACTCTTCTGGCATTGTCTATAGAATGGCCTTTTCTTAATATATACTGTTAAATCTAAAAAAAATTGATCGTTCACTTACTAAATGTTGATGTAAATAAAAATCATTTTGATAAATTTCTTTAAAAAACTCTAAAATGGAGACATCACTCCCAGATCAAAATTAAAATAATGTCATCTGTAGACCTCTTCTAGAGGACCAGGTTTGCATGTAGCTTGCCATTAGGGAAGATGTGTTGGTTGTCACGATGTGACTGACCCGGTATGAAACCACCCAACCGTAGGTCTGTCACAAACAGCACAACAAACAAGGGAACACCAGGGACACAATTACAAAGGTGGGCCCTGTCGGTAAGGACTGGGGGAATGAGCACCTCCTGCACTGGCCTGCAGATGTGCCCTGATCTTGCTATCGTCCCTATATGGGTTCTTTCACCCCATCGCCGACCAGGATACCTAGTCCCTCACTTGCCCTGCACCTATCCCTAAGTAGGGAACTGGCAGGTGAGAGCACTGGTCCCACCGCTGCACTAATAAAACAAGGGGTAAAGAAAGACAGACAAGGTATAGGAAAACAACACTTAGCTTATAGCTGCAAAGCACAGCAGGAAGAAACACCATATTCACCGGACTCAGCAGTAGAACAACTGTTCCCAGCAAGCTCCTTCTCCCAGCTTGGTCGCTGCAGAATGAACTAACACCGACAGTCAGTTGATGCATCGGGTGACCTCTTAAAGGATGGTGGGAGTGGTCACCACCAACATCAGCTGACCCAGCAGCAATGCAATGCAATAACACCAGCGGTCACCGGGGGGAACTGCATTAACCCCGATGACTAGAAAGGAAAAAAGGTCTTAAACTGAGGGAAACCAGATCTGCCACAAATCCAAAAATGGATCGTGACAGTACCCCCCCTTTCAATGAGGGGACTCTGGACCCTCAACACTGGACCTAACCAGTAAACAACCTACAGTGAGGATGTCTCGATTCACCAGAGTTCACCTCGGCAGTCACCTGACCCTCAGGTTATGGTGAACACAGCACGATGGAGATGACAACGTTGGCGGCACAAATCTCCAGAGCGCCGACCTGTGGAATGAGTTGTTTATGGGCATTACTGAGGGTAACTCCAGCTGGTAAGTCCCTGGGCTGACAATGGCTGACACCCGATATGGCCCGATTACCCTCGAACTCCAGATTCCAGTACCACACTTCCACCTGATATTTTTGGTGAACACCCATTCGTATTCATTCACACACAGGTCCGGACCTGAATGTTTATTTTCACACATGCGTCTGCCACAAGATAGTGAAATCTTTACTGAACTGACAACAGAGGTGTCCCCCTGTGTCACTGTAAGAGGGTGGTGCTGTTATGGACAGTAAGGAACACGCTGTCACTTTAAGAGACTGCACCCCCTTGTCTAGTGTGAGATGGAATGTTCTGCTTTTCCCCTGCTTTAGGCTGTGAAGATGAACTGCCCTAGCTTTAGGGGAGCAGTTGAGCCTGGACTGCGTGTGTGAGCAGAAGCTTCTAGAGAGAGAGAACTGCCTGCTGTTTGCTACAAGAAAGATCCCAGGCTGGGACAGAGTTTACTTCTGAAATTTGCAAGACTTTTCTGGGTTGCAGCAAAGGTGGCTGTTCTGTGCTAGTTTGTGAAGCCACGAAGATACTGAGAAGGGGACTTACAGTTTCCAGGAGCACCTCTAGATCCAGAATCAAGGAGAAGACCACGCTTCACAGAGCTGACAGAAAGCCGTGCGCACCACCGTATAGACTGCTGGGGGCCCCCTTGGGACTGGACCTGAGTCCCCAACATCACCGTGAGTCTGTTCTTGTATGGTGCACCTGTTAGGGCCTAGTGCAGGCTTCAGTAGTCAGAACACGGGAGCCGTGTGGCCTGCTTAGTAAAGGCCAGGGAGGTTATACATAGAGTAGCTTCGTTATTGGTTTTATTGTTTAAAGTTGCTTGTGAGACAAATTCTGAGTCTGTAATTGTTGGAGCACCGTGCTATTTTACGTACAAGATTACTCATTTATATTGTCTTTTGCTATTGTTAACCCCTGTTTGCATCTTCCTCATTCCCTTCATTCCTTGCCTCCCAATAAATCTACCCTTTGTTGTTTGCACCTTATCTTGTGTACAGTAGTCTTCCTGCACAGTGGTGGTCCGCGGCCATCGCTTCAAGTGGCGCTGCGAGCAGGGTACTGTCACCAAGATGGAGGCAGCAGACAGAAATGGCGGGAATGCTAATGTTAATGGAGATGCTGTGGGCATTGCTGGAACCCCTGCAAGGACACTCCCTATGGGCACCATATGTAGTGTGCTACCAAAGTTTGACGGCAAGAATATGCCACTGTCCGACTGGGTGTCCCGGCTGCAAAGCACCCTGAAGATTTATAACATCAGCCCAGACCTTGAAGCGGACATCGCTTTAACTGCCCTAGAGGGGGAAGCCCGCAGAAACGTCTGCCTACAACCAGAACTCACCCGCTTTACCCTAAAGGAGCTAGTGAAGTTCCTGGAGGAGATCTATGGCGAGACTGCTAGCGCGGGACACCTTCGCGCCAAATTTTTCTCTAGGCTGCAGCGGGAAGAAGAAGGAATTTCTCAGTATGCAACAGCACTGCAAGAAGTGTTCGCAGAGGTGCAGAGAAAGGAGGCAGACGGATTTGGCGGCATGGGCTCTAAAGACCGGATACTCCGGGAGCAATTCATTCTGGGACTACACAGCACATCCTTGAGGCGAGCACTGTCAGAACGGGTCCGGGCAGATCCGGCCCTTACGTTTCGTCAAATCCAGGCGGAAACAGTGGCCCACAGTAAAGAAGAGAGCTATGCATCTGGGGTGATGCGTGTCCAGGGCGCCAATTCCAGAGGGGACCCAAACCATCAAGAGGTGCTGGTCCAGGTAGTGCAAGACTTGCAGCGGTCCCTGGTTAACGTGCAAGAGAAACTGACCCAGATGGAGCGAAGAGTGGGGGAACTGTTATGATCCTTAGTGGCTGAGGATCACAGATTGGACTAGCTAAGTTACTGAACATAGAACAAGCTCTAGGGAGGTGGTAACTGGACTGACCGCAAAACCTGATCCTAACCAAACACACTAAAGGTAGCCGGTGAACGTGCCTAAATTCCTGGACGTCTCGACGCAGCCTAAGAAACTTGCTACCCCTATAGAGAAAGTAAGACCTCACTTGCCTCAGAGAAATGACCCCAAAGATATAGGAAGCCCCCAACAAATAATAACGGTGAGGTAAGGGGAAATTACAAACGCAGAAATGAAAACAGATTCAGCAAATGAGGCCCACTAATACTAGATAGCAGAAGACAGACAGGGAACTGTGCGGTCAGTAACAAAACCCTATACAAAATATCCACGCTGAGAATACAAGAACCCCCACACCAACTAACGGTGTGAGGGGAGAAACTCAGCCCCCTAGAGCTACCAGCAAGCAAGGAAATCACATATTAGCAAGCTGGACAAGGACAAATAAATAACCAAGAAACATATTGAACTCTGAAGAGCAAAAAATAACCAAACAGAAACTTAGCTTCTCTTGGCGTGACTGATAGCGAGGGAATTCAGGAGAGATCAAAATAGCACTGAATACATCGACAGCAGGCAACAACTAATAGTCCAGGTGAGCTAAATAGGAAACCAGCTAACAGATAACGACACAGCTGATCCAGCCTCAGACCTGCCGAATGACACAAAGAGCCACCAGAGGGAGCCCAAAGCCAGCACTCACACAGTACCACTTGTGACCACAAGAGGGAGCCTAAAAACAGAGTTCTCAACAGTACCCCCCCCTTGAGGAGGGGTCACCGAACCCTCATCAAAACCCCCAGGGCGATCAGGATGAGCCACATGGAAGGCATGAACCAAATCGGCCGCATGAACATCAGAGGCGACAACCCAGGAATTATCCTCCTGACCATAGCCCTTCCACTTAACCAAATACTGAAGCCTCCGTCTAGAAATACGAGAATCCAAGATCTTCTCCACCACGTACTCCAATACGCCCTCAACCAGCACCGGGGCAGGGGGCTCCACAGAAGGAACCACAGGCACCACATACCTCCGCAACAAAGACCTATGGAACATGTTATGAATGGCAAACGACGCTGGGAGGTCCAAACGAAATGACACTGGGTTAAGGATTTCCAAAATCTTATAAGGACCTATGAAGCGAGGCTTGAATTTAGGAGAGGAGACCTTCATAGGAACATACCGAGAAGACAGCCATACCAAATCCCCAACACGAAGTCGGGGACCCACACCGCGACGGCGGTTTGCAAGGCGCTGAGCCTTCTCCTGTGACAACTTCAAATTGTCCACCACATGGTTCCAAATCTGCTGCAACCTATCCACCACAGAATCAACCCCAGGACAGTCAGAAGGCTCAACCTGACCCGAGGAAAAACGAGGATGAAAACCAGAATTGCAGAAAAAAGGCGAAACCAAAGTAGCAGAACTAGCCCGATTATTAAGGGCAAACTCGGCCAATGGCAAAAAAGTCACCCAATCATCCTGATCAGCAGAAACAAAACATCTTAAATAAGTTTCCAAGGTCTGATTAGTTCGCTCGGTTTGGCCATTCGTCTGAGGATGGAAGGCCGACAAAAAAGACAAATCAATGCCCATCTTAGCACAAAAGATCCGCCAAAATCTGGACACAAACTGGGATCCTCTGTCAGACACAATATTTTCAGGGATGCCGTGCAAGCGAACCACATTCTGAAAAAATAGAGGAACCAAATCGGAGGAGGAAGGCAACTTAGGCAAAGGCACCAAATGGACCATTTTGGAAAAACGATCACACACCACCCAGATGACAGACATTCTCTGAGAGACTGGAAGATCTGAAATAAAATCCATGGAAATGTGCGTCCAAGGCCTCTTCGGGACAGGCAAAGGCAAAAGCAAACCGCTGGCACGAGAACAGCAAGGCTTAGCCCGAGCACAAATCCCACAGGACTGCACAAAGGAACGCACATCCCGCGACATGGAAGGCCACCAGAAAGACCTAGCCACCAAATCTCTGGTACCAAAAATCCCAGGATGGCCTGCCAACACCGAAGAATGAACCTCGGAAATAACTCTGCTGGTCCATCTATCTGGGACAAACAGTCTCTCTGGTGGGCAACGGTCAGGTCTATCTGCCTGAAATCTCTGCAGCACTCGTCGCAAATCTGGGGAAATGGCAGACAAAATCACTCCCTCTCTGAGGATACCAGCCGGCTCTGAAACTCCCGGAGAGTCAGGCACAAAACTCCTAGAAAGAGCATCAGCCTTCACATTCTTCGAACCAGGCAGGTACGAGACCACGAAATCGAAACGGGAGAAAAACAACGACCAACGAGCCTGTCTAGGATTCAGCCGCTTGGCAGACTCGAGATAAATCAGATTTTTGTGATCAGTCAAGACCACCACACGATGCTTAGCTCCCTCGAGACAATGTCGCCACTCCTCAAATGCCCACTTCATAGCCAACAACTCCCGATTACCAACATCATAATTCCGCTCGGCAGGCGAAAACTTTCTTGAAAAGAAAGCACAAGGCTTCATCACAGAGCAATCAGAGCTTCTCTGCGACAAAACAGCCCCTGCTCCAATCTCAGAAGCATCAACCTCGACCTGAAAAGGAAGAGAGATATCAGGCTGACATAAAACTGGAGCCGAAGAAAACCGGCGCTTCAGCTCCCGAAAGGCTTCCACGGCCGCAGGAGACCAATTAGTCACATCAGAACCCTTCTTGGTCAAATCCGTCAAGGGTTTAACCACGCCAGAAAAATTAGCAATGAAGCGACGGTAAAAATTAGCAAAACCCAAGAACTTCTGAAGACTCTTAACAGATGTAGGCTGAGTCCAGTCATGAATAGCCTGGACCTTGACTGGGTCCATCTCAATAGTAGAAGGAGAAAAAATAAAACCCAAAAAGGAAACCTTCTGTACTCCGAAGAGACATTTTGAGCCCTTCGCAAATAAGGCATTAGCACGCAGGACCTGAAATACCATCCTGACCTGCTTTACATGGGACTCCCAGTCCTCAGAAAAGACCAAAATGTCGTCCAGATACACAATCATAAATTTATCCAGATATTCTCGGAAGATGTCATGCATGAAGGACTGGAACACAGAAGGAGCATTAGAGAGTCCAAAAGGCATCACCAAGTACTCAAAATGGCCTTCGGGCGTATTAAATGCTGTTTTCCATTAATCTCCCTGCTTAATACGCACAAGGTTATACGCACCACGAAGATCTATCTTGGTGAACCAACTGGACCCCTTAATCCGAGCAAACAGATCAGATAATAATGGCAAAGGATACTGAAATTTGACCGTGATTTTATTTAGAAGGCGATAATCTATACAAGGTCTCAGAGAACCATCCTTTTTGGCCACAAAAAAAGAATCCTGCACCAAGAGGGGAGGAGGACGGGTGAATATGTCGCTACTCTAAAGACTCCTTTATATAACTCCGCATCGCGGCATGTTCTGGTACAGACAAATTAAAAAGTCGTCCCTTAGGGAACTTACTACCAGGAATCAAATTTATAGCACAATCACAATCCCTGTGAGGAGGCAGGGTACCGGATCTGGGCTCATCAAATACATCCTGGTAGTCCGACAAAAACTCAGGGACCTCAGAAGGAGTGGAAGAAGCAATTGACACCAAAGGAGTATCGCCATGAATCCCCTGGCAATCCCAACTTGAAATAGACATAGCTTTCCAATCCAGAACTGGATTATGGGCCTGCAGCCATGGCAGACCCAAAACGACAACATCATGCAAATTATGCAGCACAAGAAAGCGAATCACCTCCTGATGTACAGGAGTCATGCACATGGTCACTTGAGTCCAATACTGAGGCTTATTCTCAGCCAATGGTGTAGCATCAATTCCCCTCAGTGGAATAGGGAATTCCAAAGGCTCCAGGACCAAACCACAGTGCCTGGCAAACGACAAATCCATCAGGTTCAGGGCAGCACCTGAATCCACAAAAGCCATAACCGAGTAGGATGACAAAGAACAAATCAAAGTAACAGACAAAATGAATTTAGGCTGTATAGTACCAACGGTGACAGATTTAGCGATTTTTTTAACGCGCTTAGAGCATGCTGAGATAACATGAGTAGAATCACCACAGTAAAAGCACAACCCATTTTGACGTCTATGATTTTGCCGCTCAATTCTGGTCAGAATTCGGTCACATTGCATAGACTCAGGTCTCTGTTCAGAAAACACCGCCAGATGGTGCGCAGATTTGCGCTCCCGCAAACGCCGGTCAATCTGAATGGCCAAAGCCATTGAGTCATTCAGACTTGCAGGCATGGGGAACCCCACCATAACATTCTTAATGGCTTCAGACAGACCTCTGAAATTTGCAGCCAGGGCACACTCATTCCATTGAGTAAGCACCGACCATTTCCGAAATTTTTGACAATATACCTCAGCTTCATCCTGGCTCTGAGAGAGAGCCAGCAAGGCCTTTTCTGCCTGGTTCTCAAGATTAGGTTCCTCATAAAGCAATCCAAGCGCCAGAAAAAACGCATCCACATTCCGCAATGCAGGATCTCCTGGCGCCAGGGAGAAAGCCCAATCCTGAGGGTCGCCACGTAACAGGGAGATAATAATTCTAACTTGCTGAGCGGAATCACCAGAGGAACGAGGTCTCAAAGAAAGAAATAATTTACAATTATTCTTAAAATTCAGAAACCTAGATCTATCTCCAGAAAACAACTCAGGAATAGGTACTTTTGGCTCAGATATAGGACTGTGAACAACAAAATCCTGAATGCTTTGCACCCTTGCAGCAAGATGATCCACACTAGAAGTCAGACTCTGAATATCCATGTCTGCAGCTGAACTCAAAGCCACCCAGAGATTAAGGGGATGAGAGAAGCTGGACAGACTGCAGCAAAGGGAGAAAAAAAAAAATTGTACTCAGGACTTCTCTTATCCCACTTTTGCGATGCATTAAACACTTCTGGTAGCCTGCTGTACTGTTATGATCCTTAGTGGCTGAGGATCACAGATTGGACTAGCTAAGTTACTGAACATAGAACAAGCTCTAGGGAGGTGGTAACTGGACTGACCGCAAAACCTGATCCTAACCAAACACACTAAAGGTAGCCGGTGAACGTGCCTAAATTCCTGGACGTCTCGACGCAGCCTAAGAAACTTGCTACCCCTATAGAGAAAGTAAGACCTCACTTGCCTCAGAGAAATGACCCCAAAGATATAGGAAGCCCCCAACAAATAATAACGGTGAGGTAAGGGGAAATTACAAACGCAGAAATGAAAACAGATTCAGCAAATGAGGCCCACTAATACTAGATAGCAGAAGACAGACAGGGAACTGTGCGGTCAGTAAAAAAACCCTATACAAAATATCCACGCTGAGAATACAAGAACCCCCACACCAACTAACGGTGTGAGGGGAGAAACTCAGCCCCCTAGAGCTACCAGCAAGCAAGGAAATCACATATTAGCAAGCTAGACAAGGACAAATAAATAACCAAGAAACATATTGAGCTCTGAAGAGCAAAAAATAACCAAACAGAAACTTAGCTTCTCTTGGCGTGACTGATAGCGAGGGAATTCAGGAGAGATCAAAATAGCACTGAATACATCGACAGCAGGCAACAACTAATAGTCCAGGTGAGCTAAATAGGAAACCACCTAACAGATAACGAGACAGCTGATCCAGCCTCAGACCTGCAGAATGACACAAAGAGCCACCAGAGGGAGCCCAAAGCCAGCACTCACACAGTACCACTTGTGACCACAAGAGGGAGCCTAAAAACAGAGTTCACAACAGGGAACTATGAGAGCCTGACCCACCATACTCATGCAACCATTCTTCAACCCGATCGACAAGGGATCAGTGGGAACAAGCCCCCTCCCGTCAGGCATCGGAGGCACGAGGACAGGCTCAAGGTGCCCCCTGGCGAGGAGGAGGCATCCAATGCTGGGAATGTGGAGGACGGGGGCACCTTGCTAGAGACTGCCGGAACTATACTCAAGGCCAGCGGAAGACGCCGTTAAACTACCAACCCCCGCAGTAGTGCGGCACTCTGTGGGGGAGGTGAGGAGAGAGGCCGCCCCATATCAAAACGAACACTTGATTGCTGGGAGTCCCATCCTACGTGCTGAATTTGAGGGAGTTCTAGTGGATTGCCTGGTAGATATCGGGTCACAAGTGACAACGATGCCAGAAGCATACTTCAAGCAGCATTTCCAGGACCTGGCCAAGCCAGAAAAAGAGACATTGATCCGGTTGTTTGCTGCCAACCAACAACCGATCCCGGTCACAGGGGTCGTGTGGATGAATATTCGAATCTGTGGGCAAGAAGTTGGGAGAAAAGGGATCCTGCTAGTCTCTGAGCCTATCAAGGAAGATGTGCCTGTAGTACTGGGAATGAATATCCTACTTGAACTCGATCAGATTATGTTTACCAAACGGGTATGGCTACTCCACATAAGCCTACTCAGGAAACCCTTCAACGACTGATCCACGTCTGTGGGACGCAGAAGAGTGTGCCATCTTATCAGACGGTAGGGGTCATCAGGGCTCCTGGTAAAGGACCTGTAATCCTACCTCCCGAGCGAGAAACTATAGTATACCTTCCAGTGGGGACTCACCACAACCTTGATGGGTTGGAAGTGGTTGTTCAGCCTGTGGTAGGCGGAGGAGTGGACCAAGAAGTCATGATAGCTCGTATGATAGCTGTGGTCCAGCAAGGACATGTCCCCATAAGAGCTTTGAATGTGAGCCCCAGGGAGGTCACCTTGCCACGAGGGACAGATCTGGCCCTGGTGTACCTACATAAGGGTGAAGTGGTGAGTCAGAAGGAGATGTCTTTGTCACTGAAAGAAGGTGTGGGGTGGACCCTAGCAGTTGCTGCAGGAGACGAAGAGATACCATCCCCGGAGTGGAGTGGACGGGTCATCCTTGATCAAATGGAAGTGGATGTGAAGGCTATGGGCCCTGAGCGTGTACAAGCAATAGAAGCTATGCTGTGGGAAAATCAGGCCGCATTTGCCCGTCACGCTGAAGATTTCGGCTGTACTGAAGCCATCACGCATGAGATACCGACTGGGGAAGCTCGTCCAATTCGAGAACGATACCGGCAGATCCCGCCCAAGATGTATCAAGAGGTGAAGACATTACTGAGGCAGATGCTGGATTCAGGAGTGGTGCAGAGTAGTCAGAGCCCTTGGGCAGCCCTGGTGGTGCTCGTCAAGAAAAAGGATGGGACCATCCGGTTCTGTGTAGATTACAGGAAACTCAATGCCTGCACTGTTCGAGACTCGTATCCGTTGCCCCGCATCGAGGAATCCTTGACAGCGTTGGGGAAAGCCAAGTACTTCTCCACTCTGGACCTAGCAAGCGGATACTGGCAAGTAGCCGTGGCAGAGAAAGACAGAGAGAAAACCGCCTTCATCCTCCCTATGGGGCTGTTCGAGTTTAACCGGATACCCTTTGGGCTCTCCAATGCACCAGGCACCTTTCAACGGCTGATGGAAAAGTGTTTGGGAGATTTAAATTTTGAGACTACCCTGATCTATCTGGATGACATCATTGTGTTTTCAGCCTCATTCAAAGAACACCTTGCCTGGCTTGGACAGGTACTCGGAAGACTGCGGGCCCATAACCTGAAGGTGAAGCCAAAGAAGTGCCACCTCTTCAAGAGGGAGATCGAGTACCTAGGCCACATAGTGTCACAAGATGGAGTTCTACCCTCGCCAGAAAAAGTGGCTGCTATCCAGAAGTGGCCAGTCCCTCAAACAGTGAGAGAACTCCAGGCCTTCCTGGGACTCGCTGGGTACTACCGCCGGTTTGTTAAAGACTTCGCAAAGGTGGCAGGTCCTCTCAATGAGTTGCTGAGGGGGACCGCTGGAGTGCCGAAGACCCAGCGCATCCCCTGGGCACAGGGACAACACGAGGCCTTCCAGGCTATAAAGAGTGCCCTTACTTCGGCCCCGATTTTGGCGATTTTGGCCTACGCAGACTTCGATCAACCGTTCCTGTTGTACACCGATGGTAGCCTTCATGGACTCGGTGCAGTACTTTCTCAGATACAGGATGGACATGACAGAGTCATTGGGTATGCTAGCAGGTCCCTGCGAGACAGCAAAGAAACCCTCACAATTACAGCTCCTTCCGGTTAGAGCTCCTGGCCCTGGTGTGGGCCATGACAGAAAAATTTGCAGGCTTCCTGACAGGTACCAAGATTCAAGTTCGAACAGACAATAATCCCCTGGCCCACCTTGAGAATGCTAAATTGGGGGCCTTAGAACAACGGTGGATGGCTCGCCTAGCCAAGTTCGACTTTACCATCCGTTATCGCTCTACTACCGAAAATGCAAATGTGGATGGGGTGTCAGTGCCTGTGGAGACTCCAGTGGGGGATCTTGATGAGCAACTCGAAGAGGAGGAAACCCCAGACTTTAATAAGTTTAAGCCCCCAATGGTTGTGGCCCAGTCAAGAAGGGAGGCCTGCGCATTACCTCAGTCCCTGGGGAGAACCAATGAGGAATGGGGACACATTCAGGATGACGACAAAGGACTGAGACAGATGAAATGGTGGGTAACGCAAAAGCAGAAGCCTGGCAAACAAGAGAGAGATTATCTGGACTCTGAAATGAGGAGTGTGTTGCACCAGTGGGACAGACTGGAAATGCGAGAGTCAGTACTATATCGTAAGAGGCAACAGCCAAAAGATATGGAAGTAAGGTGGCAAGTGGTCATTCCAGGAAGAATGGCTCAAGAAATAGCTAAAGAAGCCACGAATTTGGAGCGCACTTCGGTCCTGCAAAGAACTACCAATGGTTGCAGCGGTGTGTATTGCCCCCGGTTGGAGCTTGTGGTGGAAGAGGTTTGCCGGCAATGTCGAGTATGTGACCTCATTAAGAGTACTGAACAGAGGGCACCCATCCAGACCATACAAACTAAGGAACCGCTAGAAGTCTTGATGATCGACTATCTCCTCGTGGGACACTCGGCCCGGGGGCTGCAATACTGTTTGGTGATGACCGATCACTTCTCTAAGTTCGCAGTAGTCTCTCCGACTAGAGACCAGACTGCGGAATCGGCGGTGCGAGCCATCTGTCAAGACTTCATCCGGGTGTATGGGTGCCCAAAGCGCATCCACTCTGACCAAGGCACATGTTTTCAAGGCAAGGTGATGGAAGAATTGTATCGCATGTATGGCATCGAGCGGTCCCGGACCACCCCTTATCACCCTCAAGGCAATGGAGCTTGTGAACGCTTCAACAGAACCTTGCTTCAGATGCTGAGAACGTTGGAGGAGGATAAGAAGGCATGTTTGCCAGACTATCTGCCAGAATTGGTCTGGACCTACAACAATCGGGTCCACTCCACCACGGGTTATACCCCCTATCTACTGTTGTTTGGAAGAGCTGGACGAGAGATCATTGAGCTGAATTTGGAACAGCCAGAGGAGCTGATGGAGCGAACTGTCACCTCATGGGTGAAAGAGCATCGGCAACGATTGCAAACGATACGGCGGTTGGCGGGTCAGCAACTGCAAGAAAAAGAACATACGGCCCGCAAACCGACTCAAGAGTTACCGCTCCAACCAGGAGACCAAGTATTGGTCAGAGAGAAACGCCCTAAGGGAAAACTAAGTGAGAGATGGGAAGTACAGCCGTACAAGGTTATCGAGCGAGTGTATGCTAACGGCCCTGTCTACAAGGTACAGATTGAGAATGGGGCATCCGCCCCTAGAGTACTTCACAGAAATATGCTGCGGCCTTGCCGGTCTGAGGTCTGTTCTACGCCATTGTCGCCTGAAGGCGCCACTCCACTTCCTGAATCTGTCATGCCTGATGGCCAAATCAATGAGGAGTGGTGGATCATCCCTGACACAGTAGGGGGTCCTCAGCCGCCCAGAAACGGTAATCCCATGGATGTACCAGTACCGCCATGCGAGGATGAGACCAGACAAGAGCTCACAATGTTCCCTGCAACAAGTGTTCCTCTGGAAGATAGTCAAGCCTTGCCTGACAGCCAAGAGCTTCGGAGATCCCAGAGGTCTAATGCAGGGGTTCCACCAGTCCGATATGTAGAACAGTGTGCTCTGTCTGTTTTTACATCTTTGTTGCTCCCCCTATAGGTGCTGTTTCCGCATTACATGTTCCTCCATTGCACTTTGACCCTGATGCTGTGATGGCCGAGGACGACCATCATTAAGAAGGGAGGCATGTAAGAGGGTGGTGCTGTTATGGACAGTAAGGAACACGCTGTCACTTTAAGAGACTGCACCACCTTGTCTAGTGTGAGATGGAATGTTCTGCTTTTCCCCTGCTTTAGGCTGTGAAGATGAACTGCCCTAGCTTTAGGGGAGCAGTTGAGCCTGGACTGCGGGTGTGAGCAGAAGCTTCTAGAGAGAAAGAACTGCCTGCTGTTTGCTACAAGAAAGATCCCAGGCTGGGACAGAGTTTACTTCTGAAATTTGCAAGACTTTTCTGGGTTGCAGCAAAGGTGGCTGTTCTGTGCTAGTTTGTGAAGCCACGAAGATACTGAGAAGGGGACTTACAGTTTCCAGGAGCACCCCTAGATCCAGAATCAAGGAGAAGACCACGCTTCACAGAGCTGACAGAAAGCCATGCGCACCACCGTATAGACTGCTGGGGGCCCCCTTGGGACTGGACCTGAGTCCCCAACATCACCGTGAGTCTGTTCCTGTATGGTGCACCTGTTAGGGCCTAGTGCAGGCTTCCGTAGTCAGAACACGGGAGCCGTGTGGCCTGCTTAGTAAAGGCCAGGGAGGTTATACATAGAGTAGCTTCGTTATTGGTTTTATTGTTTAAAGTTGCTTGTGAGACAAATTCTGAGTCTGTAATTGTTGGAGCACCGTGCTATTTTACGGACAAGATTACTCATTTATATTGTCTTTTGCTATTGTTAACCCCTGTTTGCATCTTCCTCATTCCCTTCATTCCTTGCCTCCCAATAAATCTACCCTTTGTTGTTTGCACCTTATCTTGTGTACAGTAGTCTTCCTGCACAGTGGTGGTCCCCCGACCATCGCTTCATCACCAAACTCACACCCCCACTATGCACCGAGGGAACCACCACCCTCCTCTGATCCCTCCTCCTAAAAGGTCTCTGACATACCAGGTTAGGTTGTAGTGAGGGTAGAGTTTTGCCCCTACTCCCTGACAGCACCTCTACTGCCTCCACTGAAGAAGGGGTAGGTTGTAGAAGGATGGCAGAGATCATAGCTCCCGGGCAGCAGTCCTCACACGACTGACACCAGCTGACTATGTCCCTGGACCGCCAGTCTATGACCGGGTTGTGTTTTTTCAACCAAGGGAGTCCTAAGACCATGGGAGTTGGTATGCCCTCCAAGACGTAGCACGACATGTACTCTTCATGACAAGCCCCTATATGCAGATGTATATTGCCTACGACTTGAGTAATGCTCCCTTGGCTGAGCAGGGCAGAGTCAATGGCCTGGACGCTTAGGGGTCTCGCTAGTGTCCTACTCATCAGGCCATGGGTCTGGACAAAATGAGCATCCACCAAATTGACTACTGCTCCTCTGTTTACAAGCACTGGAATATTCTCAGTTACCCCACCAACAACCACCTCAGCAGGTAAGGTACACTGAGACGAGAAAATGGAGGAAATATACACTCCATGGTCGCCTCCCTATACACGACCAGGGGGACCCGGCTTCTTAGGTGGAACAGATATTTTGGCGCGAGCTGGGCAGACATTGATAAAATGGCTGGTCTGCCCACAGTAAAAACATGCCCCCACACCACGGCGAACCACAGACAACCCCGTTTGGGAACCAACTCCTCCCACCAGCATGGGTTCGTTCGCGTGGTCAGGTGTGTCCTCCTCCATAGCAAGGACTACAGGGGGCACATTTGGTGTATGCCTCTCCCTCAAGAGTCTATCCACCCAGATGGCAAGGGACATGGCGGCCTCCAGCGACCTGGGGGCGGCGTACTGCACCAGAGTATCTTGCAACCTAGATGACAGACCGTGCACAAAATGGCTCCTGAGTGCAGGGTCATTTCACTGTGTGTCAGTGGCCCACCTCCTGAACTCTGAACAGTACTTCCCAGCCGGCCGGCTCCCCTGCTTGATCTTCCGGAGTCGGGATTCCGCCAAAGAGATACCATCCGGATCACCATATACCAGCACCAGAGCCGCAAAAAACTTGTCCACTGACCGTAGAGATGGAGAACCGGTCGGCAGGGAGAAGGCCCAGGATTGGGGATCACCCTTAAGAAGGGAAACGATGATTCCCACATGTTGTTCCTCACTCCCTGATGAACGAGGGTGGAGCCTGAAGTATAGCTTGCAGGCCTCCTTAAAAACTAAAAAATTATCTCTCCCTCCAGAGAACCTGTCAGGGAGAGATATCTTGGGTTCTGGTTGAGCCTGTACCTGAGCCGAGGCCCAGAATCCCAACAACTGCTGCAGTTGCTGCACCAACTAACCACGCAGCTCCTTAAGCTCAGTGGTGAGAGTCTGAAGCAGTTGGGCAAAAGCCTGCATTTGAGCCATGGCTCACCAGAAAAAATGTGACAGTCGGTGTTAATGTCACGATGTGACTGACCCGGTATGAAATGACCCAACCGTAGGTCTGTCACAAGCAGCACAACAAACAAGGGAACACCGGAGACAAAATTGCAATGGTGATCCCTGTCGGTAAGGACTGGGGAAAGGGCACATCCTGCACTGGTCTGCAGATGTGCCCTGATCTTGCTATTGTCCCTATACAGGTTCTTTAACCCTGTTGCCGACCAGGATACCTAGTCCCTCACTTGCCGTGCACCTATCCTTAAGTAGGGAACTGGCAGGTGAGAGCACTGGTCCCACCACTGCACTAATACAACAAGGGGTAAAGAAAGACAGACAAGGTATAGGAAAACAACACTTAGCTTATAGCTGCAAAGCACAGCACAGCAGGAAGAAACACCAGATTCACCGGACTCAGCAGAAGAACAACTGTTCCCAGCAAGCTCCTTCTCCCAGCTTGATCGCTGCAGAATGAACTAACACCGAAAGTCAGCTGATGCATCAGGTGACCTCTTAAAGGATGGTGGGAGTCGTCACCACCAACATCAGCTGACCCAGCAGCAATGCAATGCAATAACACCAGCGGCCACCGAGGGGGGAAACTGCATTAACCCCCGATGACCTGAAAGGAAAAAAGGTCTTAAACTGAGGGAAACCAGATCTGCCACAAATCCGAAAATGGATCGTGACAGTGGTCCTCCCACCTGCCAACAAACCAACTTGTGTAACTTGGTGTGAACCTGGTCTCCATCGCAGTCCCCCATTGCTGGACATAGTAGTCCACCCCATATTTCAAATATTTATGGGTCAAAATAAATTCCATACATTCCACAATTTACTCTACTGGATTAGTTTTGTATTGGTTACTTGTATTAAGAAAATGTTTTGATGCTTCACGCCCTTTATTATGCTCAATAAGAGTGTATCGTGATGTCACATCTAGGGAGACCATAATATATTGGTACTGCCATTTAAAATGTTGTGATTTTTGTGAAGTTTTGTGATAATTGTAGAATATGCTTGGTTGCTTTTAAATACTGTGGTAGACATTGTACCCATTTTGTAGTTGGAGATCTGTGCATCTGGAAAGGTTAGGCGTTAGGCACCTTATTCCAGACACTATAGGTCGTCCTGGACGGTTGGTGATAGATATATGGACCTTTGCTGTGCTTCATTTTTATTTAAAAAACCCTAATTTATGCCCTTTTTAACCTAAATATTCAACTCCCTTTGGTAATCTTCGGGTCCTCTCTAATTAGCTGATAATTTTTTTCATCCTTTATTAGCTGAATTGATTCCACATTATAATCCTCACTTTTTATGATAACAATCCCCCCTTTGTCCACAGGTGGATCACTATGTTGTTATTCTGCAAATCCTTAATAGCATTTTCCTTCCAGGATAAATTGTAGTATATACTATTATTTATTTTATTTTGGTTTAGCCGTCACATATCATGACGGATTTCTCAATAGTCTCCATTGAGTCTGAATACTCATGGATAGGGTGAAAGTTGGATTTCTTCTTTAAATTAGTATGGCCCTAACTATTATCAGATTGTTTGGCCATATTCTTGATTATTGAATTTTATAGAAAATGTTTTTTAATGGCCAGTTTGCTCATAAATTGTTTAATGCAGATGAAGGCGATTGAAAAAACGATTAAACTTAGATGTGGGGGCAAATTGCAAGCCTTAATTAAGAAAAGCTTCTTCTACTGTACCAAACAGGTGCCTCTTGAGATTAAAAAATGTTTGCCGCTTATCATCTTAAATAGTTGGAGTGACGTTTTACCTGTTTGAAGAGTTTCCTTCCTCTACACCCCCTTTTTGTTTTTTGAAAAATCCTGATTAACAGTTTTATTATTATTATTTACATTTGTTCCTTTTTTAGGTTGTAGTTTTCATTGCATCTGTTTTTTTCATTTACTGTAAGTTCAGTTTTGAGGTTCCAGTGTGTTTTAGACGCCCCACATTGTTCATTCCCTTGTCCTGTATTTATAGCCACAGGTGGGGACTCAATCTCTTTTTCCAAAACTTGGTGCCTATTTTGGATACTGATACATGGGGATGATGAATTCCCTATTTGGGATACAAATACAAATCCTAGGCGATGTTCCATCACATAATAGTACACCATCTAGGATCTGTGTTGTTGGACTTAAAGGAACAGATGGTGGACCTTCAGACTGTTCTCAAGTATTATAAGTTGAGAACATTTTCTCTGAAAAATTTGTGCAATTCATTTATTCTATAATTTCAAAAATATCTCTGGATTTTTCTGCACAAATGTGGTAAGTACCGATTACAGAATTCCTCGCAAATATTTCTTTCAATAATTTCTCTTTATTTTTTATTCTAATTTTGCTATTAGACAAAGTATCAACATCCGGATGATTTTTATATGGAGGTAATTCTTCAAATAATTTGGATATTTTACTGCTGCTTTGCCGTAATTGAGCCTTTCTTTTGTTGATAATAAAAGAAGCTGCTTGTTTCGAGAAGGCCAGGAACATGGCATCCCACTCCCTTAGTGTTTCTTTATCTCCTATATCTCAGAATAATGCTTTCTGTATGACTAACCCTTTGGGAATACTGTTTGTTGCTAGATACAGTTCCAATGTGGTGACTTCCCATAATTTGTTCATCGCTTTTATTAGTTGTTTTAATATTTGAAAATTTGTTCAGTATATGAGTTGTCTGATTGTTTTTGGGTATTTTGATATATGATTCTTCATATTTTGTTTTATTCTGTGCCTGAAGTGCATTTGAACAGCAAGGTGGATTGCTGTTGAGGGGAAATAGAGAAAAAAAAAAATCTATAAATCTTCAGCATAGCGAGTGTGAACGAGCTGAGTGTGACCTGAGCGTAAGTGTGAACGGCGGTAAGTGTGACTTTGGATTCAGTTACTTTGGATTCAGGGAGTTTCCAAGGGAGGAATTGCTGTCTGTTTTTTATTAATACTTGTATTTATTTTTTATTTAACGTTTGTGTGGTGCAATCCCCATTAGGAAATGTGCTCCACTATTGTTAATGCCATCCAGTGTACATCTTGCCACATGTATGCAGTCCGGGCAGCACGGTGGCTCAGTGGATAGCACAGCAGCCTTGCAGCGCTGAAGTCCTGGGTTCAAGCCCCACTAAGGACAACATCTGCAAAGAGTTTGTATGTTCTCTCCGTGTTTGCGTGGGTTTCCTCCAGGTACTCCGGTTTCCTCCCACATTCCAAAGACATACTGATAGGTAATTTAGATTGTGAGCTCCAACGGGGACAGCGACGATAATGTGTGCAAACTGTAAAGCGCTGCGGAATATGTTAGCGCTATATAAAAATAAAGATTATTATTATTATTATTATTATTATTAGTCCTTGACCAGCCGGTCGAGGGTGCATACTGCTGTGCGAGATGTGAGCACGTTGTGGATTTGGAAGCCCAGATTCAGGATCTAAATGTGCAGCTGGCAACACTGAGATCCATAGACAATATGGAGAGGAGTCTTCTGCTCACTGAGCAGACGCTCAATGGGATAGATGGGGGGATGGTAGGATGGAGCTGCAGGACAGTGAAGTAGCTAGCTGGGTGACATTCAGAAAGCGGGGTAGAGGGAAGAGTGCCAGGGAGGCTAGTCCTGATCTGGCACACCCCAATAAGTTTGCTAAGTTGGCAGATGAGGGGGGTGCCAGTACAGGGGTAGCACTGCTGCAGCCAGGCATGTCCTCTGAAGGCCGGAGGAGTGACTGCTCCAGTAAGGAGGGAAATAGGAGAGCAGGGCAGGCCAGACAGGTGCTGGTAGTGGGGGACTCAATTATTAGGGGAACAGATAGGGCAATCTGTCACAAAGACGGGGATCGTCGAACGGGGTGCTGCTTACCTGGTGCTCGAGTCCGACACATCGCTGATCGGGTGGACAGATTACTGGGAGGGGCTGGTGAGGACCCAGCGATCATGGTGCACATTGGCACAAATGACAAAGTTAGAGGTAGGTGGAAGGTCCTTAAAGATGATTTCAGGGAATTAGGCTGTAAGCTGAAAGCAAGGACCTCCAACGTGGTATTTTCCGAAATACTGCCTGTACCACGTGCCACACCAGAGAGGCAATGGGAGATTAGGGAGGTTAATAAGTGGCTCAAGAATTGGTGTAGGAAGGAGGGGTTTAGGTTCCTGGAGAACTGGGCCGACTTCTCAGTTGGCTACAGGCTCTGTCATGATCTCTGCAGGCAGAGATCATAGCAAGCCTATAGAGGGACAAGCTCTCGGAAGATGGAACTATACTGACCATGAACTAAGCCTGCCGCGCAACTAGAAATAGCCAGGTAGCATTTCCTATTTATCGCTAGATGCCCAGCTCTGGCCTAAGACCTAAATAGCTAGCAGAGGGAAATATAAGACCTGGCTCACCTCTAGAGAAATATTCCAAAGAAGACAGTAGCCCCCCACATATAATGACGGTGAGTTCAGATGAAACAACAAACGCAGCAGGAAAATAGTCTTAGCAAATTTGAGGTCCGCTTACTAGATAGCAGAAGACAGATAGTATACTTTCATGGTCAGCAGAAAAACACTAACAAAACACCATCCAGAGATTACCTTAAACTCTGGCATTAACTCATAACGCCAGAGTAGCAATCCCTGATCAACGAGAGCTTTCCAGACACAGTAACAAAACTTCAGCTGTGAACTGGAACAAATAGGCAAAACAAAACATGGACAAAAGTCCAACTTATCTAGTAGTTGTCTAGAAGCAGGAACAAGCACTGAGAGGCATCAGATAACATTGTTGACCGGCAAGAAACCACCAGAGAAATGAGCTTAAATAGCGACACCCACTACTGATGGAATCAGGTGAAACAGGAAAGAGGATGACAAGTCCAATTCCACAAGCGGCCACCGGGGGAGCCCAGAATCCAAATTCACAACAGTACCCCCCCCTCAAGGAGGGGGCACCGAACCCTCACCAGATCCACCAGGGCGACCAGGATGAGCCCTATGGAAGGCACGAACAAGATCAGAAGCATGAACATCAGATGCATTGACCCAAGAATTATCCTCCTGGCCGTAACCCTTCCAGTTGACCAGATACTGGAGTTTCCGTCTGGAAACACGAGAGTCCAAAATTTTCTCCACAACGTACTCCAACTCACCCTCAACCAACACCGGAGCAGGAGGCTCAACTGAAGGTACAACAGGTACCTCATACCTGCGCAATAACGACCGATGAAAAACGTTATGAATGGAAAAGGACGCAGGGAGGTCCAAACGGAAAGAAACAGGATTAAGAATCTCCAATATTCTATAAGGGCCGATGAACCGAGGTTTAAACTTAGGAGAAGAGACCCTCATAGGGACAAAACGAGAAGACAACCACACTAAATCTCCAACACAAAGCCGAGAACCAACACGACGATGACGGTTGGCAAAACGCTGAGTCTTCTCCTGGGACAACTTCAAATTGTCCATAACCTGCCCCCAAATGTGATGCAATCTCTCTACCACCGCATCCACTCCAGGACAATCCGAGGATTCCACCTGACCGGAGGAAAATCGAGGGTGAAACCCCGAATTACAGAAAAACGGGGACACCAAGGTGGAAGAACTGGCCCGATTATTGAGGGCGAACTCTGCCAATGGCAAAAAAGCAACCCAATCATCCTGGTCAGCAGAGACAAAACACCTCAGATATGTCTCAAGGGTCTGATTAGTCCGCTCGGTCTGGCCATTAGTCTGAGGGTGAAAAGCAGACGAAAAAGACAAATCTATGCCCATCCTAGCACAGAATGCCCGCCAAAATCTAGACACAAATTGGGTACCTCTGTCAGAAACAATATTCTCAGGAATACCGTGCAATCGGACAACATTCTGAAAAAACAGAGGAACCAACTCAGAAGAAGAAGGCAACTTGGGCAGAGGAACCAAATGGACCATTTTAGAGAAACGGTCACAGACCACCCAGATGACAGACATCTTCTGGGAAACAGGCAGATCTGAAATAAAATCCATCGAGATGTGTGTCCAAGGCCTCTTAGGAATAGGCAAGGGCAACAGCAGTCCGCTAGCCCGAGAACTACAAGACTTGGCCCGAGCACAAACGTCACATGACTGCACAAAGACTCGCACATCTCGTGACAGAGAAGGCCACCAGAAGGATCTTGCCACCAAATCCCTGGTACCAAAAATTCCGGGATGACCTGCCAATGCAGAAGAATGTACCTCAGAGATGACTCTGCTGGTCCAATCATCCGGAACAAACAGTCTATCAGGCGGACAACGATCCGGTCTATCCGCCTGAAACTCTTGCAAGGACCGCCGCAGATCAGGAGAAACGGCCGACAAAATTACTCCCTCCCTAAGGATACCTGTGGGTTCAGAATTACCAGGAGAGTCCGGGTCAAAACTCCTAGAAAGGGCATCTGCCTTAACATTCTTAGAACCCGGTAGGTATGACACCACAAAATTAAAGCGAGAAAAAAATAAAGACCAGCGCGCCTGTCTAGGATTCAGGCGTCTGGCAGTCTCAAGATAAATCAAATTTTTGTGGTCAGTCAATACCACCACCTGATGTCTAGCCCCCTCGAGCCAATGGCGCCACTCCTCAAACGCCCACTTCATGGCCAAAAGCTCCCGATTCCCAACATCATAATTCCGCTCTGCGGGCGAAAATTTGCGAGAAAAGAAGGCACAAGGCCTAATGACGGAGCAGTCGGAACCTTTCTGCGACAACACTGCCCCGGCTCCGATCTCCGAAGCGTCAACCTCAACCTGAAAAGGCAGATTCACATCAGGCTGACGCAACACAGGGGCAGAGGCAAAACGGCGCTTAAGCTCCTGAAAGGCCTCTACAGCATGAGGGGACCAATTAGCAACATCAGCGCCTTGTCTGGTCAAATCAGTCAGTGGTTTAACGACATCCGAAAAACCAGCAATAAATCGGCGGTAAAAGTTGGCAAAGCCCAAAAATCTCTGAAGACCCTTAAGAGAGGAGGGCTGAGTCCAGTCACAAATAGCTTGCACCTTGACGGGATCCATCTCAATAGAAGAGGGAGAAAAAATATACCCCAAAAAGGAAATTTTCTGGACCCCAAAAACGCACTTAGACCCCTTCACACATAAAGAATTAGACCGCAGAACCTGAAAAACTCTCCTGACCTGCTGGACATGAGAGTCCCAGTCATCAGAAAAAATCAGAATATCATCCAGATATATTATCATAAATTTATCCAGAAAATCGCGGAAAATATCATGCATAAAAGACTGGAAAACTGAAGGGGCATTAGAAAGACCAAAAGGCATGACCAAATACTCAAAGTGGCCCTCGGGCGTATTAAATGCGGTCTTCCACTCATCCCCCTGCCTGATCCGCACCAAATTATACGCCCCACGAAGATCAATTTTAGAGAACCACTTAGCACCCTCTATACGAGCAAACAAATCAGTAAGCAATGGCAATGGGTATTGATACTTAACAGTGATCTTATTCAGAAGCCGATAATCAATACATGGTCTCAAAGAGCCGTCTTTTTTTGAGACAAAGAAAAACCCAGCTCCCAAGGGAGAAGAAGATGGACGAATATGTCCCTTTTCCAAAGACTCCTTTATATATTCCCGCATAGCAGCATGTTCCGGCACAGACAAATTAAACAAACGACCCTTTGGATATTTACAACCCGGTATCAAATCTATGGCACAATCGCACTCACGGTGCGGAGGTAACGACCCAAGCTTGGGTTCGTCAAAGACGTCTTGATAATCAGAGAGGAACTCAGGGACTTCAGAGGGAATGGACGACGAAATAGAAACCAAAGGTACGTCCTCATGAATACCCTTACATCCCCAGCTCAACACAGACATTGCTCTCCAGTCCAAGACTGGGTTGTGAAACTGCAACCATGGCAATCCCAGTACCAAATCGTCATGTAAATTATACCGCACCAGGAAACGAATAATCTCCTGGTGATCCGGATTGATACGCATGGTTACTTGTGTCCAGTATTGTGGTTTATTATTAGCCAATGGGGTGGAGTCAATCCCCTTCAGAGGAATAAGAGTCTCCAAAGGCTCTAAATCAAAACCACAACGATTGGCAAAGGACCAATCCATAAGACTCAGAGCGGCGCCAGAGTCAACATAGGCGTCCGTGGCAATGGAAGACAAAGAGCAAATCAGGGTTACAGACAAAATAAACTTAGACTGAATGGTGCTAATGGAAACAGACTTATCAAGCTTCTTTGTACGCCTAGAGCATGCCGATATAACATGAGTAGAATCCCCACAATAGAAACACAATCCATTCTTCCGTCTAAAATTCTGTCGCTCGCTCCTGGACAGAATTCTATCACACTGCATACTTTCTGGCGTCTTTTCCATAGACACCGCCAGATGGTGCACCGGTTTGCGCTCCCGCAGACGCCTATCAATCTGAATAGCCATTGTCATGGACTCATTCAGACCTGCAGGCAAAGGGAACCCCACCATAACATCCTTAACGGCATCAGAGAGACCTTCTCTGAAAGTTGCCGCCAAGGCGCACTCATTCCACTGAGTAAGCACAGACCATTTACGGAATTTTTGGCAGAAAACTTCAGCTTCGTCTTGCCCCTGAGATAGTGCCATCAAAGTTTTTTCTGCCTGAAGTTCCAAATGAGGTTCCTCATAAAGCAAGCCCAAGGCCAGAAAAAACGCATCCACATCGCGTAACGCAGGATCCCCTGCTGGCAATGAGAAGGCCCAATCTTGAGGGTCACCCCTGAGCAAGGAAATCACAATCCTAACCTGCTGAGCAGGGTCTCCAGCTGAACGAGACTTCAGGGACAAATAAAGCTTACAATTATTTCGGAAATTCTGGAAGCTAGCTCTATTCCCTGTGAAGAACTCCGGCAAAGGAATTCTCGGCTCAGATACCGGAGCATGTACCACAAAATCTTGTAAATTTTGTACTTTCGTGATGAGATTATTCAAACCCGCAGTTACACTCTGGAGATCCATTATTGTCAGGTGCACACAGAGCATACAGAGATTAGGAGGAGAGAGAGAGAAAAGACTGCAGCAAGGCAGACTGGAGGAAAAAAAAAAAAAATTCCAGCAGACTTCTTATAACTCTCCTTTCTCAACCAGGGTCTTTAACACTTTAGCGGCCGGTCAAACTGTCATGATCTCTGCAGGCAGAGATCATAGCAAGCCTATAGAGGGACAAGCTCTCGGAAGATGGAACTATACTGACCATGAACTAAGCCTGCCGCGCAACTAGAAATAGCCAGGTAGCATTTCCTATTTATCGCTAGATGCCCAGCTCTGGCCTAAGACCTAAATAGCTAGCAGAGGGAAATATAAGACCTGGCTCACCTCTAGAGAAATATTCCAAAGAAGACAGTAGCCCCCCACATATAATGACGGTGAGTTCAGATGAAACAACAAACGCAGCAGGAAAATAGTCTTAGCAAATTTGAGGTCCGCTTACTAGATAGCAGAAGACAGATAGTATACTTTCATGGTCAGCAGAAAAACACTAACAAAACACCATCCAGAGATTACCTTAAACTCTGGCATTAACTCATAACGCCAGAGTAGCAATCCCTGATCAACGAGAGCTTTCCAGACACAGTAACAAAACTTCAGCTGTGAACTGGAACAAATAGGCAAAACAAAACATGGACAAAAGTCCAACTTATCTAGTAGTTGTCTAGAAGCAGGAACAAGCACTGAGAGGCATCAGATAACATTGTTGACCGGCAAGAAACCACCAGAGAAATGAGCTTAAATAGCGACACCCACTACTGATGGAATCAGGTGAAACAGGAAAGAGGATGACAAGTCCAATTCCACAAGCGGCCACCGGGGGAGCCCAGAATCCAAATTCACAACAAGGCTCTATGCTAGAGACAGGCTGCACCTCAATGGGGAAGGGGCAGCTGTGCTGGGGGAGAAAATGGCTAGAAGGTTGGAGGAGTGTTTAAACTAGGGATTGGGGGGGAGGGTATTCAATTTATAGGAGGGGTAGATAGTGCAGATAGAGACCTGGGCACAAATAAGGAAGTTGGGGGTGGGGGTGGCATGGGGGTGGGGTTAGAACAGATAATTTAAGAAAGAATAGAGGTACAGAGAGATACATAAAGTGCATGTATACTAATGCTAGAAGCCTCGCCAACAAAATGGACGAATTAGAACTAATGTTGTTGGAGCATAATTATGACATGGTGGGGATATCTGAGACGTGGCTGGATGAGAGCCATGACTGGGCTGTTAACTTGCAGGGCTATAGCCTGTTCAGAAATGACCGTACAGATAAGCGAGGGGGAGGGGTGTGTCTATATGTAAAATTGTCCTTAAAACCCATCCGGCGTGCTAATATAGGTGAATCTAATGATTCATGTGGGTGGAGATAAGGGGAGGGGGAAAAAATAATAAATTACTGATAGGGGTTTGTTATATATCTCCAAAAATAATGGAAGCAATGGAGAATATCCTCGTAAAGCAAATAGATGAAGCTGCGACTCAAGGAGAAGTCATTATTATGGGGGACTTCAACTACCCTGAAATAGATTGGGGAACAGAAACCTGCAGTTCCAGCAAAGGTAATCGGTTTTTGACAACTATGAGAGACAATTACCTTTCACAACTGGTTCAGGACCCAACAAGAAGGGGGGCACTGCTAGACCTAATATTAACCAACAGGCCAGACCGCATATCAAATATAAGGGTTGGGGGTCACTTGGGGAATAGTGATCACAAAATAATAAGTTTTCGTGTATCCTTTAATAAGATGTGTAATAGAGGGGTGACAAGGACACTAAACTTCAGGAGGGCAAATTTCCAAGGGATGAGAGATGATCTTGGTGCAATTAACTGGGACGATATCCTGAGACACAAAAATACACAAAGAAAATGGGAGACGTTTATTAGCATCCTAGATAGGACCTGTGCACAGTATATACCGTATGGGAATAAACACACTAGAAATAGGAGGAAACCAATATGGCTAAATAGAGCTGTAAGAGGTACAATAAGTGACAAAAAGAAAGCATTTAGAGAATTAAAGGAAGTAGGTAGTGAGGAGGCATTAAATAAATATAGAAAATTAAATAAATTCTGTAAAAAGCAAATCAAGGCAGCAAAGATTGAGACAGAGAGACTCATTGCCAGAGAGAGTAAAAATAATCCCGAATTTCAGATCTTGTTGGACTTGATTGAAAATGATTTTGACCTGAAAGTTATACTATTTCAGGACTTGTTGGTTACAGGTCTTGATATACAGTTGTATATGAGATTTCTTTTTGTACTCAATACTTTTTATGTTGTTGAATCCTTTGTTCCTTGTTTGTTTTGAAGTTCTTTTCAATAAAAACCAGATTAAACATAAAATAATCCCAAAATATTCTTTAACTACATAAATAGTAAGAAACTAAAAAATTATAGTGTTGGCCCCCTTAAAAATAGTGTGGGTGAAACGGTGGATGAGGATGAGGAAAAAGCCAATATGCTAAATGACTTTTTTTCATCAGTATTTACAAAAGAAAATCCCATGGCAGACAAAATGACTAGTGATAAAAATTCCCCATAAAATGTCACCTGCTTAACCCAGCAGGAAGTACAGCGGCGTCTAAAAATCACTAAAATTGACAAATCTCCGGGCCCGGATGGGGTACACCCCCGAGTACTGCAGGAATTAAGTACAGTCATTGATAGACCATTATTTTTAATCTTTAAAGACTCCATAATAACAGGGTCTGTACCACAGGACTGGCGTATAGCAAATGTGGTGCCAATATTCAAAAAGGGGACAAAAACTGAACTCGGTAATTATAGGCCAGTAAGCTTAACCTCTACTGTGGGTAAAATCCTGGAGGGCATTCTAAGGGATGCTATACTGGAGTATCTGAAGAGGAATAACCTCATGACCCAGTATCAGCACGGGTTTACTAGGGACCGTTCCTGTCAGACTAATCTGATCAGCTTCTATGAAGAGGTAAGTTCTGGACTGGACCAAGGGAACCCAGTAGATGTAGTATATATGGACTTTTCTAAAGCTTTTGATACGGTGCCACACAAAAGGTTGTTACATAAAATGAGAATAATGGGGATAGGGGAAACTATGTGCAAGTGGGTTAAGAGCTGGCTCAGGGATAGGAAACAAAGGGTGGTTATTAATGGAGCACACTCGGACTGGGTTGCGGTTAGCAGTGGGGTACCACAGGGGTCAGTATTGGGCCCTCTTCTTTTTAACATATTTATTAATGACCTTGTAGGGGGCATTCAGAGTAGAATTTCAATATTTGCAAAGGACACTAAACTCTGCAGGGTAATCAATACAGAGGAGGACAATTTTATATTACAGGATGATTTATGTAAACTAGAAGCTTGGGCTGATAAATGGCAAATGGGCTTTAATGGGGATAAATGTAAGGTCATACACTTGGGTAGAAGTAATAAGATGTATAACTATGTGCTTAATTCTAAAACTCTGGGCAAAACCGTCAATGAAAAAGACCTGGGTGTATGGGTGACAGGATGACAAACTCATATTCAGTGGCCAGTGTCAGGCAGCTGCTACAAAGGCAAATAAAATAATGGGATGCATTAAAAGAGGCATAGATGCTCATGAGGAGAACATAATTTTACCTCTATACAAGTCACTAGTTCGACCACACTTAGAATACTGTGTACAGTTCTGGTCTCCGGTGTATAAGAAAGACATAGCTGAACTGGAGCGGGTGCAGAGAAAAGCGACCAAGGTTATTAGAGGACTGGGGGGTCTGCAATACCAAGATAGGTTATTACACTTGGGGCTGTTTAGTTTGGAAAATGAAGACTAAGGGGTGATCTTATTTTAATGTATAAATATATGAGGGGACAGTACAAAGACCTTTCTGATGATCTTTTTAATCATTGACCGGTGACAGGGACAAGGGGGCATCCTCTACGTCTGGAGGAAAGAAGGTTTAAGCATAATAACAGACGCGGATTCTTTACTGTAAGAGCAGTGAGACTATGGAACTCTCTGCCGTATGATGTTGTAATGAGTGATTCATTAATTAAATTTAAGAGGGGACTGGATGTCTTTCTGGAAAAGTATAATGTTACAGGGTATATACACTAGATTCCTTGATAGGGCGTTGATCCAGGGAACTAGTCTGATTGCCGTATGTGGGGTCGGGAAGGAATTTTTTTCCCCAATGTGGAGCTTACTCTTTGCCACATGGGTTTTTTTTGCCTTCCTCTGGATCAACATGTTAGGGCTTGTTAGGTTAGGCTATGGGTTGAACTAGATGGACTTAAAGTCTTCCTTCAACCTTAATAACTATGTAACTATGTAACTATATGTAACTATGATGAAGGGACCTGAGTAGTGTCTAAAGCTTGCAATTTGTTACCATCTTTTCCGTTAGCCGTTAAAAAGTATCAACCACTGAGGACTCTCAAAATGTAATATTTTTCTATCTACTGGCTGAAACAGTACAAAGATATTTTTTTCTAGTTATTGGCATTTTTTCAAGTCATTGGTTCTCTTTTTTTATGTATTTCCATAACTGTTAATAATTTGCCATAGTGCTTAAACATGTTTTAATTATTTGAATTGTTGCTGATTTTCCTCTAAATAAATGTCTGAAAATTGGCAAAACAAAATATTCTGCATCTTTATATATTTGCAAAAATAATAATGCTTCAAGGCACGGAAACTTTTATGCATTATTTCTATGTAGCCGTAAACGAAAAACTCTGATATCACAGAAAAAAAGAGCCAAATACAAATTTTTACCGTCAGATTTGAATTCAGGAGGTCAGTCATTAGGAAATGGCTCATTTCATAACTGAACCTGACAACTTTTGAAAATATGTAGAACGGTGTTCCAACACTGATTTCTGCCAGAGTTTGAATTTTAGAAATCTTTAACACGAGTCTGCGGGAAGAACTGACACCAACACGAAATCCACACCACAAGTCAATGTGTGCACAGCAGAAAATTTGGAAAAATTCTAAATGAGATTTTTGGAAATCCTTCTACTTAGCTGGTACTGTATTAATGCAGTGGATTTTACCCATGTCAAATAATGTGGAAAATCCGCAGTAGATATGATACGTGTGCAATTACCTTTACTCTTTATTTGGTTCTGGTTTCTGGTGTCATAATTAAGCAGAGACACATATCACAATCACCAGCAATCCTCCCTGCCAAATGTAATATCCTGCAGCCGCAGTTTGTAGCAATTTAAGGCCATCTGCTCCACTGCAAACAGCCTCCACTGAACCTTCACAAGATAAATCCCTTGTCTGCATGTGATTTACTTTCCGAGAAAGCTTTTATTTCATTTATAATGCAGGCCCAAGCTCTCAGAAGCCTGCTTTACCAGTGCGTTGGTGTTATGAACTGAGAATGGGACTTTACAGCTGCATCTCTCCGGACTACATTTATTTCCCGGCATTTAGATTAAAGTGATGTCAAATCTTCTCAATGTTCTTCAATAAAAATCTACAGATCTTGTTTTTAACATGGCTGTCAATGTGTGATTATATTTTCCCTGGTGCTCATCTGTGGTTCAGTTGTGGTTATATCATGACTTTGCCAAAACATGGCCAAAAATGGCAGCATCCATTGTTTTGAAATATCACGACCCATACGGTTAAATGGGAACTGTAATTTCAGCATATTTTTCATAAATCAATAGTATAGTTGAATATAAGAAACTTTGTAATATATCTTATGAGAGAATTCTGCTTCTGATTCCACCTATGAGCCTGTGGTAAGTTCTCCTTCAATGGAAGTCTTCAAAGATAGGCTGGACAGACATCTATCTGAGATGGTTTAGTGAATCCTTCATTGAGCGGGGGGTTGGACACAATGACCCTGGAGGTCCCTTCCAACTCAAACATTCTATGATTCTATGCCTCTTATTCTGAACTCATCATTCACTTAAAAAAGCTACAAAAATCAGTCTTGGTCAAAGCAAGCACACTGAAGTATCATGCTACAGCTCCTATTACAATTTATTGAGAGGCGAGGGACAGAATGAGGGAGTAGCAAGAAAAGGAACACACACATATTGTGTAGAAACTTCAATCAAGTGATTGATCCCACCCAGTGCTGGATTCACAGATACACTGCTCAGTTTTGCAGCTTAATGTCCAGCACGCTACTGTTTTATTCATTCTATGTGTTATACAGAGGTAGAATAGGAGTACATCATGTATGTGTGTACTGTTTATGGGAGGCATCATAGAAACTACTCTCCATCTACTACCTCGTAGACAACTGAAATTTAGAGATGTAGCTCAATTCCTGCAGTATGTTTAGGCTTGCCAAGTGAGGTGGATCCTCTAAGGCTCAAGTCTCGGTACGCACATAGATCCCGGGCATTAATGTAGGAAGAGCAATGAGGAGTTGGCACACTCAGGAACAGCAGAAAGATGAAGTGGAATCTAGCAAGGATGGAAGCAAGCACATGCACACAAAAAAAACTGATAGTGGAGCACACAAGGAAAATAGGACTAGGAGTCTTAATCTAAAGACACAGGTCTTTGTCTAAATGGGCCTTAAATAGGTCTAGAGAGATTATGTCATTGATCCACTCTGGGCAACCTGCAAAACCCAACGTGGAGCACGGCAGAGGGTAGCGGGCTCAGAGGAAGGAAATGGAGCACAGGAAACCCGGGACAGGTGTGTAACACAATGTATGCAATAATATTGTAATGGGATATTTTACATTTCAAACCATAAACTCTTATCATCTGATCCATTGACCTGAATAGGGGCTCAATATGGTTTGTGATCACGTCCACTCTAAAAAAAAACAAAAAAAAAAAACAACTTTTCCAGAGCTGGATTTCTACTGCTACTTCTGTTCATGTACTATCTAAGGAATGAACAACAAGAATTCCTCTTTTTGTATATTTTGTGTATGGGAGATATCATGGTAACATGTCTCCTCCCATCAGCTCAGAGTTAATTGAAAATAAGCGATAGACCCTGCAGGCTGAAAAACTGGTTAAAATTGCAGGATACAAATCATACACAGTAATGACCTAAAACAGTGTTATTTCGTATGTAAAAACATGTGACAGCTTATACTGATAAGTAATTTTTAAAGTGTAGTTACCCTTTAAATAGCATTGTGCAATGTAACCTCCACTGCACCCTTGGATACCATGTACAACAACACTGGGCCATGTCGGCGTTATATGTGTGTGTTAATGGTGCTTGAGATTGATCATTTATTCAAAACAGTCCCTGTCCTTGGTGGGGTTAACAATCTAACATCCCTTTCTCAGGATGTAAAGCACCATGGAATAAATGGCGCTATAAAAATGAATTGTAATAATAATAATATCAATGCTGCAAGGTTAAAATGACAACTATTGAGCCTTTATGCTGCACACAGACATCCCCTGGCCTTCAAACATTGCAAAATTGCAATGTGTTCCACCATTCTCCAGTGTAGTAATATTTTAATTCTATGTTTCTTATATATCCTATTTACTAGCTCCTACTATGAAGCTGAGCCATCCAATGAACTCATCTGGGCATTGGTCATATTTTGATGCAGAGGTTTTATTGTTAGGTTTATGAAAAATATGCTTGAATATTCCTATGTAACATATGTCTTTTTTAAGCTACTAAAGCTGGACCCATGGCATCATAGTGTAAGGAGATGGACAATTGAGAAGACTCACTCAGGTGAAGCCTAACCGAGTATTTGCAAACCAACACCGCCAACTGCTGGTTAAAGATGATAGGAACAGGGAAGGAGAAAATTACATTAGCAGGAACTGAAGAGTAAGGTACATGTTCCCTGAGGAAAGAGATTGGAGGAGACACAAGGTCAGTTGATAGCTATGGTGCAGTTAGTAATTATAAAAGGGCCAGGAGGGCATGTGAAGGTGAGGAGTCGGCACCTGAACATGTAGCAGGACAGAGGTGTGGTGCAGCGAGGTTGGCTTATAGCCACCATTATAAGTGACCAGACCTGAGTGAATAATTGAGTGGCAAAAATGGGACCAGAAAAGAGCAAGGATCCAAGTGAAGAATTGAGTGGACAGACGGGAACCAGAACTCAGTGAGGATTTGAGTGGCTAAACTGGAACCAAAACCAAGAGAAGGACCAAGTGACCGAGAACAGAGCTAACTCATTGGGAACAGAACAGAGTGAGCGGCATCGGAGCCAAGAGACGCGAGCAGATCATCTTAGTGGGGTATTTGTGAGATAACCAACTTAAGGGGCAAAAGTGCGGTACACAGGTGACTGGTCTGTGCTTCAGAGTATGGAGGCAGCCAGGGCCAGCCCGAACGTATAGGCGAACTAGGCGGCCGCCTAGGGCGCCGACCCTAAGGGGGCGCTGTTGTGAATTTGCTTTTTGCTCCCTCTAGTGGTTACTAGTTTTTTGACTCTGGTTTTTCTGTCATTCCTTTTATCCGCACCTGGGTCGTTAGTTAGGGGTGTTGCTATATAAGCTCCCTGGACCTTCAGTTCAATGCCTGGCAACGTAGTTATCAGAGCTAGTCTGCTGTGCTCTTGTCTACTGATCCTGGTTCCAGTTATATCAGCTAAGTCTGCCTTTTGCTTTTTGCTATTTGTTTTGGTTTTGTATTTTTGTCCAGCTTGTTCCAAATCTATATCCTGACCTTTGCTGGAAGCTCTAGGGGGCTGGTGTTCTCCCCCCGGACCGTTAGACGGTTCGGGGGTTCTTGAATTTCCAGTGTGGATTTTGATAGGGTTTTTGTTGACCATATAAGTTACCTTTCTTTATTCTGCTATCAGTAAGCGGGTCTCTCTGTGCTAAACCTGATTCATTTCTGTGTTTGTCATTTCCTCTTACCTCACCGTCATTATTTGTGGGGGGCTTCTATCCAGCTTTGGGGTCCCCTTCTCTGGAGGCAAGAAAGGTCTTTGTTTTCCTCTACTAGGGGTAGCTAGATTCTCCGGCTGGCGCGTGTCATCTAGAATCAACGTAGGAATGATCCCCGGCTACTTCTAGTGTTGGCGTTAGGAGTAGATATATGGTCAACCCAGTTACCACTGCCCTATGAGCTGGATTTTGTATTCTGCAGACTTCCACGTTCCTCTGAGACCCTCGCCATTGGGGTCATAACAGTCTGTCAGGTGGACAAGACTCAGGCCTATCAGCCTGAAATCTCTGCAACACACGTCGCAGATCCGGAGAAATAGCTGACAAGATAACTCCATCTTTAAGAATACCAACAGGATCAGCGACTCCAGGAGCATCAGGCACAAAGCTCCTAGAAAGAGCATCGGCCTTCACATTCTTTGAACCTGGTAAATACGAGACAACAAAATCAAAGCGGGAGAAAAACAATGACCAGCGGGCCTGTCTCGGATTAAGGCGTTTAGCAGACTCGAGATACATCAAATTTTTGTGATCAGTCAAGACCACCACACGATGCTTAGCACCCTCGAGCCAATGACGCCACTCCTCAAATGCCCATTTCATGGCCAACAACTCCCGATTGCCCACATCATAATTTCGCTCGGCAGGCGAAAACTTCCTAGAGAAAAAGGCACAAGGTTTCATAACAGAGCAACCAGGGCCTCTCTGCGACAAAACGGCCCCTGCCCCAATCTCCGAAGCATCCACCTCAACCTGAAAGGGAAGTGAGACGTCAGGCTGGCACAAAACAGGCGCCGAAGTAAACCGGCGTTTCAACTCCTGGAAAGCCTCCACGGCAGCAGGAGCCCAGTTAGCTACATCGGAGCCCTTCTTGGTCATATCCGTCAAAGGTTTCACAATGCTAGAAAAATTAGCAATAAAACGACGGTAGAAGTTAGCGAAGCCCAAGAACTTCTGAAGACTCTTAACTGACGAGGGCTGAGTCCAATCAAGAATAGCTCGGACCTTGACTGGGTCCATCTCCACAGCAGAAGGGGAAAAAATGAACCCCAAAAAGGGAACCTTCTGTACACCAAAGAGACACTTTGAGCCCTTGCCTGTCCCGAAGAGACCTTGGACACATATCTCCATGGATTTCATTTCTGATCTTCCGCTATCTCAGGGCATGTCCGTTATCTGGGTGATATGTGATCGCTTCTCCAAGATGGTCCATTTGGTTCCCTTGCCTAAGCTGCCTTCCTCTTCCGATCTGGTTCCTGTGTTTTTCCAGAACGTGGTTCGTTTGCACGGCATCCCTGAGAATATTGTGTCAGACAGAGGATCCCAGTTCGTTTCCAGGTTCTGGCGATCCTTTTGTAGTAGGATGGGCATTGATTTGTCGTTTTCGTCTGCTTTCCATCCTCAGACTAATGGACAGACGGAGCGAACCAATCAGACTTTGGAGGCTTATTTGAGGTGTTTTGTCTCTGCTGATCAGGACGATTGGGTGACATTCTTGCCGTTGGCTGAGTTTGCCCTTAATAATCGGGCTAGTTCCGCCACCTTGGTTTCGCCTTTTTTCTGCAACTCTGGTTTCCATCCTCGCTTTTCTTCGGGTCATGTGGAGCCTTCTGACTGTCCTGGGGTGGATTCTGTGGTGGATAGGTTGCAGCAGATCTGGAATCATGTGGTGGACAACTTGAAGTTGTCACAGGAGAAGGCTCAGCGCTTTGCCAACCGCCGCCGCGGTGTGGGTCCCCGACTACGCGTTGGGGATTTGGTATGGCTTTCTTCCCGCTTTGTTCCTATGAAGGTCTCCTCTCCCAAATTTAAACCTCGTTTTATTGGGCCTTACAAGATATTGGAAATCCTTAATCCTGTATCTTTTCGTCTGGATCTTCCTGTGTCGTTTGCTATTCACAATGTATTTCATAGGTCCTTGTTGCGGCGGTACATTGTGCCTGTAGTTCCTTCTGCTGAGCCTCCTGCTCCGGTGTTGGTTGAGGGCGAGTTGGAGTACGTGGTGGAGAAGATCTTGGATTCTCGCCTCTCCAGGCGGAGGCTTCAGTACCTGGTCAAGTGGAAGGGCTATGGTCAGGAGGATAATTCCTGGGTGGTCGCCTCTGATGTTCATGCGGCCGATTTAGTTCGTGCCTTTCATGCCGCTCATCCTGATCGCCCTGGTGGTCGTGGTGAGGGTTCGGTGACCCCTCACTAAGGGGGGGGTACTGTTGTGAATTTGCTTTTTGCTCCCTCTAGTGGTTACTAGTTTTTTGACTCTGGTTTTTCTGTCATTCCTTTTATCCGCACCTGGGTCGTTAGTTAGGGGTGTTGCTATATAAGCTCCCTGGACCTTCAGTTCAATGCCTGGCAACGTAGTTATCAGAGCTAGTCTGCTGTGCTCTTGTCTACTGATCCTGGTTCCAGTTATATCAGCTAAGTCTGCCTTTTGCTTTTTGCTATTTGTTTTGGTTTTGTATTTTTGTCCAGCTTGTTCCAAATCTATATCCTGACCTTTGCTGGAAGCTCTAGGGGGCTGGTGTTCTCCCCCCGGACCGTTAGACGGTTCGGGGGTTCTTGAATTTCCAGTGTGGATTTTGATAGGGTTTTTGTTGACCATATAAGTTACCTTTCTTTATTCTGCTATCAGTAAGCGGGCCTCTGTGCTAAACCTGATTCATTTCTGTGTTTGTCATTTCCTCTTACCTCACCGTCATTATTTGTGGGGGGCTTCTATCCAGCTTTGGGGTCCCCTTCTCTGGAGGCAAGAAAGGTCTTTGTTTTCCTCTACTAGGGGTAGCTAGATTCTCCGGCTGGCGCGTGTCATCTAGAATCAACGTAGGAATGATCCCCGGCTACTTCTAGTGTTGGCGTTAGGAGTAGATATATGGTCAACCCAGTTACCACTGCCCTATGAGCTGGATTTTGTATTCTGCAGACTTCCACGTTCCTCTGAGACCCTCGCCATTGGGGTCATAACAGGGCGCCAGAGAAAAAATAGAAAAAATTATAAAAATTCTTTCCAAAAGGCAAAAGGTGTATGGAGCGGAGCTGAATGTGTATGAGGTGTATGGAGCGGAGCCGTGTGTGTATGAGGTGTACGGAGCGGAGCCGTGTGTATGAGGTGTATGGAGCGGAGTCGTGTGTGTATGAGGTGTATGGAGCGGAGCTAAATGTGTACGAGGTGTACGGAGCGGAGCCGCGTGTGTACAAGGTGTATGGAGCGGAGTGCGTGTGTACGGAGCGCAGCCGCGTGTGTAGGAGTAGCTATGTGTGGCCATTATAAGGTATGAAGTATCATGTGCGGCCAATATACAGTATGGAGCATCATGTGTGGCCATTACACAGTATGGAGCATCATGTGTGGCCATTATACAGTATGGAGCATCATGTGTGGCCATTATACAGTATGGAGCATCATGTGTGGCCATTATACAGTATGGAGCACTGTGTGGCCATATTTTTTTGTTTATAATTATTCTTTATGAAACAGTGTGATCAGCAGTGCTAAATGGGTGTGGTTGGGACGTGGATATGGGTGTGGCTAGTTATGAATGGGTGTGGTCAGAGGCGTGGCCTAAAATTTACCGCGGAAAGTAGTAGGGGCGCAACAAAATAGTTTCGCCTAGGGCGCCGTAATCTCTCAGGCTGGCCCTGGAGGCAGCCAGCACAACGTGTGCTACAACTGACTCACCATGAAGGAACTTGCGTCCTAATGGTGTAATAGCATAGACTCTCACTTGGGCCTATACAGCGTGTGTCACTACCATCAGAGTGACTGGGTAAAAATGGTGAAGGGTAAAGATCTAACTGTAACACTCCTTAGAACCGAGTAACAGAATAGAGACAATTGTATCTATTGTAAATGTTCAGTGCTTGGTATAATAGGGTTTTTAGCTATGCACACACAGTTAGACATGCCATCTGGAAAATACAACCTTCAAACACGAGACAACTGGAGCAGCTTGCTCTTGAGGAGTGGGCCACAATACCTTTGAAGAAGTGCAGAAGTCTCATTGACAGTTACAGGAATCGTTTGATTGCAGTGATTGCCTCAAAAGGTTGTGCAACAAAATATTAAGTTAAGGGTACCATTATTTCTGTCCAGGCCTGTTTCATGAGTTTTATTAATTTTTTTGAATTCTGTGGAAGCATGGTTGAAAAGCAATGTCTAACTTTCATTTGTTCATTTTCATAGATCTTTTATTTATTATCACTTTTGTCAGATTCAAGTTATTTCTGTCACCATTGTGGGTTTTCTGTCATTAAACGAGGAGTACCAACAATTTTCACCACGTGTGTAACTGTGAATGCTGCTTCCCTCCGAAGAAGTAATTTACGTTTAAATTGCAAAACATTTTATTGGTCTCTAATAATCTGCTAACCTTGTTTAATGTTATATCCCAATAATTCAAATTGCTGTGTTAGAGTAATAAATAATCTTTGGTTAAGTTACCGCTGTGTCCTCATCTTCTGCGCTGTTGCATCCCAAGCACCTGTTTACAATAGTGGAGCCTCTTGGCTGACAATTCGTTACAAGCTCCAACAACAACATGAACAATTGTGACAAATACTGCATTTATCAAGGTGACGTATGAGTGCATACTGGCTTGTAGATCTGAAAAACAATGATAGATTGGAAGAAATGTTCTGTAGTTACATGTAAAACAGCATTTGATGTGCTTAAAGGGAAGCTCTCACCAGGTTTTCCCAATATTAACTACGGCCACCACTTTTAATGCCTCTTTTACAGCAGTCTAAAAACACGTATGTAAGTCCCCATCCCCCTCTGCATATCACAAAATAATACCTTTTCTAATCCCCCCATACGGCGATGTCCAGTCTCACGGACGTCGTTGGTCTTGCTCGGCAATTCTATTGCCTTAATCACTGTCCTCCTGCCTTGCTTCACATGGATGACATGTTCTACATCAGTGTTCCCCAACTCCAGTCCTCAAGAGCCATCAACAGGTCATGTTTTCAGGATTTCCTCAGAATTGCCCAGGTGATTGAATTATTGAATGTGTAGGTATTGGAATTATCATCTCTTCAATACTAAGGAAATCCTGAAAACATGACCTGTTGGTGGTTCTTGAGGACCGGAGTTGGGGAACACTGCTCTCCATGATCCATAGCACCCTCCTGCACAGGCGTACTTTGCTTTGCCCTGCTGATGGCAGTGCAAAGTACTGTAATACCAACTCACCGGCTCTGCTTCCGGTGTAACAGGCCAAAGTAACCCCGTCCCAGATTAACCCCGGGTATAATTTGGCCTAGGCCAGAGTATACCCCGGGGTATAAACTGGCCTAGGCCAAACTATACCCAGGCATAAAATGGCCTAGGCCAAACTATACCCCGGGGTGTAAAATAGCCTAGGCCAAACTATACCCCTCCAGGCCACATTATACCCCCCAGGGTTAAAGTGGCCTAGGCTACATTTAACCCTGGGTATATTTTGGCCTAGGCCAAACTATACCTAAGGATGTAAAACAGCCTAGGCCAAACTATAACAGGCCACACTATACCCTCAGGCCAGACTATAGCCTTTTACTGGTTGCTATGGGATTTTACATGGCCACTTTATCCTAGCAACGCCCTGGATACGGTTGGAAAAGGGGTTTATCTACCTTGGGGGCACCCTCACAGCACTGCGGGGAAGCCGGGGAACCCTTTTACTGGTTGCTATGGGATTTTACATGACCAATTTATCCTAGCAACGCCTTGTATACGCTTGGAAAAGGGGTTAATCTACCTTGGGGGCACCCTCACAGCACTGCGGGGTGGGTGGGGATCCCTTTTACTGGTTGCTATGGGATTTTACATGGCCACTTTATCCTAGCAACGCCCTGGATACGGTTGGAAAAGGGGTTTATCTACCTTGGGGGCACCCTCACAGCACTGCGGGGAAGCCGGGGAACCCTTTTACTGGTTGCTATGGGATTTTACATGACCAATTTATCCTAGCAACGCCTTGTATACGCTTGGAAAAGGGGTTAATCTACCTTGGGGGCACCCTCACAGCACTGCGGGGTGGGTGGGGATCCCTTTTACTGGTTGCTATGGGATTTTACATGGCCACTTTATCCTAGCAACGCCCTGGATACGGTTGGAAAAGGGGTTTATCTACCTTGGGGGCACCCTCACAGCACTGCGGGGAAGCCGGGGAACCCTTTTACTGGTTGCTATGGGATTTTACATGACCAATTTATCCTAGCAACGCCTTGTATACGCTTGGAAAAGGGGTTAATCTACCTTGGGGGCACCCTCACAGCACTGCGGGGTGGGTGGGGATCCCTTTTACTGGTTGCTATGGGATTTTACATGGCCACTTTATCCTAGCAACGCCCTGGATACGGTTGGAAAAGGGGTTTATCTACCTTGGGGGCACCCTCACAGCACTGCGGGGAAGCCGGGGAACCCTTTTACTGGTTGCTATGGGATTTTACATGGCCACTTTATCCTAGCAACGCCTTGGATACGCTTGGAAAAGGGGCTTATCTACCTTGGGGGCACTGTCGCAGCATTGCATGGAGGCTGGGGAACTCTTTTCCTGGTTGCTAAGCGATTTCAAATGATCAATCTAAGGTACTTACACCATGTAAAACCCTATAGCAAGCAGGGTGCCCCCAAGGTAGATAAACCCCTTTTCCAAGCATATACAAGGCATTGCTAGGATAAAGTGGTCATGTAAAATCCCATAGCAACCAGTAAAAGGGTTCCTCGGTGTAACAGGCCAAAGTAACCCTGTCCCAGATTAACCCCGGGTATAATTTGGTCTATGCCAGAGTATACCCGGGCATAAACTGGCCTAGGCCAAACTATACCCCGGGGTGTAAAATAGCCTAGGCCAAACTATACCCCTCCAGGCCAGATTATGTAACTAATCTGGGGTTAAAGTTGCCTAGCCCAATTTATACCTCTCAGCTCATATTATACCCCAATGAAATCATTTGCATTGAGTGATATACACAAGAATTACTTAATGCTTCAACATTTTATTGAGAAACCAAACTGACAATTCTTAAAGAGTACCTCCCACTATACAAAACTTTTGCCCATGGCAAAAGTAGTTGTAAAGGGGGGTATTTGTAATGCATATGCATTACAAATACCCCCCCATTTTATAGTTACCTTAGGGGGGCTGCCCGATTACCCCCCCTCGCTAACCGCCGCTGCCCGTCTCCTGGTAGACGGGGTCCCCCTCCTGCCGCTAGGTGGCGCTGCCTCTCCATGCGCCGACGTCACAGCCAGGCGCCATAGAGGAGAGCGGCACCTGGCTAGTGCCGTTGGAGCTTGTAGAAGCAGAGCCAGCACCACCTAGCGGTGGGAGGGGGGGCAATAATTTCTCATTAGCTATAAGTCACTTATCATGCAATGCAATTATCTGGGGCAACAAATCGCCCAACAGTCATTCTGTGTATTATGACATTTAGTCTAGCATGTCCTTGCTACCAAATTAACGTTTAAAGCTAAACACTGATAACAACATTGAAATGATCGTGCTTATTTTCAAGATACAGTGCATGTTCAGTTGTTGACTGCAGATTGAAGCTTGCAGGATATGTCAACCAATCCATGGAGTCACCGACGTTTGTGTAGATTATTATGTCGCAACTCAACAGATTCGCCGTGGTCATGATCTCTGCATCAGTTGCCCAGACTCCATCACGAGAGATTCCAGAGATGTTCACATATTCATTCACATTTTGGTTCAAGTAGTCCTGTAGTTTTTTTGTCAAGTCAGTTTTCATATGGTGGATGACTTTATCTCTGAGAAGGGAATGGTTGTCCTCTGTTCCTGTCAAGATGTAGCTGATGGCCCGGAAGAAGCAGTTTCCATCACCTTTGGTTTTATATGTACGCCGTGGTTGTTCAAGGTCTCGTCTGCATCCACAGTATACAACCTTACTAAACGTAAGGCCAAGAGTGGTGCTAAGATACTTCCTTCTTGAACTTGGTAGTAGGTTGAAAGCCTTAGTTTGCTTATTTTTCTGTGTGGCAGAGTCACTGGAATAATCATCATCGGATGGTGGAGAAGCCTCTTTATCCTGGTAAATCTTTAGGTTGCTGGTGTGGTATGTGTTGCTTAATATCTTGCCAGTTTTGTTGTTCTTAAGTTTTACTCGTCCCTTGGTCAAGGATTCCACAACTAAATAAGGTCCAATCCAGCGTGGTTCCATCTTTGAACCTATGCGTTGAATACGGCGCTGATTCTTGATATAAACTATGGTACCAGCAGTGATTTCTTTGTTGCTTTTGTGTCGGCGATCAAAGGCACACTTCTGGTGTTCTTGAGCAGAGTGGATGTTGGTACTGACGTCTGAGTGCAGCTTTTTAAGAATGCTTGACAGTGTATTTAGCACATCAGGGGTGGCATGATCTGAAATGGGCATGGGATCCACCGTATCATCTTTTGAGGGATTAAGGTCCATGGGAAGCTTGGCCTTCCGTCCATACATGACCTCAAATGGAGTAACCTTGGTTGAAGCATGCACAGATGTGTGATAGGCAAACAGAACACCAGGGATGAATTGATCCCAGTTGTTTCCTTGGTCATTGACAAGCTTACTAAGAGCTTCTTTAAGTGTCCGATTATCACGTTCCCGCTGGCCATTTGTTTGTGGGTGGTATGCAGATGAAATACGGTGATCTGTTTGAAAATGTTCCATCAGGTTGTCAATGATCGAGTTTACAAACTCTCGTCCCTGGTCGCTAATCAGAGTCTCCATACAGCCAAGGCGACAGATAACGGAGTACAAAAAATTTGCCACTGACTTGGCACTCTTATCTGGGACAGCTGTTGCTTCAGTCCATTTGGAGAAATGATCAGTGGCAGCAACTATATATTTGTTGCCATTTGATGTTTCCTGAAGAGGGCCAATCATATCAATCCCAACTAAGCTCCATACTTTTCCAGGCACTGATATACTGTTGAGTGGTGGAGCTTCCTTTGTGATTTTGGGATTTATAACAAAACATTTTTGACAGGCTTTCACATACTGGTGAACGTCATTTTTCATTCCCTTCCAGTAAAACCGGTCAGAGATTTTGGCTAAAGTTTTATCTCTGCCAAAATGGCCCCCAGATATTGGGTTGTCATGACAGGCCTTCAGGATATTTGGCAGTCGACTTTTAGTAAGAACCTCCTTTTCCCTATGATAAACAATTCCTCCTTGGGCTCGATATGGCTTTGCTGTTTGTCTAAACTGGGACTTGGCATTTGCACGTTTCTCAGGAGGTAGATCGTAGGTATACTGAGGGTACCTTTGTTCTGTTGCAGTGTAGAATCTCAAAAGCTGGTCATACAATTGATCTTCCATGGTTGTCAAAATTGGAAAAGATTTGGTGTCATAGAGAGCAGAGAGGTGTCATAGAGAACATACAAAACAAGTTATCATTAACTATGCACTGACAGGACAGCGCCATCTACTGTCAGTTCAGATCTGCACACTTTTCAACAAATAAGCAATAGGGTGAGAAAAACAGTGAAGTGATAACATTATGGCCTAGAGAAATACTATAAAAACTATTTTATACCCCCTGGTATAAAGTTTATCCCCCGGGGGTATACTATGGCCTAAGTCAGCTTTTGAATTTTTGTGCTGTTTCCTTCCTCAGTAAAAGGGTTCCCCGGCTTCCCCGCAGTGCTGCGAGGGTGCCCCCATGGTAGATAAACCCATTTTTTAAGCGTATCCAAGGCGTTGCTAGGATAGAATGGCCATGTAAAATCCCATAGCAACCAGTAAAAGGGTTCCCCACCCACCCCGCAGTGCTGTGAGGGTGCCCCCAAGGTAGATTAACCCCTTTTCCAAGCGTATACAAGGCGTTGCTAGGATAAATTGGTCATGTAAAATCCCATAGCAACCAGTAAAAGGGTTCCCCGGCTTCCCCACAGTGCTGCAAGGGTGCCCCCAAGGTAGATAAACCCCTTTTCCAAGCGTATACAAGCCGTTGCTAGGATAAAGTGGTCATGTAAAATCCCATAGCAACCACCTAAGGGGTTAACCACCTATCCTTAAGTGCTGCGAGAGTGCCCCCAAGGTAGATAAACCCCTTTTTCAAGCGTATTCAAGGCGTTGCTAGGATAGAGTGATCATGTAAAATCCCATAGCAACCAGTAAAAGGTTTCCCCACCCACCCGCAGTGCTGCAATGGTGCCCCCAAGATAGATAAACCCCTTTTCCAAGCGTATCCAAGGTGTTGCTAGGATAGAGTGATCATGCTATATCCCATAGCAACCAGTAAAGGGGTTCCCCACCCACCCCTCAGTGCTCGTCAGTGCCCCCTAGGTATACAAAGCCCTTTTCCAAGCATATCCAAGGCGCCAAGACAACGAGCTGGCACGAGCAGGGCTGAAGATTTCATGTCACATGTGACTATAGGGAGGGGGTGGGGCTTAGAAAGGGAGATCCCTGGCGTCACCAGAGGTGGAGGAGCTTGAAAAGGAGCAGTGCCCGATGGGAGGGGGAGCTGTGACCTAGAAGAATGAGCAGCTTTCCCTCAGCTTACCCTGGGGGGTATAATCTGGCCTGGAGGGGTATACTTTGGCCTAGGCTATTTTATACCCCGGGGTATAGTTTGGCCTAGGCCAAAGTATACCCGGGGTATAATCTAGCCTAGGCCACTTTAACCCCGGGTATAGTCTGGCCTGGGGGTATAATCTGGCCTGTTACACCGGGTCATTGGCACTCTTTGGCCTCTCCGATGCAATCTTATTACATGATTTTGCTCTGCACTCAGCAGGACAAAGATGTGTGAATGACGTAGGTTCCATGTTAAGCAATGCAGGAGGACATCGGTTGTGGGGATAGAGGAGGCACTGACCAAGACTAGCGATGTCCAAGGGACTGGACCGCGCCGTAAGAGGGGATTATAAAAGATAATTTTGGGATATGCAGAGGAGGTAGGGGAATTATATACAGGTTGCTAGACTGCTGTAGAAGAGGCATTAAAGGAGGTGAGAAATGGAAGGAGTAACCAGTTCACCACAGTAGTCCGTAGTTTTTCAGAGCACGGATCAGCGCCACTGCTCAGGCGGTAAATGAAGTAACGCTAGAACCAGCTACATGGAAAAAAAATCTCGAATATATTCCTTAAAAATGCAAAAATTGAACAGCACTTGTTATCCTCATTTCCTTTGCCTCCAGGAATCAACCATATCCTCCTTTGTCCTCCTCACGATTTTGTGTCTGGCTGCAGCAGGAGCCTCCCCTCTCTGCACTGTCTTGAATAGATTCAGCGATAAGATGATCAAGCAGGAGATTAAACCCAATGTTCTCTGCAAGATTTTTACAAAATGGGGACATCCATATTTCTTGCTTAATTAATCTCTCTAGGTTCATTTTAATGTTCTTCTAATAAGACACCAAAATTATAAATGGCACGTGGCCAGGAGGGGACAGGAAGGGGCTGGCGAAAAATTTGCAATGGAGCCCAGGAGCGTTGAGCTATGTCTGCCGTGTGATCGCATCCTTGCATGATTATTCTGTGCTAGATATCTCTCTGCCCTGGTATGACTTTGTATGGCGATCGTTGATGTGTCATATGGTTGACTTTAGGAGATATATATAGAAAAATCTTCTGTGCTTACGGCAAAATCTTTATTAGTAATGGTGGCCTTGTACAATCCTATGGTGAGAAAGGCGTCTGGATGAGGGATGAGGCGTAAATAAACAGATGTCCAGTATTGTGCGGGATGAGTCACTGCCGAGTTATTAACAGATGACAGCACACCTCTGAGTACACGGCATTCAGACTGACTGAACACACCGCAGTGTCTCCCATCACACACACACACACGTGTCCCTGCACACTATCATCTACTACAATGACCAGGCGCCTTCACTAATACACAGACTGCAAGAGGGAAAAAACCCTGTGCGGGGGCTGATCTGGCATCAGCGAGTGCAATGTGCATCTTCCAAGATTTCATAATTAATTGTATGTAACATCATCCAGTGCGAGCGTGAGAGGAAGCAACGGCTGTGGTGCTCCTAATCAAGTGGGCAGGCTATTCCTATGCAGCGAGAAATAGTAGCACACTGCATAGATGATACACTAAGGCCTCGTTCACAAATCACTGTTTTCTAATATGTGTTCTATCTGTATTTTTCATGTCGTACCTATTTTAGTCTATGGGACTGTTCATATGTCCATGATGTTTTGCAGACCTAGCGGTCTGTGCAAAATCACACATATATCCCCCATCCTGGTATATGTGTACCTTATCCTGGGTCCCATCCTGGTATATACACGTGCTTCTCACAAAATTAGAATATCATCAAAAAGTTACTTTATTTCAGTTCTTCAATACAAAAAGTGAATCTCATATATTATATAGTCATTACAGAGTGATCTATTTCAAGTGTTTATTTCTGTTAATGTTGAGGATTATGGCTTACAGCCAATGAAAACCCAAAAGTCATTATATCGGTAAATTAGAATACTTTATAACACCAGCTTGAAATTTTTTTTTTAAAATTCGAAATGTTGGCCTACTGAAATGTATGTTCAGTAAATGCACTCAATACTTGGTCTGGGCTCCTTTTGCATCAATTACTGCATCAATACAGTGTGTCATGGAGGCGATCAGCCTGTGGCACTGCTGAGGTGTTATGGAAGCCCAGGTTGCTTTGATAGCAGCCTTCAGCTCGTCTGCATTGTTGGGTCTGGTGTTTGCTGATATTCTAATTTTGTGAGAAACACCTGTATATTCCCCATCCAGGTATATATAATTATCCCCCATCCAGGTATTTATATCCTTCATCATGGTATATATCCCCCATCCTTGTATATGCATCCCCCAATCTGGAATATATGCCCCCATTCTGCCGCTGTTCTTTAATGTATAGAAAAAAATAAACAATTCTTCTCATTTTCCTGCGCTCCCCCACCATGCGACGTCCTCTTCTGTAGCCAGCCACTGACTTCAGTGTACAATAAATGGTAGCGCATGATGTCACTGCCATGCGCCCCCAATCATGTGCATGCCGACATCAGCTGCTGGCCTCTGATTGGCCAATTGCCATGCTGCTGGCCTCTGATTGCCATGCATGGACCCGACAGGTCTCTTCGCCGCAATACACTTCAGCTGAATGTGCGTCTGAGTATGCACATACAGGTGAAGTATTTGCTGGCGTTGACAGGCCCCTCACCCACTGGGCATGGTCGCGGTGGCGACCTCTTGACCACGATAGTTAAGGCCAGGGAAAATCATTGACGTCTGAATGAGACCTTAAGCACATTTCTAAGTATCTAAGAAAATAACTATGGTGGGGAATATGTAATATGAGATATAGGTGATTATTAATAGATCACCATGGCACATATACTGTAGTGACTTGCATTGGCAACACTTGCCTAATAGTCAACTTTAGATATACAGTATGCAGACGGCAGCCTTATATGATCGGTTTACATTATATCAATAAAAATAACTCCATTGTGAGTCCGTGGCCGCATAACTACAGGGGTAAATAACCAAGATTCCTATAAAACATTGGTGCACAAGCTTTTATGATCTGAGGCCACAGCATCATATTGAAACAAGGGCTGCATCAATACTTGAAGGGTAGACATTTATAGCATACCATAAACATGGGCATAAATTTCTGATAGGTTCAGATTCCGCTTTCAGGACTCTCACTTACGAGGACATAGCCTGAGGGTCTTCCGTCATGTAAGGGGAAGGGGGAACTCGTGTATTCTGTTTTACGGTAACTTTGTGTTTCACTTTAGGAATGTTGTCTTTGATATGTTATGTTCCTTGTGTTATGTTGTGCCCAAAATTGTGTTGTGCACCTGTGGTCCTTGCAAATAAGCCATCTGCCTTGGCCGACATATTTCGATATTTGGGTAATGTAGTTGACTTTATCTTTGTCCTGGGTAAAAGGCTACCTATACCATGTAACAACAACCAATGTCACTATCTTCAGTGTAAAGAGAAACATGGAGCCCTGAAAGTGATAATATGGCCCCACCGAGCTCTGATCTCAGCATCATCGACTCTGTCTGGCATTACACAAAGATACAGAAGGATTTGTACAAGCGACATCCACAGATCTGTGGTTAGTTCTCCAAGATGTTTGGATCAACCTCCATTTCGACTTCCCTTTCATGTCCAAGTGTACCTAGAAGGGTTGATGCTGTTTTAAAGACCTATCACACCAAATATTGATCTGATTTAGATTTCTCTTTTGTTCACGCACTTTGCATTTTGGTAAAAATAAACTATTAACACTTCTAGATTTTATAGTATTCTTACTTTGCAGCATTTTTTCCACACCTGCCTGAAACTTTTTCACAGTGCTGTATCTCAATACGATAATATTGCATTATGGTCCAGACCAGGATACAGGATACTTTAAGGCGGACTCATAAAATCTGAAATTGAGATGATACTTTGTATTCCCGCAGGAAAATAGTTTGGAGTGAATGAAGTAGCTGTACAATGCCAGCTTGTGTGGTGTGAGGGCCTGTGATCCGGCTAGAGACATGAGTTAGTGCCCCCTCCATAGAAGCAGTAATCAGTATTCATGGCTCTCCTCCCCTGTCAGCTGTAGGGTATATTTATGACATGCAGGCTCAGGGCGAGCATGAATTGGTTCTGATTGAAAAGGCGAGAGCGATCATTACAACTGTATCCCTACAAAGGAGGCCAGTGAGAGCAGTTTCATGAGGGTCTTTCATATCCCGCCACATCAGATGTTCACTCATCTGTTCCTATGAGCCTCCATGGCCTGCATACATCCTGATTCTGTGCTCTGTTTTTCCTGGAGTAACTTGCCGCACCGTTACTTTTGTTCTTCCTGAGCGTACTATTCTCTTGTTATGATTTTAGGACACTGACTGCTTTTGTTTTTCCTTTGCTTCTAACATCTGTGTTGTTCTTCCCCAGCTTTTGTCTGTCTATGAGAACGTCCCCTGAAGTTTATACAGCCTATTCTGAAAATGTTAGCTGCCTCCCTACAGGGAAATGGAGGATGATGGCGCAGTACTCATATTAGGTGGAAATATGCAATGGACACGATTTCGTCCGTAGTTATGAAGCTTATGCCTATTTAAAATCAGCTTTAGGCTTTTCTGCTATACACTGTATAAGAATATTAACGGGATTGTCCAGTAAAAACAAGGTATCATCTAGAGCATGAATGGGCAATTAATTTTCCTGAGATGTCACGCGAGAGACCGTGATTGTCGTGGAGGACCGAACCAATATTAATTCTGTTCATTATTAATATTTCTAATTCATATTAATATTATCACTTAATATTGAGCTGAATTAAGTATACTGATATCCCCCTATATACTCTATAAGCCCGCACACAGACCCCTTCATACGGTAGGAGCCCCCGCATAGCCCCTCTATATACATAAAGTTATAGTGACAGCAAAAATAGTATGTCAAGTTGTAGAGAAGTCTATCAATTAAAATATTCAAGTGAGCAAAATAGTAGATTTAAAATCCAACTTTTAATGAACTTATTAAATTCACCCTAATAATAATAACAATAATCTTTATTTTTATATAGTGCTAAGATATTCCGCAGCGCTTTACAGTTTTGCACACATTATCTTCGCTGTCCCCGATGGGCTCACAATCTAAATTCCCTATCAGTATGTCTTTGGAATAATAATAATAAGGGACACAATAAACATAAAAACACATATATGTAAATGGTACGGCAAGAATGTATCAAAACACTCCCGTTTTCTAATCCTGTATTTTTACCTACGGGTGTACTGTACATAAGCATTGATAGCAGAGTGTGAATAAAGGTACCGTCACACAGTGGCATTTTCATCGCTACGACGGCACGATTCGTGACGTTGCAGCGTCGTATGATTATCGCTCCAGCGTCGTAGACTTCGGTCATACGTTGCAATACACGGCGCTGGAGGGATAATTTCATGACGTATTTGCGATGTAGAAGCCGTTGGTTACTGTGCGCACATCGTATACAACCTGTGTCACACGATGCAATCATGCCGCCACAGTGGGACACTAGACGATGAAAGAAAGTTTCAAACGATCTGCTACGACGTACGATTCTCAGCGGGGTTCCGGATCGCAGTAGCGTGTCAGACACAGCGATATCGTAACTATATCGCTAGAACGTCACGAATCGTGCCGTCGTAGCGATGAAAATGGCACTGTGTGACGGTACCCTAAGACTCTAGGAACCCTGATAAGAATGGACAGGGTAAGACCATATGCACACGTTCAGTATTTTTCGCGTTTTTTCGCTATAAAAACGTGATAAAAACACGAAAAAAACGCTTACATATGCCTCCTATTATTTACAGTGTATTCCGCATTTCTTGTGCAAATGTTGCATTTTTTTCCGCCAAAAAATCGCATCGCGGAAAAAAAAGCAACATGTTCATTAAATTTGCGGAATTGCGGGGATTCCGCACATCTAGGAATGCATTGATCTGCTTACTTCCCGCACGGGGCTGTGCACACCATGCGGGAAGTAAGCAAATTATGTGCGGTTGGTACCCAGGGTGGAGGAGAGGAGACTCCTCCACGGACTGGGCACCGTATAATTGGTAAAAAAAAGAATTAAAATAAAAAATAGTCATATACTCACCTTCGATGGCCCCCGGAGTCTTCCCGCCTCAGCGGTGCATGCTGCCGCTTCCGTTCCTATAGATGGTGTGTGTGAAGGACCTGCGATGACATCGCGGTCACATGACCGCGATGACGTCGCGGTCACGTGACCGCGACGTCATGGAAGGTCCTGCACACACCATCTATAGGAACGGACGCCGCTGAGGAGATCGGCTGTCTGCAGAGGGTGAGTATAACCATTTTTTTATTTTTTTATTATTTTTAACATGATATCTTTTTACTATTGATGCTGCATAAGCTGCATCTATAGTAAAAAGTTGGTCACACTTGTCAAACACTATGTTTGACAAGTGTGACCAACCTGTCAGTCAGTTTTCCAAGCGATGCTACAGATCGCTTGGAAAACTTTAGCATTCTGCAAGCTAATTACGCTTGCAAAATGCAAAAAAAAAACGCGAAAAAAACGGGAAAAAAAACGCAAAAAAAAAAAAGTGGATTTCTTGCAGAAAATTTCCGGTTTTCTTCAGGAAATTTCTGTAAGAAATCCTGACATGTGCACATACCCTAAGTACTACTAATTCAGGAACTGTCTTAACGTTTGTCAGATAAAAGATAGTGAGTTTTTCACTTGGTGACTCTTGGTATGAGCAGCGGAAAGTAAAATCAGACCTAAGTAACAATCCATCCCAATCTCCCGACGTGTTGCTTCATTTGATTCATCAGGGGAGAAATTATATTAGTCTCCAGCTAAAGTGCTAGCAAAGGGCCCTCACAGTAGCGAGTGGCCCACAGGTCTAGGTTCTTTCCTCTTTATCTTTCGGAGACTTTTGTGGTTTTTGTGAGGTTTGGATTCACTTTCCCCTGTCCATACCAGGAGTCACCAAGTGTTAGACCCAATATCTTTCATCTGACAAACGGTAAGGATGTTCCTTAATTAGTACTTACCCCTGTCCATTCTTAGCTGGGTTCCTAGAGACCTATTCACTCTCTTGTATCAATACCTCGGTACTTATACAGTACAGTTGGTAATAATACAGATTAGAAAATTGGGGTGTTTTGATGCATTTTTGCCATATCATTACATATATTTTAGAAGTTGCATTTTAAATCTACTATTTTGGCTTCTTTATACTCTTACACGAGCAGGAGAGGGCTCTTCTTATAGCCTTCTCCTGGTTTTTGGGCCTCCATCATTTTCAGAGTGCTAGGCAGCTGCTTAGAAGAACCCATGGCTGCTGTTTTTTGGCATAAGGTTAGAGTAGGCTGGATTTTTATAAAGCTAGAAAATTTGCATCACCTGGCCTTCCCTAATGATGATAGTGAACAAGCCATAACCTTGATAGGTTAATTAAGGTCTGAAACCTTGGTCAAAGTAATCTGAGCACAAAAATCCCTTAGGGTATGTGTCCACGTTCAGGATTGCATCAGGATTTGGTCAGGATTTTTCATCAGTATTTGTAAGCCAAAACCAGGAGTGGAACAATTAGAGGAAAAGTATTATAGAAACATATGCTCCACTTCTGTATTTATCACCCACTCCTGGTTTTGGCTTACAAATACTGATGAAAAATCCTGACCAAATCCTGATGCAATCCTGAACGTGGACACATACCCTAAGGGTGCACTATCTTTTGCATCAGTCCATTTTCCTATTTTAAATTTTTAAAATGTAAAATATAACAATATTTTTTTTTGCCTAAAATACAAAGGAAATGTGTCAACTTTAGCCCTTTTAGAGATCATTTCATCTTCAACTTGCTTAACTGTTCACAATAACAGTAATTTTGACCAGGGGTGCCCAAACTTTTACATGCTGTTGTAGCCTAAGGCCTCCTTCACACGTCCATTTTTCATGTCTGAATGCAGTCTGTTTTTTAAGGCCTGCAAATCCGGACACACACACACACAATTACATAAATACAAAAATTGCCGTGGGCTCCTCCTGCGCAATTTTGATAACCAGCAGATGGAAAGCTAATGGCTGATGTCACTAATCTGGGAAAGGGGATAATATTCCAAATAACAGCTCACAGCTCTTTGTTTAGCTTTTACTGGTTAGTTTACAGGAGACTCCAGAAAAAAATGACGTAATGTCTCCCTATAATTTTGAACCAGCAAAGGCTAAACAGACAGCTGTGGGTTAATATTAATAGCCTGGCAAGGGGTCAGAGATATTGCACCCCTTCCCAGGCTACCAACATCAGCCCTCAGCAGCCTTTAAAATGGTGCCTCCATAAGATGCACCAAATCTGGCACTTAGCCTCGCTCTTCCTTGGATTGTTACACTCCTGGTTTTGGCTTATAAATACTGAGGTAAAAAACTCATCAAATGCTCAACGTGTGCACGTGGCCTAATGGAAACACGTCACCGCTTCTGCATTTTTCACCCAGTCCTGGCTTTGGCTTACAAATACCAATGTAAAATACTGACCAAATATTGAACATGTGAACATGGCCTAATTGAAATTAAAATTCCCATACATAGTAACATAGTAACATAGTAACATAGTTAGTAAGGCCGAAAAAAGACATTTGTCCATCCAGTTCAGCCTATATTCCATCATAATAAATCCCCAGATCTACGTCCTTCTACAGAACCTAATAATTGTATGATACAATATTGTTCTGCTCCATACATTAACATGCTCGGTGCAGCTTTATGTTTTTGTGTTTGTTTTTTGCCTTGTAGTTAGATTTTCACCTGCCCATATATTTCCAACTTCTGATAAAAAATGACCTTATTGTGTCTCCAAGAAAGAGAAAGTAGATTGTGAGCCTTATTGGGGAAAGGGACTGATGCAAATGGTGATTATCACTGCACAGATTATGAGCTTCGAGAGGCAAATTACCGATGACATTACTTATGGGGCAATAACACGCAATGGTCTAGGAATAGGGACTTGAAGGTCCTAGTTTGACAACAGGTTTCTCAGCCTCTCACATCTTGCATCACATGTATTACATATGCTACATTCCACATGTTCTTGTAATACTTTAAGGATGCATCTCTATCCTGTGTTCTTCATGTTATGGCAAAAAAATTCTTAAAGGGAATCTGTCACCAGATTTTTTGCTACCCCATCTGAGAGCAGCATGATAAAGGAGCAGAAACCATGAATGCAGTAATATATCACTTACTGGGCCTCTTGCTGCAGTTTTAATAAAATCACTGTTTTCTGTGCCGCAGGTCTACTAGTTCTCTGAATGCTAGCCAGTATAACCTCGCCTACACCACTGATTGTCAGCTTTATAAGCCGCCACTCAGTGGTGGTGTGGTAATTGGACTAAATGGCAACAGGTTTACTAGTCCTCCAGTGTCAATCTCCTGCTGATAAGAAGCTCAGTATGTGACACATCACTAGAATTATTGCATCTGTCCTTACATTATGCTCCTCTCAGATAAAAGGGGTATTCCCATCTCCAAGATCCTATCCCAATATATAGTAGGTGTAACAATAATAATAATATTAGCAAATGCCTCCAAATAAAAATGTAGTATAGTTTGTCTGATTCGCTATGTCTCTTTCCTCATGTGCAGGCATTTCAGGACCTTAGGTATCCATAGTTGCGACCACTAGCAACTAGCTTACTAACTGTCGCTTTATTAGTGGACGTAACCATGGATACCTAATGTCCTGCAATGGAAAGAGACATAGCGGATCAGAAAAACTATACTATATTTCCAATTGGAGGTATTTGCTAATATTATTATTATTACACCTACTACATATTGGGATAGGCTCTTGAACATTGAAATACCCCTTTAAGTGGCAAAAACTTGGTGTCAGATTCCTCTCAAAGGTTGTATGATTTCATATCATTAGGGCTGAAATAACATAAAAAGTTTTTATAATTAGCATATTACAGGGTCATTCTGAAGTTTATATTTTTGTTGGCTCAGAACCTGTCTGGGTCTTTTTTTTTTCTGTACCAAATATGCTACTGCTCCCCTGTCATATTCAAGTTACCGTATATTGTAAGCTTCCATGCAGCTCCTTCTTCACCCTCGGTCCTTTAATTCGCATATGAAAAACTTCATATTCACTGCAGTGCAAGTTTGGATGAAATAAACCCACGATTGTCTAATATGGTCCCTGCAGATGTGGCCGGCAGGTCGTGTACTGGAGTGGAGTCCGTGCTCTCTGATCTGCAGTCACACGACCAGTGGTGAAAAGCTTTATGTAGGACATGTCCACATGGAATGGATATCATACTGATTATTTTCATTCAGATTTTATGGGCGGAAAATCAGCAGTATTTTACAGTTACATCAAAGAATCTCATCCTTACGCTGCAGAAAAAAGATCTGCGTGAAAGCCACATGGAACTTGATAATCCGCGCGATGCCATATGATGTTGCCGATTCTCACCATGGATGTCACCGCTTTTAATGAGCAGAGTGAAATTTGCATCGAATCCATAGCAAAATACGAGCTTGCAAAATGAAAAGTGTTTCCATTGCAAGTATGAACTGTGTGAACCAAAATGAACATACATCAATAGGAGGACTAAGAAGAAAAGAGAAGGCTGCAGCACTGGGTGGGGTGTGAAGGATGTGCAGCTGAGGAGGAGGACAGCAGAGAAGGTGGTTCTGATAGGAGCATCAGAATGAGCTTCGAGGAGGAGAAAGCAGATGTGTAGGGCCAATAAGAAAACGAAGGGCTTGGAAACGCTGCTAGTGGTGTCCTGGAAATGTCGGTGAACAAATGAGTGTGCAGTTAGCGGTGACATCACTAATGATGTCATCACCAGCCCTATAAATCGTTGGGAATAATTTCACGAAATTAGGTTGATGTTTTATCTGTGGGCTGTAGAGATTGTAACATAGCAGGCAATGTCGGTCGCATTTCATGTGTCACCATTTAGTCTCCAGAATAAATGACGTCATGTCATAAGTTGGTGTGGTTTGCACACAAGGGATGTCCACCTTATAAATTAATTGTTGAATTCCACAATTCCTATATAGCTGTGGTGGCTGCACCTGGAAGAATAGGTGGACCATGCATGACGTGTGGTGCATCCCCTTAGGGACATGGACTGGTGGATTCTCTTTCATGACATCAAGTCGGAATGACCATGATGGTGATGATGTCATAGTTGTGGTTGCACACGTTATGCCTCTTACTGCAGATGATGCAGACACATTTGAGTTTAAACTGAAGGTGAAACGTCTAAGACTCAATCTGATTGGCACAGGCAAAAAAAGGTGTAGAGCCTGAGGATTCCCTGGTATTAACCATTTACCCCTGCCCAGCTCTGTTCCACAAATTTCAACTTCAAGTTAACAATACTACAACATGGTGGACTTTGTGTGTTTATACTTAGTTCCCTTTGATTCCTTAAAGGGGTTAACAAGCATAGACAACCATGTTCAAATAGAATTTTAGAGCATTCAGAGCATTTGAAATAGGAGTTGGACCCTCATCTATTTGCCTGATCGGCTACAAAGAGTGCTGCTCTGAAGAACTCAATATTTCCAGCAAGTCTATTCCTTACTGGAATAGCCAAAATAATTCAGTTGGAATTATGTATTGGAACCTTGGGTGAAACAGTTATGGTACAGTTAGATTGGTTTTCTTGATTTTTTTTTTACAATTAAAAGATTTTAAACCTGTTGAACAGTTTTCAACTATACTTACCATCCCTTGATGTCCCATTTCTGACAATTCCTGATATACTGTGAAGTCCCTTACTTTCTCCTCAGAATTGTCTTCCAGCTTGGGAATAGTATGGGACATCACTTCTATCGAGAGGTGGATGCCTCCAAAGATAAGCAGGATCAAAAAGAAACTTGGCTTCCTCTATACATGCACATCAGGTGATCAGGGATTTTAGAAGTAGTGAACTACTTTTTTGGAAGTCGAATTTAGTAAACCCCTTTAATTTTCAGGATTCCCTAACAAGCTAAGGGACCTCCATCAACAACAGAGAAAGACAAAGGTATCAACTATACATTTCCATTGTTATTTCACATCTGACCGTGCTGTTGGCTTAATATAGTGCATCATGTTAGGAGAGCAGATTACAGCTACTGGTCTATACTACTAGTAGCCAAAACCAATAGGCCTAAATGTGAGAATTAAGTGAAGTTTGATTTATGGAGCAAACTTGCCTCTAAGCCAAGATTGTACAAATGTATATGCCACAGATGGTACTCGTAGACCAGTTGCATGGAATATGTCAGCACGTTTCATGTAGTTCTCCTCTCCTACATATATGGACATGGGGTCTGTTGGCCGGAAAGCTCTTTTGAGTCATAGAAAACAACCAAGCACTTATTAATCCATCCAGTCCTAATATATCCTGAAATCTGCTGTGTGGAGAGTCCTTGAGAAGAGCGCTAGGAACCTCGGTGCTAGGGAATTATTTGTGGATCTATTACAGTACAGCCTTGTCTCTCTGGAAAGTTGGCTTGTCCTTCACAGTCTATATCTGCACTACCTTTACTTGCTATGAGAAAAATAAATGCCACAGAGGCATATTGTCGTTGTAAACAGGGGAGTCAGCTTGCTGCCACCATAGTGGTGGAACAGGACAACCAGATTAGGATGCTGAATGCCGCATGTTTGACATATTGGACACAGACTGCTCACCCTTATGTCCTCTGACATACACTGTGATAACTCACTCAGATTGCATCTTATTGATGAGCTCCATGAGCAGCACACCAATGAACCTACAATGCCATCATGCCATTTATATAGAGGATTTTGCTGCAGGAAGCAAGTAATATGCTTGATCTTTAAAGGGAACCTGTCAGCAGGATTGTGTTCAGTATCGGGTTGGCACCGTCATACTGATTAAAATAATACGTTAGTTGATGAAATCCGTCTTGTGGTTGTTTAATCTCTATTTTCAGTTTTCAGTTTTCAATTAATGATATGGTCATGCTCAGGAGCGGCCTGTGGTGGGGGTCTTCATGTGGTGCTCTGAATGTGGTGCTCTGACTAGGTATTCATAATGAAGACTGCTGATAGGTCACTGATCCCTCAGTGAATTGCCCCATAGTTTGCATACTGAATATCTGTACATACTGAACAAAAAAACCCTTCTGCAGGCAGGTGCCGGCCGTGGCATCTGCGCTACAGCATAATCGCATGTTTACTGTAATAATAATAAATGTGGTTGATGTTACTCAAATAGAAAAAAAAAATCTATTTTAAAATGGAGCCCTCCGTGCCTGCGCAGTGGCAGCTATCAGTGTATATAGAGGTGATCTGATAGCTGCTACTGCGCATGCGTCAACGGTGCCATCTTGCTGGATAAGAAAAAGTAATTTCCACCTCCAAGATACTGCATCTGGGCAAGAAAAACAAAACTGACATCTACAGAATGGGAGGAATAGAACTAAGCAACAGCCCGTGTGAAAAAGACTTGGGTATACTAATAGATCACAGGCTGCACTAGTGAACAGTGTGATGCAGCAGCAAAAAATGCAAACACAGATCTAGGATGTATTAAGAGAAGCACAGAGTCTAGATCACGTGAAGTAATTATCCCGCTCTACTCCTCCTTGATTATGTCTCATCTGAAATACTGGGAACCACATTTTAAAAAAAGACATTGAAAAACTGGAGGAAGTTCAGAGAAGAGCTACCAGGATGGTGAGCGGACTGCAAAGTATGTCCTACGAGGAACGGTTTAAGTATCTGGGAATGTTTAGCTTGCAAAAAAGAAGGCTAAGAGGAGACTTAATAGCTGTCTACACATATCTGAAGGAATGTCACAGTGCAGAGGGATCACCATTATTTTCTTTTGCACATGGAAACACGGAAGCAATGGAATGAAACTGAAAGGGAGAAGATACAGATTAGAAAAAAACTTTTTGACAATGAGTGTGATCAATGAGTGGAACAGGCTGCCACGAGAGGTGGTGAGTTCTCCTTCAATGGAAGTCTTCAAACAGAGGCTGGACAGACATCTGTCTGAGATGGTTTAGTGAATCCTGCATGGAGCAGGGGGTTGGACCAGATGACCCTGAAAGTACCCTGGGGTGGAACTCTACTTGTGCGCCCATGGGGAGTGCCACGTATCTTCAAGTTTGCTTTATACAATGGCCCAGCCACCTTGCATACTATATTAGGTAGTACACATAAAGGTGTATGGGCCACTCAACAGCCAGTATTGGTACATATACTAATATGGAGGGCATCAAGGCCCGTTTAGAAAGGCCAATAATCGGGAGTGAGCATTTCTAGGAATACTTGTTCCTGTATATTGGCCCATCTGCTCAGATTGAGTGTTTTGCTTGGTAGTCTGGTGTGATGTTTTTTCAGCAAGCTTAAAAGTAATCATTCTCAGAAATGAATGTGCAATCAGTGACATGACTGGCACAGGGTGGAGGAATATGTGTATTGACTGGACAAAAATATGAGCTGACTGCTGTATTCAGGCCAGAATGGAGAGGGGTGAGTTTAGTGGGGATGAATCAAAGCGCCAGAGTTTTTGTGGTTCACATGATAAGAGATTTTTTTGAGGTATATGGCATGAGCATCAAGGATTGGATATAAGCAGTGAAGGAAAAATCTGACACAAACACACCCCAAGATGGCGGGCATGTGGCCTAGGACCTGGAAAATTTAGTTTAGTGTGAAGAGAGGACATGATGTAAAACAGTGGACAGAACGCCACAGACATTTTGTAGTAGTTTGGAATGATGTCATGAGAAGTAGATGCCATGAGTACAAAAATGGAAGTAAAAGCCAAATCTGGTGAACCAGTATGGGCTGTGTAATGAGAGAACATAAGAGGACCTAGGACCGATTCCTGAAGAACCCTACCTGCAAGGGAAGGGACAAGATGAAGAAGAGTCAGCCAATGGGACACATAATGAGCAGTCAAAGAGGTAGGAAGAAAACCAACAGAGAGTGTTGTCCTCCAACAGAATGGACACACATGGAATCTGAATTATAGGAGTTTCTGCACATTGAGCGCGATACCAATGAGTGAAGAGTTCAGACCAGATCCCCCACATAAGCCATCTAGTGATTTACAGCAATGTGAGAAGCCTCTTTAAGATTTTTACTGTCTCTTGGCATTTACAAAGGAGTCTGTTTTGAACAATTATTGTTTGAAGGATTCCCAAAATTACACAGAATATAGGGTACCCCCTGGTGCTGAAGAAAATAAGCACTTGGCGTGATCTGCAGAGGAACCTGGAACAAGGTTCCAGCATCACATCACACCTACTGAAACCAACAGACTGTCACTATAAAATACAGATGTGTCGGATCTTCCAGAAAGAGATATATTACTCATAAAGTACATTACTCCTAAATACGTTTTTTTATATAAAATCCATCCACATGAATTGGAAAACTGGTGCAACATCTTAATTTGCGTGTAATATGAACCCATAGGGGGCTCATTATAAGGTTACTTTCCGAAGATGAGCTTTGATGTTGCAGATTTTCTGCAGCATTTCTGTACCCATTAAATAAAATATGTTACTTGCATTTTTTTCCAAAAAACTCAACAAAAACATTGTGGGAACATAGCTTAAGGGCTTCCTATACAAAACACAATAATTAATTAAAAGAGTTGTCCATCATAATTTATTTTGAAGTGCTTAGACTGGTTAAAAAAATAACAAAGCGTTACTCGCCCTCACTAATCCCGAGTTGTGGGGGATTGGTGAGGATTTCTTTGTTTATTGTTTTAAATCAGTTAAACCTTCGTGAAACCTTTTTCTGCACTGGACAAACCCTTAAAGTGTATACTTCTTGGGGAGTAACTGCAAGTGCAAAAAAACAATATACAAAATAAAATGCAGACAGACAGTGCTCTGTATTCCATCTCCAAGCAAACGCTATGATGGTTTTATGTGTTTCCTGACTATGACTGTAACACGACTCATTTGTTTTATAAAGTAGTTTTAATCTGTAAATTGAATCAGAGATTTATGGAAAAGTAATGCTTGGGGCCATTTACTGAGGAAGCTTCATCCTTCTGAACTTGTTAATGAAACACTGTAAACAAAAGCCTTTCAATTCTCCGAGACCTGTCACATATAAGTCCATTGCCAAAGTAAATGGACAGATAAGACTTCAGAGCTGTAACTCTGTCAGGACTAAAAAATAGACCAGGGTAAAACTGGCCATAAATATTCAATATATCAGCTATCTCTCCTGACTTCCCTGTGCCCATGATCATTCCACTTGGCCGAGCATCCGTGTCTTTTCTAAGTGGAGAAACCCCTCTGCCAGGTCACTGTAATCTCCTGAAGAACCAAAGGATCGGGCATTAAAATTCAAACTGCCTGACTAATCTACCCCAACATCATCTGTGGGTGGAGAGTTGGGGTCCACATACACATTGGACTATGGTAGTCTCAGTGCGTTCTGCAGACTTTAGTCTGTTGTGTATAGTTGCCTTAAAGCTGGCTATAGGCAAGAGATATGTATCTGTAGTCCCCTGGCAGATCTAGGTAAATTTGGTCCAACACTTCCATCGGTCTGCTCTGTTGAATATGTGTACATCCAGCTGCCTGCGGAGCTTATATGAGCTGACCAGTGGGGGTGCCGAGTCCCAGATTCACATTGATTGATATTATGATATTGAAGACCTAACCCCAGGATAGGTCATCAATATATTGTGAACGGACAACCACTTTAAAAGAAACTTGTCAGGTTGGATAGTGCTATTACTCTTCAAACATAAACATGGTTAGCTGCTGTACTGAAAGTGTGGCACCTGGGAGAAAAAGAACTTTATTCTACCTGCTTGTAGTCATACAGGCATGTGAGTGGAGACTGTAATACTGAAACTATGCTATGCCCTGGCATTTTGACTGACAGTCTGTTCTGTAGTGCATCAGTGCAGGGCTGTCAGTCAAAATGCCAGGGCACTGACACCCTCCGCTCACAGTATACTGTATGACTGAAAGCCGGCGGCTTCTGGAAGGAATAAAGTTCATCAACATTTGGACAATGCCAGAGTGCAAGTGGAAGCACATGGGACTGGTATTACCCAGTTGTCAAACTAAACTAAACATTATAAATAACAAATAAATTAAGACACATAGACAATGATCTTTAGTGGAGGTATTCCGCCAACACGTCTTTTTTAAAGATTATTTGTCAACAATGAAACTTTGAGCAACTAATATAACCAGTAAACTACTAATATGCAGTATATCTAGTTTGGTCAAAGTCTCATACAAACTACCAGATATAAAGATATAATTTCTATATCCACTCGCGAGAAACTTAGCTGTCCTTCCAATAAAGAAATGTAAAATAGAAAGTAGAAAATTTACAATAAAATATCCAGCTGGATAGAGCCCCAAGACCAGAACTTGAGCTGACAAACCCAGTAGCTCAATGTACCCCCTTTTACTGTATACACAAAATGGGGAGTCATCTGGATACCTTCAACCAATAACCCACCAGTTACTGGACAAAAGACAAGTTTTCCCTCTGCAACTGCAGCCCAGCTCAACTCAAACAGACAACCCAATCACTACATGTTGTTACCCTCAGCCAAATCTGCCCAGAAGTCAAAGAAATATTGGCAGGAAATTTTTCCACAAATATCTCAACGTAACCAAAAAGAGATCCACAGTATAACGTTGTAATTGAGCTCTGTTCGTGGTAGCCTGGCAGCTCTTAATAGAGCTTCCATGGACAGGCTTTGCACGAGCCTCTTAGTGTAGCACTTTGGCCTTCACGTTTTAGCCCCATGCAGGGATATGAACTTATCAAGGGCCCTCTGGGTTATGTCCACGGAGTAGTTGCTGGCCGTTGGAGCGAGCCGGGTCATAAAGCTGGGTTGTTACCAGGAGGTCAAAGTCAGGAGCAAAATAAGAAAACGGGTGGTCAAAATATATCCTGAGGTCAGGAACTAAACATCAGAAAATATGGTATATTAGGACAGATAAGCATCAAACCAGGGTAGGTAGAAACTACAACTGGCAGCTGGAAGGTGCATTAACATTTTGCTGATTTACAAAATATCATCTGCTGACTTGTTTGGATCTGAGAATTTTTTTTTTTTACATGTAATTATTTCTTTATGTGCGATGCGTTACTAGTGAATTATTCCTATTAATATTGTTATTTAGACTGGAGACGGTGGAAGGCATTTTTTACAATCTCATGATGATTCTTGCAACCTGAAGATAGATGCGTCTATAACAGTTCAGCCGGCCACAGGCTGCTGGAAAGGGCGCATTCGTTTTTTTTTTCTTTCCAGTGCCCTGGATGTCATTTCACATTATGTAAATTCCAGGATGGCTGCAACCGAGCAGAAAACAAATTGAGAATATGAAATGCAAAAATAAACTATTGGAGGTCCTCCTGCAATCTAACATACATGCATCTAATATTCATTTAATGAAGGTAGAAAGGGTAAACTATCCAGGGCTGGATTCACCCTGTCTGCAAATAGATTTATGCACATAGAAGGGAATATTTAAGGAATATTTATATGTTAATATTAGGGTTTTTTTAATCTATTTTTATTTAATTTTCACTTGTTTTGGGCAATTTTTGTTATCTTTGATCTCCATCCTAGAGATAACAAAGGCCTGGGTTATGGGGCAACAATGCAAGAGAATTCAGATCTTATTTTCACAGTGCCTAGGGTGCACGGATCTGTAAAAATATGCATCACGGATTTTGCCAGAACTGGAATTAGCTTTCTTGGGAGAATTATTAAAATCATTAAAATTGCATTTTCTTTATTTTCTCACATGGGAAATCCTTAATCCGAAAGACCTTTCCATAATAATTATATTATTATTATTATTATTATTATTATTAATAATAATAATAATAATAATAAATATCACAAATCAGCAAATAACAGACATATTTGGTGTCCCTGTAATCATAATGATCCGTACAACATAACGATCAAATTATTTTCGGGGATCGTAAAATGACGTAAAAAAATTGTGCGAATGATATTTTTCCTCTATTAAACCCATACAAAAATGTAATAAAAATGTAATGCTGAGGCCATTTTCACACATAGTGTATATGCTGCGTTCTTTCTCTTGCAGGTGTCCTCACCGCATGACCCAGTAACAATTTTCTGTGTTTATTGAGTGTTTGCTGCAATATGATGAATAAAACCCAAAAAACAATGGTGGAATTGCATTTTTTTCTCAATTTTATCCCGCTTGTAATTTTTTGTTTTTCAGTACATTGTATGGTAAATTGAATGATTTCATTTAAAATACAATGAATACCACAAAAAAAACAAGCCCTCATATGGCTATGTTAACAGAAAAATAAAAAAGCAGATTCTCTTGGAAAAATGGGAGGAAGAAGCGAAAGAGCAAAAATGAAAAATTGCCTTAATTGTAGCCTTTAAATACAAATTATTGAAGAAAAAAAAAGGAAAAATAAGAACGTATTATCCAGCCTGCTGCTTGGATGTGAAAAATTGTGAGACCGTGCTTTATTTGGTTACAGTGTATGACACTACACAGGAAACGGCAAAGCGATGGATTATCATTGTCATTTGTTCTACTTCAGTTTATATTGCTGTGAAGATATATTGTGACCTTGAAATATTCCAGGAGCGGCCTGAAAAGAGCAAAATATTCCCAGAATTCCTGCATCTCGATTTCGACATTACAAATCCCTTTTTGCTTATGGGAAACAGAGTTGGTCTTCAGCACCAGTCATTGTCCAAATGTCATTTTCTCACAAGAAGATTAAATCATCCAGTATTTTGACCTTTACTGTTTTTTTAGGTGTTATCTAATAATAATAATAATAATAATAATAATAATAATAATATTAACATTTATTTTCTTATTTTATTTTTTTATACAGGGCATCAAGTAAAATGACAAGCAATCAAAATAAATGAATAAATGATAAGATAATAGGAGAGAGGCAGTGGCATCCCTCAGTTATAACCTATAGTGGGTGAAATAGTGCTGTATCCTCTTAATATATTGCAATCATCATGTAATATGTCACTATGTACTTACAATTGCTCATTTTGTCTTTCTACACAGCTCATTCTTCTCTTTTATTACATCACGTGATTAAAAACTGACAAGCTGAATCTTTCTATGCTCTATGTAGAAATAGAAAGTCTCTTTTCCCTGCATAAGTCACTGCAAAAGTCCCTGAAAGGAGGAGGAGGGAGCAGCTGGGTCAGGAGCTCAAGGAGGAAATGGAGTTTGATTGGGACTTTGCAATGATGTAGAATTGCAGTTCTAATGATGACTCATGCAGGGGAAAAAAGACTTCCTTTTGCTACATAGAGCTTAGAAGGATTTTGCTTGTCATGTGATGTCATAGACCTAATGGAAAAGAGGAGCATTAACTGGGTAGAAAGTCAAAATGAGCAATTGTAAGTACACAGTGCTACTGTATATAGAGAATATAATGATTGCAATATATTAAGAGAATGAAAATTTTGATGCAAGTGCTTCTTTAAGCAATAAAAAAGTATTGGTGATGTAAAGGATAAATAAATAATCGCTATTAGTGTATAAAGTGTGTAACAGAGTAATATAAATCACAAATAGTCTTTAATTCCAGAGGAAAAAGCAGGTAAGGAGGGAAGAGAAAGTATAGCAAAGGCAGCTCAAGGAAGAAGCTGTGAATGCAACAGGACCAGCACAACTCCACCCCATTCGGAAGGGCAGCATACCACGAGGTTGAATCCCCATTTGGGATCAAATTGCTACATAGCGTTGTGCCTATACTGCACAACCACCACAGGTGAGCATAGATACATATATATGTATCACGATTGTTTTCTATATGTCATTTATTGCACTTATGTAGCGCTCTCTGGTTTTCTCTCCCCTCATCTCAGTCTCCTGCAAAATTTTCTTACAGCTCAAGGAAGAAGTAATTTCTCTGCCTAATGGGGTTGTTTGCTTTGGACAATACTTTATTTGTCAGATAAGTTCCCGGAGGTCTGGACTGGAACTTAATTGTCCACCCAAACCTGCATCGCTAGATGGGGGTTCTCTATTTTAAATATATCCCTAAGATTGGAGATAATCAAAGTTGCTAGAGTCCTAGGAGCCACTTTATCCCAACAACAGGATGTAGCAAGGCTCTATAAAGATATCTAACTTCCTCAGAAAAATAATAATACACATATAAACTATATACTGTATATATAGGTACTTAGGGGTGTAACTACCACCACATAGGTCGTCACCGCGAGTGGGACTGGCTGGTGTAGGGCCCACTGACGCCAACAAATTAGTGATGAGCGAGTATACACGTTACTCGAGATTTCCTGAGCATGCTCGGGTGGTTTCTGAGTATTTCGGCGAGACCGGAGATTTAGTTTATGTCGACACAGCTGCAATATTTCATTCATAAATCAAGGTCCCAGAGTCTGGAGGAAGAGTGGAGAGGCCACAATCCAAGCTGCTTGAGGTCTAGTGTGAAGTTTCCACAATCAGTGATGGTTTGGGGAGCCATGTCATCTGCTGGTGTAGGTCCACTGTGTTTTATCAAGACCAAAGTCAGCACAACCTTCTACCAGGCTTCTACTGCCCCGACCAAGTATTGAATGCATTTACTGAACATACATTTCAGTAGGCCAACATTTCGGATTCTAAAATCATTTTTCAGGCTGGTGTTATAAAGTATTCTAATTTACTGAAATAACGACTTTTGGGTTTTCATTGGCTGTAAGCCATAATCATCAACATTAACAGAAATAAACACTTGAAATAGATCACTCTGTTTATGATTCAATATAATATATGAGATTCACTTTTTGTATTGAAGGACTAAAATAAATTAACTTTTTGATGATATTCTAATTTTGTGAGTAGCACCTGTATATTTACCAGGATGGGGGGCCCGCGACCAAATCTTGTACCGGGGCCCACCATACTCTAGTTACACTACTCTTTGTATTCCATGTATAAACACACATATACAGTGGGTACAGAAAGTTTTCATACCCCTTCAAATTTTTCACTCTTTGTTTTATTGCAGCCATTTGGTAAATTCAAAAAGATCTTTTTTTTCTCATTAATATACACTCTGCTCCCCATCTTGACGGAAAAAAAATGAAATGTAGAAATTTTTGCAAATTTATTAAAGAAAAAAATAAACATCACATGGTCATAAGTATTCAGACCCTTTGCTCAGTATTGAGTAGAAGCACCTTTTGAGCTAGTACAGCCATGAGTCTTCTTGGGAATGATGCAACAAGTTTTTCACACCTGGATTTGGGGATCATCTGCCATTCTTCCTTGCAGATCCTCTCCAGTTCCGTCAGGTTGGATGAAGAACGTTGGTGGACAGCCATTTTTAGGTCTCTCCAGAGATGCTCAATTGGGTTTAGGTCAGGGCTCTGGCTGGGACAGTCAAGAATGGTCACAGAGTTGTTCTGAAGCCACTCCTTTGTTATTTTAGCTGTGTGCTTAGGGTCATGTGATTTGCATACTTCTTGCCACATTCCGACTAGCCTGTGTCCGGCCTTGCTCAATACACTTCCATAGAATGATGCCGCATTAGCAATATGCGGGCTGAGTTTATCCTGTTAAAAATTGGCTCCTAGGAAACTTTGGAGAAATAGCCGTACCACTGGTTCCACCAAATCAACGTAACGCTGAGCTGTTAATGTACCTGGAATTAAGATTGGGGGTCTGGCAACCATATATTATTCCACCCCACACCATAATCCTCTGGAGACAGAGTCAGTGTGAGGAAGTGACAACATGGCACCACCTGATGGCTCATCCTTCATCCTGAACTCTAGCAGGCCATAGGCATAAAGTGGCTGGTGCCATGCTAGAGTAAGCAGAGGAGCAAGGACCTGATAGCTCTGCCACAGATTTCAACAGATTTTGCATCTTAAATACGCAAACAGTGCCAAACCTGGCATCCATCACCCATAGACTATGATGAAATAATTTCAATGAATATTTGAGCTTTTCATGACTTATCTGTTAAACACATGCCGTATTAGTTATGCCTTGCTATTGGCTATGTCAACCAGGTATGATTGTGACTACTTATTTTCTATTATTTTTATATTTTCCTTTTCAACTTATTTGCTAATATCAACTTTTAAAAAAAAATTATAAAGATTTATTAAAATGCTAAAAAAATATGAAACTTTCTTCTTTTAAAATAGGCTGTACCCACTGCAGGGAGATCTTTTCATCTTCTTAGCCTAGGAAATGTGTCATCTGGGATGACTAAGCATATACTGCAGGACTTGGGGACATTTTTTCATGCCATCGATAAGAATTCACTAAATCCAATCTAATGTATTTATTTGTCAGAGTTGGCACTGTTCAGCGTAGCCTGATATATGCTGCTGAGTACCATTGGCTATAGAGAAGAACACAAAGTCCTTGGACAACCCTGCATGTTTGGTTTTCTCTGTTATGTGGCAGATTTAATACTGCTTTTTCCCAGAACGGCTGCTGGACAGATACTTTGCAGTTTGCGTACTACTAAGCTCATTTTATATATACTTTTGAGCTTAATGGCTTACAGTAAATTGGCTCAGTGCAAAAGATTTCACAAGTGCTTTTCCCTATATCCAGTAATATCAAAATAAATAGTTACTAAATTTGGTATCCCTATATCTAAAACCTCTATCGTGGTACCAACCCTAGTCTTGGATTGTACAATTTAGGTAAAGACCATTGGAATTGCCCCAGTGCTAAGTCTCACTGCACCAGCTGGCGACTTTCACATGGCGAAACGGGACTCTAATAGGTAATGTGGTCATCAAGAATCCCACTACAGACTTGAGCGCTAGGCTCCCCATGTACTGATGCTCATTTGGCTCAGTATATGTGAGGTAGTAATCTCATAATCCTCTTGTACTTACTGGTGGTTTAGTTAGGCGTATTTTATAATCGTTTGATCCCTACTGTAATGGACATCAGAATTTCATGTAATGACTTCTGGGGTGAGCTTGTGCTTTTACTCAGCGGCCACTCTGAACAGGATGAGCCACAGTATGAAGCTTACAAAGAAGAATAGGGCAGCAGCAGCCCAGTGTTGGTTGGACTTCTTTTGTACTTAAAAAGATGCCAAACAATCAGACTGAATAAAAAAAATATCATGCATGTTTCATGGGTTAGTAGCTTAGAATCATAGAATGTTAGAAGGGACCTCCAGGGTCATCGTGTCCAACCCCCTGCTCAATGCAGGATTCACTAAACCATCTCAGACAGATGTCTGTCCAGACTGTTTGAAGACATCCATTGATGGAGAACTCACCGCCTGTCATGGCAGCCTGTTCCACTCATTGATCACAGTCTCAAAAAATGTTTTTAATATCCAATCTGTATCTTCTCTCTTTCATTTACATTCCATAGCTTCTCGTGTTATCATGTGCAAATGAGAATAAGATGATCCCTCTACACTGTGACATCCCTTCAGATATTTTTAGAGAGCTATTAGGTCTCATCTTACCCTTCTTTTTTGCCAGGTAAACATTTCCAGATCCTTTTGCCGCTCCTCGTAGAACATACTTTGCAGTTCATTCACAAGTACGCTTAAAGGGAATCCGTCAGCATGCTTTTCCTATGTAATCAGACAGGAGAATAATATTATTATTATTATTAATATAGGGCACAATAGCCAGATTCCAGTGATGTGCCATTTATTAAGCTGTGTGTTGTAGTTTCAATACAATTAGTACTTTATCAACAGGTGATGAACACTTCAGGACTACATCTGTGATGCCCCATGGTCCTGGTTGTCACAAGTGGCATTGCTTTCCTCACTGGGAGAGTGATTTAACGCTTGGAAGCGATGAAAGATCTCTTTTACAGTTGTTTACAGAGACCTGAAGAAAAACTCATTTGGCGTGGCAGAACCTTAGGTCTGGATACATGCCTTGTAGCTCGCCCAAACCTACATTGGGGGTTCACAAAACGGGTCCCTTGCATCGTTGCTGCTGTTTGAAATGTTCATGATTAATTGACTTGAATGTTATATGCACTTTTAGTTGCACTACCTCAATATAGGAAAATGTTGCCTTGTTGCACTTGTTTAATAAAGTGAAATTAGTTAACATAGTATTTGACATGCCAGAGAATTAAATGTTTTGCATAGTATTGCTAGAAAGCGTGAGATAGTATTTGTCAGATAGTCAAAATGTGTAGTCAGAAATGTTACCAGATAGTATTGAGAATTATAGTAGGGGTTAGTAAATGAGAGTAGGGCTAATGCACTTATGAACAGTTGAACTGTTGCACTTTGAATAAAGAGAGTCTTAAGTAGTATACCCTTAAGGGTAGTCGCCGTTTATAGGATAGAATATATTTTTCAAAGTTATTTCTAAATTTTGTAAATATGTTAATTTAACTTTAAAACATTAATTCCTCCCATAAAGGGAAGCTCGAGTTTACCTGTTTAACTAGTTTACATGCATTCAAAAATGTGTATGTCTTGTAATAACCTGTATTGTTGTTTTCTCTTCCCAGTCCGGGAGTACCGGATTTAATGGGGGGGGGGGTGGCATTGCTTTCCTCACGGGGAGAGTGGTGTCATGCTTGGAAGCGATGAAAGATCTCTTTTATCAGGTAATCACATACGCACAACATGTTCGTACTCCAGGCCAGAATGGGGAGCTATGAACCCAGATTAAGGGGAACTTTCCTAATATATTCTGTTTGGAGGGGAAGTCAGGAGGCAGTCTGTCTGAGGACAGACACGAGAGCAGTCAGACAGTGAGTGTCAGAAAGACTGAAGGGGCTGTGTAGCCAGAGTCGCTACAGCTCCTGGAGAAAGAGATACAGAAGGAAAGTACAGTTTGTGGAAAGTGTGCAGGAGAGCAGAGCACAGGAGAGTGATACCAGGGGAGCCTAACAGTGATTTGGCTACCTCCCTGGCTTAGAGCAGATTCCAGTAGACGGAAGACCAAGGCCGTGTCGGACTCTAAGAGGCATAGCAGAAACCGGCAGGACAGCTGAACTTTAAGTTACCTGTCCGCCTTTACATCCAGGAGGCACAGTGACACATAGAGCCCAGGTCGTGATAGAGACCCTGTAAAAAGTCTTGAGTTACCTGTCATACGGGATTGTGTCCTAACCTATATGGGGGGGCAGAGAGGAACTGTGAGGACCTTATTAGAAGCCATAGGTAGTAAGGGACTACAACACAACTGAGTCTTATAACAAGATTTAACAATCAGTGGGACGATGTACGTCGTTTGATGGATACGAACTGGAGGATTTTATTAAGTGATACGAGGTTGAGGGCACTTGTCCCCAATAGACCAAGGATTGTGGCCAGAAGAGCAAGAAATCTGAAAGATCATTTATCTAGGAGCCACTTCAGAAGGCCCACATCCAGAACCCACTCAGGTAATGTTATTCTTGGCTCATATCCATGTGGGGGTTGTTCCATATGTCCACTGATGTTGGCTGATACGGGTATTTCGGTTCCCTCTTTGTCTTTTCGGGTGAAATCGAGATCTTATTTCAATTGCCGTACACGCAACCTAGTTTATGCAATATTGAGAAAAACAGCCAGACCGCACTACCGCCTATGAGATATAGTGGGAACTGCTCACCTGCGCTTAATGGTCAAGGCGTCCGATCTTGGGTGCTGTGCTCCACAGAATGTCAGTTGTATCCAATGGCAAGTAAAGAAGAGGAGTGCACTCTCCAATTGTCCAATGCAGCTAACTTTATTCAAATACAATAAAACATCTTTACGACCGGGGGTGCTGTACAATGAGAGCGGCTTGCCGCTAATGCCCTAATTTGTGAATGTAACAAAATTTATGTTGGACTGTTGGACAAACGACTCAAGAATTGCGCTGCAGGGTGCAGCAACACATCTCGAGTATATCCACAGCCAGAAATGATAGGGATAAAGGCAAACAGATGACTACTGTGGCTACCCACTTCCTGGAACACCATAATGGCAGCTCTAGGACTCTCCGTGTAATGGGATTAGAGGGGGTCACCCCGAACATTAGGGGGGGCAGACTAACAGATGAGTTATTCAGAAGAGAATCCCACTGGATCTATGAGCTTAAGAGTCTAATACCGGGCGGCCTGAATGGTGAACTCCTGTATACAGGCTTCTACAAAAGACTATAGGATTTTGACCTATGTGTTCTTTGTAGACTGTAATGGGTATAAACTTGGCTGGGTTTAGTCTAAACATTGCCCACATGTGGACATATATGTTTTGTCATTTTTTTTTCGTTACAGATTTAATACAATTGGAGTATCGATCCCCTCATGTACATCATCTTCTTTAAGGGGTATTTGAATACTGGTTCGTCTATCAAATGAAATGGAGATGAGCTATTCGCTGATATTTGGAGGCCTACAGGACTGATATACGTATCCCATATAATATGTTGTTGACTATAAATATCTATAATAGGATAATTTATTTATTTATTTATTTATTTTTTTTCCTCATGTGGGACATGTATATGGACGCTCCCAATGTTCCTCTTGTTTGAATGACTTGGTTAAGCCTTTAGTGGATCCATGCACTGTATCATTACTCTTCACTTCTGTGAGGAGATTGCCATCCTTGCTTTGAGTGGAAATTATTCCTCTACTTGGGGACTCACGATATGGTCTAATGGTTTATGTGGACATTGTTTTGTATGCTACACTGTAATTATAGGACTCCGCGTGAGAGATTAATATCTATATTGATTAATACCTTAATACCTAATCCCACCTTGGACAACATCTGCAAAGAGTTTGTATGTTCTCTCCGTGTTTGCGTGGGTTTCCTCCGGGTACTCCAGTTTCCTCCCACATTCCAAAGACATACTGATAGGGAATTTAGATTGTGAGCCCCATCAGGGACAGCGATGATAATGTGTACAAACTGTAAAGCGCTGCGTAATAAGTTAGCGCTATATAAAAATAAAGATTATTATTATTTTATTTATATATCATCTCACTGTAAAATCTGCTATGCTGCTTGATTATGCATGTTGGCAGTACATCAGGGATATAGCTTTTGATGGTCTGACACTAGGCCTCTAGCCTCTTTTTTATTGGGGTGGAGTAACTCTACTCCACCCATAAAAATAAAAATGTATGCGCATACATATTATATTATATGATCATATTTACTCAACTTACATATACACGCAACCGTAAAAGATTCGAGTCCGTAATGACAAGTGCTTTAATTCTCGGCGCATCTATTTATTGTCTGTTTTGGCATGATATAGACTATTGTGCATAGGAGCGAACTTACGTCCGTTTCAGCCTGTAAGGGTAACCATTGTATATATATATATAGGCGCATCTTTCTTCTGCGCCACTATCCAGACTATTGGGAATAGGGGCGAACTTATGCCCGTTCTAGTCCACACTGGCAATCGCCGTATACATCTAGGCGCACCTATGGACTGTTATGTGTTCAATTTCTTAAACTATTATTAACGGAAGCAATTCTGCTTCCATTTCAGATAGTAAAGGTAATTGCCACATACAGTTAGGTCCATATATATTTGGACAGAGACAACATTTTTCTAATTTTGGTTACAGACATTACCACAATGAATTTTAAACAAAACAATTCAGATGCAGTTGAAGTTCAGACTTTCAGCTTTCATTTGAGGGTATCCACATTAAAATCGGATGAAGGGTTTAGGAGTTTCAACTCCTTAACATGTGCCACCCTGTTTTTAAAGGGACCAAAAGTAATTGGACAATTGACTCCAAGGCTATTTCATGGGCAGGTGTGGGCAATCCCTTCGTTATGTCATTCTCAATTAAGCAGATAAAGGGCCTGGAGTTGATTTGAGGTGTGGTGTTTGCATTTGGAAGGTTTTGCTGTGAAGTAAACATGCGGTCAAAGGAGCTCTCCTTGCAGGTGAATCAAGCCATCCTTAAGCTGCGAAAACAGAAAAAACCCATCCAAGAAATTGCTACAATATTAGGAGTGGCAAAATCTACAGTTTGGTACATCCTGAGAAAGAAAGAAAGCACTGGTGAACTCATCAATGCAAAAAGACCTGGGCGCCCACGGAAGACAACAGTGGTGGATGATCGAGGAATAATCTCCATGGTGAGGAGAAATCCATTCACAACAGCCAACCAAGTGAACAACACCCTCCAGGAGGTAGGCGTATCAATATCCAAATCTACCATAAAGAGAAGACTGCATGAAAGTAAATACAGAGGGTTCACTGCACGGTGCAAGCCACTCATAAGCATCAAGAATAAAAAGGCTAGACTGAACTTTGCTAAAAAACATCTAAAAAAGCCAGCACAGTTCTGGAAGAACATTCTTTGGACAGATGAAACCAAGATCAACCTCTACCAGAATGATGGAAAGAGAAAAGCATGGCAAAGGCGTGGTACAGCTCATGACCCAAAGCATACCACATCATCTGTAAAACATGGCGGAGGCAGTGTGATGGCTTGGGCATGCATGGCTGCCAGTGGCACTGGGTCACTAGTGTTTATTGATGATGTGACACAGGACAGGAGCAGCCGAATGAATTCTGAGGTATTCCGAGACATACTGTGTGCTCAGATCCAGCCAAATGCAGCCAAACTGATTGGTCGTCGTTTCATACTACAGATGTGTAGGGGACGGGGACCTGGCGAGCCGTACAGACGGGTGGAACCATTGTTGCCGGGAGTCGGGGTTCCGGGGGATGGATTTGAAGGGCGGAGGAGAAGCCAGGCGGAGGTGACAGGAGATAGAGTGACGCAGGGAGAGGGGATGATAAAAGGGAAAGCGCGCGAAAGCAGGGGCGGAGAAGCGCGGGAGAACTCTGAGGAGAGGGAACTGCAGCGCAGTTGTCGTGTGTGTGCAGGCCGCAGTGAGACTTGCTGGAAACAGGGGGAGAACGTGCAGCAGACGCTGCGGTCAATTACCAGAGCCCCCAGAAAGCGGCGCATTCGTCGTCAGCGACCCCGAAAGCAGAGGGGTAGCGATGATCATCTCAGGGACAGTATTACCGCGCTCCCCGGGAGTATCTTGCCAGAAAGTGCTCCGGTCCCTCCTGGGTTTGTCTCAGCTGTCACTGATACAGATTACTCCGCTAATTCTCCTCAAAAAGACTCCTCTTTGGACTTGGAAACTGTTACCCCGGATCAACGTCCGCCTGCAGGGGGTGACGCAGCACCGCAACAGACATTCTGGTCTCGAATTTACACCTGGGCCCGTCGACGGAAGACACCTCCTTCCCCCGCCATCATGACTACGTCGCTGACGGAGCTTCACCATCAGGACTGCATCGCTGAAACAGCGCTGATAAGTGAACTTTGTTGACTTTTCTCGTTTGGGGGTCACTAGTGAGGCGCTGTCGCGTTCCGCGGGTATAGTTCAGGGCGTCTATATAGTAGATAGGATTTACTGTGAAATTGTGATCTTGTACTTAAGTTCCCTGCGTGGAAAACTGTTGTTATCTTTGTTGGGTTGGAAGTTAAAGGAAAGTTAAAAACGTTACTTGCTTTCTGGCTCCTTTTTGTCCCTGCATCCTTCTTTACCTGCGGTTTCTTCATTTGGCGTAGTCGGCAGGATGCAGGATCCAAAGAGGGAGCCAGAAGATACGGAGGATGGGGCTGGGCCGAGAGCGTCTCTCTCATTGGGGGCCATGTTAAATAATCTGCCCAAGTTTAATGGGAGCAACATGTTGTTGTGGAGCTGGACTGAAAGGATGCGGGGGCTGTTGAGAATGCATCCTATGACCACGGCCCTGGAAGCAGAGGTGGCCATTATGGCCTTAGACGGAGAGGCCCGGGATTCAGTGATGTTGAGACCCCCCACTGAGCGGAATACTTTTACCCGGGTGTTAAATGTGTTAGAGGGGACGCTGTCATGGTTCCCAATGGCAGGGACTCAGGCAAAAACGGACTAGCTCTAGGAATGATGGAATCTCAGATGACCGCGACGCTGAACCTAACACGCAACTAATAGTAGCCAGTGGGTGTGCCTACGATTATCCCTAGACACCTCGCACCAGCCGGAGATCTAGTTACCCTAGTAGAGGAATACACAGACCTGGCTTGCCTCCAGGGAAACCCCAAAAGTGATAGTAGCCCCCCACATATAATAACGGTTAGGTAAGAGGAAAACACGTACGCAGTATGAATACAGACTCAGCAAAGAGAGGCCCTCTGACTAGATAGCAGAAAATACAAAAAAGGACTTCGCGGTCACCTCAAAACCCTAAACAGCCATCCTGAAATTACTTTAACTCCGTTATCAACTCATGACACCGGAGTAGTAATTTCAGATCACTAGAGCTTCCAGCAGCAAGAGAAATATAAATGCATGCTGGACAAACAAACACAAAAAATGCCAAAGATCCAACTTAGCTGAATTGCAGACTTGGAGCAGGTAGCAAGCAACAGAGGTGCTCTGGTAACATTGATTGCCGGCACTAGAATGACTGAGAAGCCAGACTAAATAGGAAACTCCCAGTTTCCTGATGGGAACAGGTGCAAGACAAAAGTCAGCCAGTACCACCAGTAACCACCAGAGGGAGCCCAAAAACAGAATTCACAACAGGACGCACGGGGATCCCACCGACGTGGGAGAGCTGCGGGCCCGGTTGTTTAGACGGCGACAAAAAGAGGGCAAGACTGTCACTCAGTACATGAATGCTCTGCAAGAGCTAAACATTGCAATCGTGCGGAAAGATGGGATGGGACATGTTGACGTGACCCTGCGCGACCAGCTGGTGACGGGACTGAGAGATGAGTTGACCAAACAGGCTCTACGTGAACGAGTGCGAGTCGACCCGCGCCTGACTTTTTCCGACATAGGCAATGAGGCCCGCACCCGGGAGCAAGAGAGGGGGGTGACGGTCCCGACAGGAGAGACTCGGGTTATCCAGACCGCCGCCGCAGGAGGGGGTGAGCCGTCGTGGGTTCAGGAGATGCGGCAGGAGCTCAAACAAATCAGAGTCGAACTGGCTGAAGTTAAAAAGAATGCGCGAAGCCCAAGGGAGTTACCCCGGGGGCAAGGGTCTGGGAGTCCAGCTCGTGGCGCCCGTCCAGGATATTATCCGGTCCCCGGTGTTTGCTATGGTTGCGGGGAGGCCGGACATTTCGCACGGGAGTGCCCCCGGAGAGGGAGGGCCTCGTCTCGTCGGGCGTTAAACTAGAGGTCTCCGAGCTAAGGGGACGACGCTCGGAGTCAGAGTCCCCGCGGATGGGTGGTGAAAGTCCCGGAAATTTGGTTGCCAGCTGCCCCCTGGTTTGGGCAGAGTTTGAAGGGCGGGCTGTACGTTGTCTGGTGGACACCGGGTCCCAAGTCACGACTATGCCCGAGGCTTATTTTAGAAAACACTTTCCTTTGTCAGTCAGACCCCAATGGGGCCCCGTAATTCGGTTACAGGCCGCCAATCAGCTGCCCATCCCAGTGGAAGGGGTCACCTGGATGCAAATATCTTTATGTGGGAAAGACCTGGGCCGCCGGGGGGTTGTGTTAACACGGGGAGATCCCAGCCCACAACATACCGTGACCTTGGGGATGAACGTATTGAAAGATTTTGGCAGTTTTCTGTTAGGGGAGACTACGCAAGAGACACTCAATCAGTGGGGGACCAGTACACCTCAGGGCTCCGTGTTCAGACAGTTAGTGAGGGAAGTCCGGGTACAAGAGACCTGTCAGGAGGGAGACATACTAGGGAGAGTAATTACTTCCCCGACAGCAAAGGTGACGTTCCCCCCAGGACAGACTGTTATATCCCTGCCCATACGAGCTCGCATCCCTCTAGAAGGAGTACAAGTGCAGATTGAGCCCACCTTTACATCCCCTTTGCCCACAGGACTGCTGGTGGCCCGATCTCTAGCTACTGTTAAAAATGGGGCCGTACCAGTGCGATGTGTGAATGTGGACGAACACGATGTCGTGCTACGGGTCCGAAGTGAGATGGCCAAAGTGTTACGACCTTTAGAAGTGATGCCTCCTCCAGATACTTTGCAGTTAAAGGTGGATTCCCCTGATCCCTGGATGGTCAGTGTCCGGTCTACGCAGGATCCTGAGCCAAAAGCGTTCCGAAAGGGACAAACTATTCTGGAGCACATGCGGACAGGATTACCGGGCCTGGATCCATCACAGGTCTCGCGAGTGCAGCGACTCCTTGGACACTATGCTGAAGTGTTCGCGCAACATGAAGATGATTTTGGCTGTACCACGGCCATCGAACATGGAATTCCTACCGGGGATACAGTGCCCATCAGGGAGCGGTACAGACAGATTCCCCCGCAGATGTACCAAGAAGTAAAGACGTTGTTAGGCCAGATGCTGCAAAAAGGAGTGATCCGCGAGAGTCAGAGCCCGTGGGCTGCCCCGATCGTGCTGGTGCGGAAAAAAGACGGCACGCTACGGTTCTGTGTGGACTACCGTAAGCTAAATGCGTGCACCGTCCGAGACTCTTATCCACTTCCCCGTATTGAGGAATCCCTCTCCGTGCTGGGTCGGGCCAAATATTTTTCCACCTTAGACCTAGCCAGCGGATACTGGCAGGTCCCGATGTCAGAAGCAGATCGTCCCAAGACAGCGTTTATCCTGCCCATGGGATTATTCGAGTTCAATCGAATGCCGTTTGGACTGGCCAACGCTCCCGGCACCTTTCAACGATTAATGGAGCGGTGTCTGGGGGATTTGAACTTCGAGGCCACTCTCATTTATCTGGATGACATCATCATCTATGCCCCAACATTCGAGGAACAGCTGTGCCGACTAGAGCAGGTGCTGGACCGGTTACTGAAATACGGGCTTAAGGTGAAGCCCCAGAAATGCCACTTGTTCCGGGAACAGATCGAGTACCTGGGGCATGTGGTGTCCGCCGAAGGAGTTCAGCCATCACAGGAGAAGATTGCCGTAATCCAGGAGTGGCCCACACCGGAGACCGCCAAGGATGTACGGGCGTTCTTGGGCCTCGCTGGGTACTACCGGCGCTTTGTGAAGAACTTTGCTCGCCTCTCTTACAATCTACAAGTCTTGCTGAAAGGAAGCTCCCCCAAGGAACGGGGGAAGAAGATACAATGGCAGGAGCCACAAGAGGCAGCGTTCCAGGACTTGAAGACAGCTCTCATGGAGCCGCCTGTGTTGGCTTATGCGGACTTTTCGCAACCGTTCATCCTGCACACCGACGGCAGCTCTCAGGGATTGGGGGCTGTGTTGTCTCAGGTTCAGGATGGGCGGGAGAGAGTGATCGCCTATGCGAGTCGGTCTCTTCATGACTCTGAGTTGAACCAGGACAATTACAGTTCTTTCAAGGTGGAGTTGCTAGCCGTGGTGTGGGCTATGACGGAGCGGTTCGCTGAGTACCTGGCCGGTTCTGAGGTGCTGGTACGCACGGAGAACAACCCATTGGCACATCTGGAAAATGCGAAATTGGGTGCCCTGGAACAGCGCTGGGTAGCCCGGATGGCCAAGTACAGATACCGTATCCTCTACAAGCGAGGAGCGGAGAATGTTCATGCTGACGCATTATCTCGTCTTCGGAGGATCACCCCAAGAACTAACCGAGACGAAGAGCTGGAGGGAGAAGAAATTCCCTACGCCATCGGGGGCACTGCTCGGACGGCTGTGAGCCGGGAGCAGACCGGGAACGGAACGGCTACAGGACTGTTGGTTCAGAGTCGGGACGAATGGATACGGCTGCAACAAGAGGACCAGGAACTAGCTCCATTGCGACAGTGGGTAACGAATGGTCTATTGCCCGTGAGAACTCCTGGACAAACCCTCCCGTCAGACCTGAACCTTCTTCTGCGGCAATGGGAGCGCCTAACTCTTCAGGAAGGGCTCTTATGCCACTTAACCATGACTCAGGCAGATTCCGGGGCGACGTGGCAGATGGTCTTACCAGGGCCCGTGGTGGCCGCAGTTGCTAAAGAAGCTCATGAGTCCGGGGCACACTTCGGAGTGAAGAGGACGTTTAAGTGGCTGCAAACTCGGTTCTATCATCCTCGGCTGCTCGCGGAAGTACAAACTGCCTGTAGGCAATGTCGACAATGTGAGTTAACCAAGTCACCGGAGGAAAGGGCGCCTGTGCAGAGCATCACGACGTCTGCCCCTTTTGAAGTATTGATGATAGACTACATCACCATTGGAGCAGCGCATCAAGGCTACGAACACTGCCTCGTTATGGTGGATCATTTTTCAAAGTTCGCAGTAGTCACCCCTACCCGCGATCAGACAGCTGAGTCTGCGGCAAGCGCTGTCTGTAAGAACTTTATCCAAGTTTACGGCTGTCCGAGGTGAATACATTCGGATCAAGGAGCCTGTTTCTTGGGCAAAGTCATGGATGAGCTACATCGCCTCTACGGCATTGATAAGTCACGCACCACACCGTATCACCCCCAGGGAAATGGGGCTTGTGAGCGGTTTAACCGGACTTTGCTTCAAATGTTGCGTGCGCTGGAACAAGATCAGAAGACCCGCTGGCCGGAGTATGTGTCTGACCTAGTGTGGGTCTACAACAATAGAGTTCATCAAGTCACAGGACCCTGTATGAAGTGGTCTTTGGGCGCCCAGGGAAAGGCATGACAGATCTGGAACTGTCTTCGGAGGAAGAAGGCCCCCGAACAGGGATGGCTTCGTGGGTGCGTGATCATCGACATCGGCTGCAGACCTTACACCGGTTGGTGCACACTCGAATTCGGGAAGTGGAGCATCGGAGCACCCCTACAGCAAAACCCCCAGGGTTCCGGCCAGGTGATCGAGTACTCGTTCGAGAGCAAAGACCACAAAACAAGTTAGACCATCGTTGGGAAAAAACACCCTATCGGGTGCTTCGCCGTATAGACCCGCATGGACCTGTATATGAAGTGCGGTCTGAGGTCCCCGGAAGTACAGGTACTCGCATTCTCCATCGCAACATGCTCCGTTTGTGTCGCTCTGTTGACTCGGACACCCCGGAATCCGCAATCAGGGAAGAGCCACCTATGACTGAGTCCCCCAACAACCATTGGTGGGATGGAGAGGATGATGAAGAAGAAGAACGGTGTCAAAATACTCCCCCTATCTCGACTACTACACTACCCCTGATCAGTCGCCCCTCCGTTGACTGCATTCCCCCGACACCCCCTACACAAGGACCCGAGCTACGACGTTCTGAACGTTCTACTGCAGGTAGACCCCCAACTCGCTACAGTCCTGACTTACACGCTAGACAGACCCAAGTGTGGAACAATCCGTCAGGTGGGCGACCTGTCAGTTCGAAGGCCTCGCCCAGGGACTGGCGAGCATACAGGGTGGGGGAATGTAGGGGACGGGGACCTGGCGAGCCGTACAGACGGGTGGAACCATTGTTGCCGGGAGTCGGGGTTCCGGGGGATGGATTTGAAGGGCGGAGGAGAAGCCAGGCGGAGGTGACAGGAGATAGAGTGATGCAGGGAGAGGGGAGGATAAAAGGGAAAGCGCGCGAAAGCAGGGGCGGAGAAGCGCGGGAGAACTCTGAGGAGAGGGAACTGCAGCGCAGTTGTCGTGTGTGTGCAGGCGGCAGTGAGACTTGCTGGAAACAGGGGGAGAACGTGCAGCAGATGCTGCGGTCAATTACCAGAGCCCCCAGAAAGCGGCGCATTCGTCGTCAGCGACCCCGAAAGCAGAGGGGTAGCGCTGATCATCTCAGGGACAGTATTACCGCGCTCCCCGGGAGTATCTTGCCAGAAAGTGCTCCGGTCCCTCCTGGGTTTGTCTCAGCTGTCACTGATACAGATTACTCCGCTAATTCTCCTCAAAAAGACTCCTCTTTGGACTTGGAAACTGTTACCCCGGATCAACGTCCGCCTGCAGGGGGTGACGCAGCACCGCAACAGACATTCTGGTCTCGAATTTACACCTGGGCCCGTCGACGGAAGACACCTCCTTCCCCCGCCATCAGGACTACGTCGCTGACGGAGCTTCACCATCAGGACTGCACCGCTGAAACAGCGCTGATAAGTGAACTTTGTTGACTTTTCTCGTTTGGGGGTCACTAGTGAGGCGCTGTCGCGTTCCGCGGGTATAGTTCAGGGCGTCTATATAGTAGATAGGATTTACTGTGAAATTGTGATCTTGTACTTAAGTTCCCTGCGTGGAAAACTGTTGTTATCTTTGTTGGGTTGGAAGTTAAAGGAAAGTTAAAAACGTTACTTGCTTTCTGGCTCCTTTTTGTCCCTGCATCCTTCTTTACCTGCGGTTTCTTCAGATGGACAATGACCCAAAACATAAAGCCAAAGCAACCCAGGAGTTTATTAAATCAAAGAAGTGGAATATTCTTGAATGGCCAAGTCAGTCACCTGATCTCAACCCAATTGAGCATGCATTTCACTTGTTAAAGACTAAACTTCAGACAGAAAGGCCCACAAACAAACAGCAACTGAAAACCACCGCAGTGAAGGCCTGGCAGAGCATCAAAAAGGAGGAAACACAGCGTCTGGTGATGTCCATGAGTTCAAGACTTCAGGCAGTCATTGCCAACAGAGGGTTTTCAACCAAGTACTAGAAATGAACATTTTATTTAAAATTATTGAATCTGTCCAATTACTTTTGGTCCCTTTAAAAACAGGGTGGCACATGTTAAGGAGTTGAAACTCCTAAACTCTTCATCCAATTTTAATGTGGATACCCTCAAATGAAAGCTGAAAGTCTGAACTTCAACTGCATCTGAATTGTTTTGTTTAAAATTCATTGTGGTAATGTTTATAACCAAAATTGGAAAAATGTCGTCTCTGTCCAAATATATATGGACCTAACTGTATATACATCTAGACGGTCCTATCTACTATACTCTGTGCTGTATTCAAACTTTGAGGTGAGCTTGTGCTCGTCTCAATGTTGTTATATTCCAATACGTCATGTGTTGATGCTGGTACTGGGGGCGTGGATATACACTCTCTCTGGCGACAAGTGTTGAGTGGGTGTAGAACCTGTAATCCAGATGCGCAGGTGCATTGGGACTGTGCGACGCTGACTGATGGAGCCGTGCTTCCATGAACGCGCTCACATACCCTGAGCTTATGCTCTCACTGTTACCAGGAGCTCGAGTAATGTTTACATAGAGACGGGGGCGTGAAACCACTGAGTGCGCATGCGCCGGCCACGGATGCTGCACGATGACGATGAGCGCTGACTCTGTGAGACGCCGAGAATGGCGCGCCTTGGCTGACATCGCTGCTCACACCTGGTAGGTGTAACAAGTAATGATTTAGCTATTTAAGTTAGGGAACGCGCTGTGTATGTTATATTGACCTTGAGGAAGATGCTAGAGGCGTCGATACGCGTGGGTCTCAACAACTATACAGCCTGACAAAAATCCACCAAACCAACCCTGCCAGGAGCCCTGCTACCGCCCATATGCTAGGTAGGGTAAGATATATAGGTCCTGAATATTAGGGTCGAGGGATCCGGATGATGCTTAGCATGTCTCAAAATACATCACTTATTACTTCTCTTTTGGATCCCCCTTTTTTATGGGACATAGAACTAGGTGCCCGGCTCTATTTAGGGGTATATAATCTGGTTTGTGGTACCATATTACATTATACGAATGCCCAATTGTTGGGAATAATGGTTCTGTGATCTGTGCATTTTTGTAAATTGGCTGTACAATGTTATATGCTGTGGTATAGTATCTACTTGTGATCTGTATTGACCCGTCACCCCAGGTCATATTATGGGGTTTTTAAATGTTTTTATGCTTTTTTGTGTGGTGTTCCCTAAATAAAGATGTTTTTTGTATAAATTTTGAATTGTTGTGGTGATCCCAATTTGTATGCATACACTTTGTTCTGTTTGGTTCTACTAATACTCAGTATGCAGGTGGTGATCCCCTGAAGTGTATTTTATATGCAGATGGTGCCCGCTCATTAAGTGTTGTTTGGACTACAACACCACCACGCTTGGAGGAAGGCTTTCATCTCCACCTGGTAAAGGGGATTCTGGATCACTTCCAAGCCAGCCGGACCCTGTCTGTACCTCTGATCTGGTGCCCTGGACTGCGGTTGCCTGAAGCTTCAGTAAGCCAGGTAAAGAGACTGCAAACATGTGTCCTCGTTCTTACTGCACCATTCACCATCTTCACCTATACACCGGGAGTTATACCATCTAGTTATACCATCTAGCTGCCATAACATCACCCCAGTGGACCCCTTTAAGCAGCGTCGGTCCCCACTGACCGAGTACCACAGGTGGCGTCACAAACACAAACTTTATTCACCAATCCCCTTAATGACCTTTCCCCTTTAATTGGGTACCCAGGGCCACGGACCGCGTTGTCACCACTGTGACATCCCCTTTAAGTACTGCACCCGTTACCGAGTACCCCAAGGCCCTGGCGGGCGACTCACATCTCGCGTGTCGGGCAGTCAGGCTTATCTCTGTAACCCCGCCCCCATCATACAGGAAGCTGCCAATCAGCGGTGTGGGTGGGGTTACACACAGCCCAGAAGTCTTAGCTCTGCTACCTATACATCATATAAACAAAACAAAACTACACCAACAGCCCAGTAAGTGACACATCGCTGAAATCAGGATTTCTTGCCATATATTATTCTGCTCTCAGATCATATAGCTAAAAGCTCCCTTTAAATATTATTTACAAGTTGTTTTTATGGCACCACAGAAAATCTGCTGTGCAGTTGATTGTGTGGCCGTGGGTCAGGCTTTTGGCTGTTAGAGCATTTACAATCACATCACACCATCAGAGGTAGACTAGTGACCTGCCCAAATTACTGGGATTATCTACCCATCCATGACTGACGTCAACAACTTTGTTTTCTTTAATAACTAGGACTACAATGACAACTGGAGTTAAAAAGGGAGATGGAAAGTAAAAAAAAAAGAATTATGATTAAAAAAAATAGTTTTTAGTGAATATCATAAAATATAAGTGAAAGTATCCTAATATTAATGGCTGTACAAAATAAACCCTCTGTCCATCATGTCTGAAGCCCTTCCCAAACACATCAAACCTCAGTAGATCAAACAAAAAAATAAAGGCAAATCAAGGTGGCAAAAAATACAGTTTCCTTTACAATACAATTTACTAAACCATTCACAGGCAGCTGATGGGAAACTGTAATGTTAAATGGAACCTGCCCCAACTGCGGCTATAGCGTTATGGATGTGGATTTCTGCAATCTGAATAGATGTATTATTTGCTTACTAGCATCTAGCGCTACCATCTTTAAAGAAATAAAGTTTTATCCTGTAGCTTTACATACTGTATACTAATGAGGCAGAACTAGTCCAGCAAAATCTTTGGATTGTCGGATTCCGTTCATATTTCATGGTTGGAGTGGCGTCCCATCACCACAGAGGTCGTGTATCCTCCATAAAATGCTTATTTGGGCTTTGCGGACTAGATCATATACTGTATAATGAAAGCTCACCATATAATAAGATCATCCTAAAATGAGATGATATATTTCTGGAATATAACATTTATGGTATGTGCCCATTATGTGCCTTCCATGCACTTTACGTATGGGATATAAGATGCTATAATTGTAGAATGTAACGGTATTGTTGTGCACCGATAACGTCTCAGTAGGGTATGTCCGACATAGCCTGCCCTGTTTTGATGTGTTGAACGCGCTCTGAATATTTTTTTGTATAATCCATATTAAAAAAAATTAAGGAAAATAGGCAAAATAAGGTAAATTTTTTTTATTTATTTAGTTCTAATTTTAATGGTCTTTCTAAAATGTCATGTCTTACGTCCTCTCTGAATAATTATAATCACTCTCTGAGTAATTATAATTACCTTGGAAGCCAAGTCCACTTGAAAAAATATAAAAATTAGCACAAAATAAAAACCAAGTTTAAGAGCACAGGTAGCGCTCGAAACGCATCAGGTGATGAGACCCCCCAAGGCCCTCCTCACACCTTAGATAGTTGGTGAGCAATTGTTCATCTCCTTGTCAAATATTTGTAACTTTTTGCAATAAAGGAATTAATTTTATTGGATCGGAAGCTGGATCTTTCCTTCTTATCCTGCAAAATAAAAAGGCCCACATCTTTGGAACTGTAGGGCGGATTTTTTTTTTAAAAAAAGCAAAAAGCAGAAAACTCAGTGGAGCAATGCAAATAAAATAAGAGTGCAGCGCCCCAGAGTCCTGGTCGTTGCAGTAAAGTCGCTTTTCCACCAGGGGGAGTGATATTATGTCTGATAGTACTAAAGGAGTTCACCTTGCCAGGTATCACAAGACACACACTACACTTCACACTCCAGTCCACCAGGGGGAGCCTTGCTCCTATCTATTAGGGCACTCCTCACATTCAGGTAAAACTGGTGGGTTGGATAGGAAGTTAGTCAGAAGCAGGCTGGGCTTCGCCCAGGTAACATCTAGTCAGTGGGAAGCTGACTGGGCTCAGCCCAGGCAACACCTGTCAGACAGACAGGGGGAAAGGAGGAACATCTGAGCTGCAGACAGAGGGTCTCTGTCAGGGGTGGGATCCTGACAGAGGCCAAGCACGAGATAGAACGTTACGGAGCTGCGCCTGCACTTCATTGCGGCAGCATCCTAAGAAAGGACAAGAAGCGAACTGTGTTGTAGAGAGTGAGAAACGAAATCACAGCACAAGGAGAAAACACCGGGAGGAGTTCTGTCCCGAAACAGGCAGCCTCCTTCTGAGGTGCGTAGTCGGTGGCCGAAACACCGAGGGAGTAATTGACTCTACGCATTACTTTAGAGACCAGCAGGACAGTCAATTCCAAGTTGGCTGCCCGACCTTAATACCTAAGAAGACACGGTGGCAAATTGTGGGGGTCGGGGCGTCTCTAGGGTCCCTACAAACAAGCCCCAGGCTATTCCAGTCATACGGGTTGTCCTGTTGTAAATTAGACTTTTTTGGCTCCCTCTAGTGGTTACTAGTGATATGACTCTGGGATTTCCTTCCCTCTGTTTGCACCCAGCTGGGTCGTTACTTCAGGGGTGTTGCTATATAAACCTCCTGGAACCTTAGTCCAGTGCCTGGCATCGGTGTTATCAGACACATTCTGTTTGCTCCTGTTTGCTGGTCCTGGTTCGTGCTAAATTAAGCTAAGTCTTGCTTCTTTGTTTTTTGGGTTATTTGTTTGCTATCATTTTTGTCCAGCTTGTACTAAATGTGATTCCTGACCTTGCTGGAAGCTCTAGGGGGCTGGTGTTCTCCCCCCGGGCCGTTAGACGGTTCGGGGGTTCTTGAATTTCCAGTGTGGATATTTTTGATAGGATTTTTTGCTGACCATATAAGTTATCTTTCTATATTCTGCTATTAGCTAGTGGGCCTCTCTTTGCTAAATTCCTAGCTCATTCTTATGTTTGTCTTTTCCTCTTACCTCACCGTTATTATTTGTGGGGGGCTTCTATCCAACTTTTTGGGGTATTTCCTCTGGAGGCAAGAAAGGTCTTCCTTTTCCCTTCTAGGGGTAGTTAGCTCTCCGGCTGGCGCAAGACGTCTAGGATCAACGTAGGAACGTTCCCCGGCTGCTGGTATTTGTGGTGCTAGGATTAGTTATATGGTCAGCCCCGTTACCACTGCCCTATGAGCTGGTTTTCTGTATTTACTGACTTAGCATTATTCCTGAGACCCTCTGCCATTGGGGTCATAACAGTATGCCAGGCCAATATTGAATGTTTAAAGCATTGCAGAAGTGGGATAATAAGAAAGGAAATTCTGAGTTTTTTTTTTTTTTTCCCTTCCTTCTCTTCCTCCCCTTTACCTTTGAGTGGCGTGTGCTTGCTGCAGACATGAATGTGCAGACCTTGATTACAAGTGTTGACCAGCTGGCAGCTCGTGTGCAGGGTATACAAGATTTTGTTACCAGTAGTCCTATGTCTGAACCTAAAATACCTATTCCGGAATTATTTTCTGGAGATCGATTTAGGTTTAGGAATTTCAAGAATAATTGTAAATTGTTTCTTTCTCTGAGACCCCGTTCATCTGGAGATTCTGCTCAGCAAGTTAAAATTGTTATTTCTTTTTTGCGGGGCGACCCTCAGGATTGGGCTTTCTCGCTAGCGCCAGGAGATCCGGCATTGGCGAATATTGATGCGTTTTTTCTGGCGCTCGGATTGCTTTACGAGGAACCCAATCTTGAAATTCAGGCAGAAAAAGCCTTGCTGGCTATTTCTCAGGGTCAGGATGAAGCTGAAGTGTATTGCCAAAAATTTCGGAAATGGTCCGTGCTTACTCAGTGGAATGAGTGTTGTTGTGAAATTGGATTTTGGGCTCCCCCGGTGGCCACTGGTGGAATTGAACTGGTGTGCATCATCCCCTCTGTTCACCTGTTTCCATCAGGATGTGGGAGTCGCTATTTAACCTTGCTCCTCTGTCACTTCCATGCCGGTCATCATTGTAATCAGAAGCCTTTCTGTGCATGTTCCTGCTTCTAGACAACTCCCAGCTAAGTTGGACTTTTGTCCTCGTTTGTTTTTTGCATTTTGTTCCAGTTCACAGCTGTAGTTTCGTTTCTGTGTCTGGAAAGCTCTTGTGATCTGAAATTGCCACTCTGATGTTATGAGTTAATACTAGAGTCTTAAAGTAATTTCAGGATGGTATTTTGATAGGGTTTTCAGCTGACCATGAAAGTGCCCTTTCTGTCTTCCTGCTATCTAGTAAGCGTACCTCAATTTTGCTAAACCTATTTTCATACTACGTTTGTCATTTCATCTAAAATCACCGCCAATATATGTGGGGGCCTCTGTCTGCCTATCGGGGAAATTTCTCTAGAGGTGAGCCAGGACTATATTTTCCTCTGCCAGGATTAGTTAGTCCTCCGGCCGGCGCTGGGCGTCTAGGGATAAAAAACGTAGGCAACGCTACCCGGCTACTGTTAGTTGTGCGGCAGGTTTAGTTCATGGTCAGTTTAGTTTCCATCCTTCCAAGAGCTAGGACTTATGTTTGCTGGGCTATGTTCTCTTGCCATTGAGAACCATAACAGAGTGTGCTCTGGCCGCAAATTTCAGAAATGGCCTTTCTGAAGCCATTAAGAATGTGATGGTGGGTTTCCCCATTCCTACAAGTCTGAATGATTCTATGGCGCTTGCTATTCAAATTGACCGGCGTTTGCGGGAGCGCAAAACCGCTAATCCTCTGGTGGTGTTGTCTGAACAAACACCTGATTTAATGCAATGTGATAGAATTCAGACTAGAAATGAACGGAAAAATCATAGACGTCAGAATGGGTTGTGTTTTTACTGTGGTGATTCTACACGTTATATCAGCATGCTCTAAACGCCTAACAAGGGTTGTTAGTCCTGTCGCCATTGGTAATTTGCAACCTAAATTTATTTTGTCTGTGACTTTAATTTGCTCTTTGTCTTCTTACCCTGTTATGGCATTTGTGGATTCAGGTGCCGCCCTGAGTATTATGGATCTGTCATTTGCCAAGCGCTGTGGTTTTGTTCTTGAACCGTTAGTAAATCCTATTCCTCTTAGAGGTATTGATGCTACGCCATTGGCGGAAAATAAACCACAGTTTTGGACGCAGGTGACCATGTGCATGACTCCTGAACATCGGGAGGTGATTCGTTTTCTTGTTCTGCATAAAATGCATGATTTGGTCGTTTTGGGTCTGCCATGGTTACAGACCCACAATCCAGTCCTGGATTGGAAGGCAATGTCTGTGTCAAGTTGGGGCTGTCAGGGAATTCATGCTGATTCCCCGCCGGTGTCTATTGCTTCCTCTACTCCTTCGGAAGTTCCTGAGTATTTGTCTGATTATCAGGATGTATTCAGTGAGTCCAGATCCAGTGCTCTGCCTCCTCATAGGGACTGTGACTGCGCCATAGATTTGATTCCAGGTAGTAAATTTCCTAAGGGAAGATTATTTAATCTGTCAGTACCTGAGCATGCCGCAATGCGTTCATATATCAAGGAGTCTCTGGAGAAGGGGCATATCCGTCCATCCTCTTCCCCTCTTGGTGCGGGATTCTTTTTTGTGGCTAAGAAGGACGGATCTTTGAGACCTTGTATTGACTATCGGCTACTGAATAAAATCACTGTAAAATTTCAGTATCCTTTGCCTCTCTTGTCGGACTTGTTTGTCCGGATTAAGGGTGCCAAGTGGTTCACCAAGATAGATCTTCGTGGTGCATACAACCTTGTGCGCATTAAGCAAGGTGATGAATGGAAGACTGCATTTAATACGCCCGAAGGTCATTTTGAGTACTTGGTGATGCCTTTTGGGCTTTCTAATGCTCCCTCAGTATTTCAGTCCTTTATGCATGATATTTTCCGGAAGTATCTGGATAAATTTATGATTGTTTATCTGGACGATATTCTGGTTTTCTCTGAAGATTGGGACTCACATGTGGAGCAGGTCAGGATGGTGTTTCAGGTTTTGCGTGAGAATGCCTTGTTTGTTAAAGGCTCAAAGTGTCTCTTTGGAGTACAGAAAGTTCCCTTTTTGGGGTTTATTTTTTCCCCTTCTGCTGTGGAGATGGACCCAGTCAAGGTCCGAGCTATTCATGAGTGGACTCAACCCACGTCAGTTAAGAGTCTTCAGAAGTTCTTGGGTTTTGCTAACTTCTACCGTCGTTTTATCGCTAATTTTTCTAGCGTTGTTAAACCTTTGACGGATATGACCAAGAAAGGTTCTGATGTTGCTAACTGGGCTCCTGCAGCCGTGGAGGCGTTCCAGGAGTTGAAGCGCCGGTTTACTTCGGCGCCTGTTTTGTGCCAGCCTGATGTCTCACTTCCCTTTCAGGTCGAGGTGGATGCTTCTGAGATTGGGGCAGGGGCCGTTTTGTCACAGAGAGGCCCTAGTTGCTCGGTAATGAGACCATGTGCTTTCTTCTCTAGGAAGTTTTCGCCTGCTGAGCGAAATTATGATGTGGGCAATCGGGAATTACTGGCCATGAAGTGGGCATTTGAGGAGTGGCGTCATTGGCTCGAGGGTGCTAAGCATCGTGTGGTGGTCTTGACTGATCACAAAAATTTGATGTATCTCGAGTCTGCTAAACGCTTGAATCCTAGACAGGCCCGCTGGTCATTGTTTTTCTCCCGTTTTGACTTTGTGGTCTCGTATTTACCAGGTTCAAAGAATGTGAAAGCTGATGCTCTTTCAAGGAGCTTTGTGCCTGACTCTCCTGGAGTCACAGAACCTGTTGGTATTCTTAAAGAAGGAGTTATTTTGTCAGCCATTTCTCCTGATTTGCGACGTGTGTTGCAGAGATTTCAAGCTGGTAGACCTGACTCTTGTCCACCTGACAGACTGTTTGTTCCTGATAAGTGGACCAGCAGAGTCATTTCCGAGGTTCATTCCTCGGTGTTGGCAGGTCATCCGGGAATTTTTGGCACCAGAGATCTGGTGGCTAGGTCATTTTGGTGGCCTTCCTTGTCACGGGATGTACGGTCATTTGTGCAGTCCTGTGGGACTTGTGCTCGAACTAAGCCTTGCTGTTCCCGTGCCAGCGGGTTGCTCTTGCCCTTGCCTGTCCCGAAGAGGCCTTGGACACATATTTACATGGATTTGATTTCTGATCTCCCGGTGTCTCGGGGTATGTCTGTCATCTGGGTGGTATGTGATCGCTTTTCAAAAATGGTCCATTTGGTGCCTTTGCCTAAGCTGCCTTCCTCTTCCGATCTGGTTCCTGTGTTCCTTCAGAATGTGGTTCGTTTACACGGCATTCCTGAGAATATTGTGTCTGACAGAGGATCCCAGTTTGTTTCCAGGTTCTGGCGATCCTTTTGTGCTAGGATGGGCATTGATTTATCGTTCTCGTCTGCCTTTCATCCTCAGACTAATGGACAAACTGAGCGAACTAATCAGACTCTGGAAGCTTACTTGAGGTGTTTTGTTTCGGCAGATCAGGATGATTGGGTGACCTTCTTGCCGTTGGCTGAGTTTGCCCTAAATAATCGGGCTAGTTCCGCTACTTTGGTTTCGCCATTTTTCTGCAACTCTGGTTTCCATCCTCGTTTTTCCTCGGGACATGTGGAGCCTTCTGACTGTCCTGGAGTAGATTCTGTGGTGGATAGGTTGCAGCAGATCTGGAATCATGTGGTGGACAACTTGAAGTTGTCACAGGAGAAGGCTCAGCGTTTTGCCAACCGCCGCTGCGGTGTGGGTCCCCGACTTCGTGTTGGGGATTTGGTGTGGCTGTCTTTTCGATTTGTTCCTATGAAGGTCTCCTCTCCTAAATTTAAGCCTCGCTTCATCGGTCCTTACAAGATATTGGAAATCCTTAATCCTGTGTCCTTTCGCTTGGATCTTCCGGTTTCGTTTGCCATTCACAACGTGTTCCATAGGTCTTTGTTACGACGCTACGTTGTGCCTGTGGTTCCTTCTGCTGAGCCTCCTGCTCCGGTGTTGGTTGAGGGCGAGTTGGAGTACGTGGTGGAGAAGATCTTGGATTCTCGTCTCTCCAGGCGGAGGCTTCAGTATTTGGTCAAGTGGAAGGGTTATGGTCAGGAGGATAATTCCTGGGTGGTTGCCTCTGATGTGCATGCGGCCGATTTGGTTCGTGCCTTTCACGCTGCTCATCCTGATCGCCCTGGTGGTCTTGGTGAGGGTTCGGTGACCCCTCCTTAAGGGGGGGGTACTGTTGTGAATTAGACTTTTTTGGCTCCCTCTAGTGGTTACTAGTGATATGACTCTGGGATTTCCTTCCCTCTGTTTGCACCCAGCTGGGTCGTTACTTCAGGGGTGTTGCTATATAAACCTCCTGGAACCTTAGTCCAGTGCCTGGCATCGGTGTTATCAGACACATTCTGTTTGCTCCTGTTTGCTGGTCCTGGTTCGTGCTACATTAAGCTAAGTCTTGCTTCTTTGTTTTTTTGGTTATTTGTTTGCTATCATTTTTGTCCAGCTTGTACTAAATGTGATTCCTGACCTTGCTGGAAGCTCTAGGGGGCTGGTGTTCTCCCCCCGGGCCGTTAGATGGTTCGGGGGTTCTTGAATTTCCAGTGTGGATATTTTTGATAGGATTTTTTGCTGACCATATAAGTTATCTTTCTATATTCTGCTATTAGCTAGTGGGCCTCTCTTTGCTAAATTCCTAGCTCATTCTTATGTTTGTCTTTTCCTCTTACCTCACCGTTATTATTTGTGGGGGGGCTTCTATCCAACTTTTTGGGGTATTTCCTCTGGAGGCAAGAAAGGTCTTCCTTTTCCCTTCTAGGGGTAGTTAGCTCTCCGGCTGGCGCGAGACGTCTAGGATCAACGTAGGAACGTTCCCCGGCTGCTGGTATTTGTGGTGCTAGGATTAGTTATATGGTCAGCCCAGTTACCACTGCCCTATGAGCTGGTTTTCTGTATTTACTGACTTAGCATTATTCCTGAGACCCTCTGCCATTGGGGTCATAACATTGTCCTATCCATACCATCTGGGGGACAGAGAGAGAGAGAGAACATCAGAAACATCCACGAAAGTTGTGAGGACTATCCCGTGGTGCTCAGCAGGCAGGTACTACAACACACAGGCGCTAGTAGGAAGGCTACTGATTTCCACCTGAGTAAGAGAACTCTGGATGTGCCTTCGGACCGGCCGGACTCGGCCTGCACTGTGATCAGTGCTCTGGACTGTGGATGCTGAAGCCTTCAGTAAAGGTAAAGAGACTGCACCCTTTTGTGTCCTCGTTATTCACTGTGCCTTACATCGTCCACCAGCACCATCTACACATCTGGGAAGCCCTGGGGACATACTTCACCTGTGGGAAGATATACCATGTAGCTGCCATTCCATCACCCCCAGCGGACCCCTAAGCAGCATCGGTCACCCTGACCGAATACCACAGGTGGTGTCACGAACACTATACAAACTATTCCCCTTTAATTGGATGCCCCTCAGAAGGGCCACGGACCGGGTCGGGCCACCGTGACATCCCCAGAACCAAGAGAGATAGACCCGGTACCGAGTACCCCATTGCCCTTAAAGCAAGCAAGAGCAACCACTGGCCATTTTTGACCTGTTGCCAGGTCTTCTTTAAAATCCTTTTAAATGCGCTGATAGCGAATGAATGAGCGATTACAGGCTCATGTGCACCTGCTGTTGGGTGATTGGATCGTCTATGCCGCTATAAAAATCAATATTGGCAGCGACGGGGGATGAGCTATCGATAACGTGATACTGATATGGGGGCAGAATGATTGTAGCCTGCGTAGATAGACCCATAAACAAGTGTATATGGTCGATCTGCACTCGGGCAGAGGTCGGCCAGTCTAGATGGAAAATTATACCAAAAGAAGTACAGGATGTTGACTTGTAAAGAGTTTTAGCTAAATTCCATAAAGGTTTTATTGTATAATGAAGGATTCAGTGAAGTACCTCAAAAGAACGATTAATTATAGCAGTTAATACTCTACCGGGCCGGCACCATAGTATAAATCCTACAAATATGGGTCCCTGGGTCACTATAATTGTCCTCGGCTGATATTCCCAAATCTTGTAAATGACGACAGATAATAAAACATAAGCGGGGCAGACAAGCCTGCCGGCGGCTGCGGCAAGTCCTAGTAATCTAGTTTACTTCTCCGGCAGCAGAGTGCTGGTCATACATACTAATGAGGCCCACTGGCTGTCAGAGGCCTGTGCAATGTAAGGGCGGTATGAAGGTATACCCAAGGATGCAGCAATAGAAAAACATACAAAAAGTGTATTTGCAGGTATAAGTAATAGTATGAATGAACCCTGTAAAATTCCAATTAATATTTAAAGGACATTTCCATATTATTTACCATTTATACATGGATGCAATAAACTATAGGAGTAGATAATATAGAGTTTGTGGCCATAAATAACTTTTATTTCATTTTATCACCCCAGACTGATTAATATGCCCTAAAGTTACCTTGGATTGAGCAAAAACAGAGAAAAAGAAACATGCTATGTACACAGGGATCACCATATATTTCTTGAAACAACCAGCAAAAAAGGATTAAAAAATGTCAAACATTGACAAAAGTAGCCACAGCCCAAAATAAGGTTGAATCCCGTCTCACAAGCGACCAAATATATGAACAGCAAAATTCTATATAATACAATGTCATAAATGTCAGGAAAAAGAAAACCTAATATTTACACGTGCAATCAGCCATAGATACAGCACATTCTTAACACATAGATTGGTCTATATGGATGTAAGACAGAAATAAGTGTCCCCGTATTTTGTAAGTATTATGTTTTCTTATTCCTGAGATTAATGACATTTTATTATTTAGAATGGCTTTCTTCTGACGATTTGACTATGCAGCCCATTTTTTTTCAAGTGCCTCCTTATTGTGCATCTTGAAACAGGCAAAGCGCTAGTTTTCAGAGAGCCCTGTATTTTAGCTGATGTTATTTGTGGGTTTTTCTTTGCATCTCGAACAATTTTCCAGGCAGTTGTGGACATTTTTATTGGTCTATCTGACCGTGGTTATGTTTTTACAGAGCCCCTGATTTTCCATTTGTTAATTACAGTGTGAATGCTGCGGACTGGCATTATCAATTCCTTGGATATCTTTTTGTATCCCTTTCCTGTTTTATACAGTTCAACTAAGTTTTCCCGTAGATCCGCTGTCTATTCTTCTGCTTTCCCATGACTCACAATCCAAAAACATCAGTGGCTGGATGAAAGATGCAAAAGTCTGTCTGGATCCCAGAAACTCACTCAGCTTTTATGCACATACTGATTACAAGCAAACAGGTACCAGGTGAGGATGTTACCTTTAGTAGCCATTCAAACCCATTTTTGTCAACTTTTGTGCATGTTATCAAGGCAAAGTCACCAGGGTATGTGAACTTTTGATCAGGGTCATTTGGATGTTTTGGGTTGTGATTATGATTTAAAAAGAGAAAACACAGTAGTTTGATAATAAATGGCTTCACCCAACCACAAACCATGAGCGGAGAAAACGTTTGGTGTTATCATTCATAGGCCAAAGGCAAAGAAAGCAAAAGTTCTGCTGGGGTATGTAAACTTTTGAGCACAGCCGTAAGTGATACATCTCTGGACAAGCAGTGTGGCAAGAGAGACAGTACAATAGAGCTGACAGTGTTACGAGAGGAGAGTTGATAGAAGGGTTTGTAATGTGACCCAGCTAAGCTCAGCTGCATTGCACCTCCCCCCCCACACACACATTGATTCATGCAGAATGTTAGATCCAGGAGATCAGAGCTGTAACTTGCTCTAAGCTAGGGTGGGGGTGTTTTTCCTTTGAGTGTTGCTGCCTCCTTATGATTGGTCAGCTTCATAAAGGGAGAAGAAGTATACGCCCCCAGTGAAAACTGTCTGATAGCACACATTTGGACTGAAAAAAAAAACTTAACTCATTAGGTGTCAAATACTTTGATTGCTACTATCTCTGGAAAGGAAAGGCGAAATTAACAAAAAAAAGGTTTTTTTTCTCCTTCAGCCATTTTTACACTATTACTATGTCCACTTGAGTATGATAAACATGATGGTAGGTCATTTTTGAATACTGGCAATTTTTTGATATATTTTTTTTTTAGTTTTGGTAGAAATTTACACTATAAATACTTGGAGACATTCCCAGTATGTGGATCCTTACTGCAGCCTTTCTCATTTAATAATAAAATGATTCACGTATACAACATTAAAGTTGCCCAAATCCATAAAATGAATGCCAAAACACAAACTCAGCAGAATCAGCTGATGACCTAAGACATTTTGGGCAAAGAAGGATTGGTCATGCTGAATATTACCATGACCGATACTTTGTTCTCAAGGTAGAAAAGCAGCAGTCAGAGGCTTCTGGCAGAGACTACTTCTCTTTACCCATTGAGAGCACATGCACACTTGGCCTCTTCCAGTGTGCATGTGTAAGGGGGAGTTGTATCGATAGTTGACAGTTCAGCAAGAAATCAATGGTGTATGGCCACCTTAAAGGGAATATGCAAAATTACCTATTGTTTAAGTTTGACTTTTGTATTAAATGTTTTTAACCCCCTTAAGCCCCGAGGGTGGATTGCACGTTAATGACCGGGCCAATTTTTACAATTCTGACCACTGTCCCTTTATGAGGTTATAACTCTGGAACGCTTTAACGGATCCCGGTGATTCTGACACTGTTTTCTCTAGACATATTGCACTTCATGATAGTGGTAAAATTTCTTTGATAATACCTGCGTTTATTTGTGAAAAAAAATGGAAATTTGGCGAAAATTTTGAAAATTTCGCAATTTTCCAACTTTGAATTTTTATGCCCTTAAATCACAGAGATATGTCACACAAAATACTTAATAAGTAACATTTCCCACATGTCTACTTTACATCAGCACAATTTTGGAAACAACATTTTTTTTTGTTAGGGAGTTATAAGGGTTAAAATTTGACCAGCAATTTCGCATTTTTACAACACCATTTATTTTAGGGACCACGTCACATTTGAAGTCATTTTGAGGGGTCTATATGATAGAAAATAACCAAGTGTGACACCATTCTAAAAACTGCACCCCTTCAAGGTGCTCAAAACCACATTCAAGAAGTTTATTAACCCTTCTGGTGCTTCATTGGAATTTTTGGAATGTTTAAAAAAAATGAACATTTAATTTTTTTTCACAAAAAATGTACTTGAGCTCCAATTTGTTTTATTTTACAAAGGGTAACAAGAGAAAATGCACCCCAAAAGTTGTTGTACAATTTGTCCTGAGTACCCCGATACCCCATATGTGGGGGTAAACCACTGTTTGGGCACTTGGCAGAGCTCGGAAGGGAAGGAGCGCCGTTTGACTTTTCAATGCAAAATTGGCTGGAATTGAGATGGGACGCCATGTTGCGTTGGGGAGCCCCGATGTGCCTAAACATTGAAACCCCCCACAAGTGACACCATTTTGGAAAGTAGACCCCCTAAAGAACTTATCTAGATGTGTGGTGAGCACTTTGACCCACCAAGTGCTTCACAGAAGTTTACAATGTAGAGCCGTAAAAATAAAATATAATATTTTTTCACAAAAATGAATTTTCGCACCCAATTTTTTATTTTCCCAAGGGAACCAGAAGAAATTGTACCCCAAAAGTTGTTGTGCAATTTGTCCTGAGTACGCTGATACCCCCATAGGTGGGGGTAAACCACTGCTTGGGTGCATGGCAGAGCTCGGAAGGGAAGGAGCGCCGTTTGACTTTTCAATGCAAAATTGGCTGGAACTAAGATGGGACGCCATGCTGCATTTGGAGAGCCCCTGATATGCCTAAACATTGAAACCCCCACAAGTGACACCATTTTGGAAAGTAGACCCCCTAAGGATCTTTTTTTAGATGTGTTGTGAGAGCTTTGAACCCCCAAGTGTTTCACTACAGTTTATGACGCAGAGCCGTGAAAATAAAAATTCTTTTTTTTTCCACAAAAATTATTTTTTAGCCCCCCGTTTTGTATTTTCCCAAGGGTAACAGGAGAAATTGGACCCCAAACGTTGTTGTCCAATTTGTCCTGAGTACGCTGATATCCCATATGTGGGAGAAAACTACTGTTTGGGCGCATAGCACAGCTCAGAAGGGAAGGAGCACCGTTTGGAATGCAGACTTAGATGGATTGGTCTGCAGGCATCACATTGCATTTGCAGAGCCCCTGATGTACCTAAACAGTAGAAACCCCCCACAAGTGACCCCATATTGGAACCTAGACCCCCCAAGGAACTTTTCTAGATGTGTTGTGAGAACTTTGAACCCCCAAGTATTTCACTACAGTTTATAACGCAGAGCCGTGAAAATAAAAAAATCATTTTTTTCCTACAAAAATGGTTTTCTAGCCCCCCAAATTTTTATTTTCCCAAGGGTATCAAGAGAAATTGGACCCCAAAAGTTGTTGTCCAATTTGTCCTGAGTACGCTGATACCCCATATGTGGGGGGAACCACTGTTTGGGCGCATGGCAGAGCTCTGAAGGGAAGGAGCGCCATTTGGAATGCAGACTTAGATGGATTGATCTGCAGGCGTCATGTTGCATTTGCAGAGCCCCTGATGTACCTAAACAGTAGAAACCCCCCAAAAGTGACCCCATATTGGAACCTAGACCCCCCAAGGAACTTATCTAGATGTGTTGTGAAAACTTTGAACCCCCAAGTATTTCACTTCAGTTTATAACGCAGAGCCGTGAAAATAAAAAAAAATCCTTTTTTTCCTACAAAAATGTTTTTTTAGCCCCCCAAATTTTTATTTTCCCAAGGGTATCAAGAGAAATTGGACCCCAAAAGTTGTCCAATTTGTCCTGAGTACGATAATACCCCATATGTGGGGGGGGACCCACCGTTTGGGCGCATGGCAGTGCTCGGAAGGGAAGGAGCGCCGTTTGGAATGCAGACTTAGATGGATTGGTCTGCAGGCGTCATGTTGCATTTGCAGAGCCCCTGATGTACCTAAACAGTAGAACCCCCCACAAGTGACCCCATATTGGAACCTAGACCCCAAGGAACATATCTAGATGTGTTGTGAGAACTTTGAACCCCCAAGTATTTCACTACAGTTTATAACGCAGAGCCGTGAAAATAAAAAATAATTTTAGTTCCACAAAAATGTTTTTTTATCCCCCCTACATTTTTATTTTCCCAAGGGTAACAAGAGAAATTGGACCACAGAAGTTGTTGTCCAATTTCTGCTGAGTACGCTGATACCCCATATGTTGGGGTAAACCCCTGTTTGGGCGCATGGGAGAGCTGAGAAGGGAAGGAGCACTGTTTTACTTTTTCAATGCAGAATTGGCTGGAATTGAGATCGAACGCCATGTTGCGTTTGGAGAGCCCCTGATGTGCCTAAACAATGGAAACCCCCAATTCTAACTGAAACCCTAACCTAAACACACCCCTAATCCCAACCACACCCCTAACCCCAACCTTAACCACACCCCTAACCCTGACACACCCCTAACACTAATCACAACCGTACATGTAATTCAAACCCTAACCCTAGCCCCAACCCTAACTCTAACCCTAGCCCTAACCCTAGCTCTAACAATAGCCCTAACCGTAACCCTAGCCCTAACCTTAGCCCTAACCCTAGCCCTAACCCTAGCCCTAACCCTAATGGGAAAATGGAAATAAATACTTTTTTTAATTTTTTTTATTTTTCCCTAAGGGGGTAATGAAGGGGGGTTTGATTTACTTTTATAGTGGGTTTTTAGCTGATTTTTATGATTGGCAGCTGTCACACACTATAAGACGCTTTTTATTGCAAAAAATATTTTTTTGCGTTACCACATTTTAAGAGCTATAATTTTTCCATATTTTGGTCCACAGAGTCATGTTAGGTCTTGTTTTTTGCAGGAGGAGTTGACGTTTTTATTGGTAACATTTTCGGGCACGTGACATTTTTTGTTCGCTTTTTATTTCTATTTTTGTGAGGCAGTATGACAAAAAAACAGCTTTTCATGAATTTCTTTTGGAGGGGCGTTTATACCATTCCGCTTTTGGTAAAATAGATAAAGCAGTTTTATTCTTCGGGTCAGTACGATTACAGCAATACCTCATTTACATTTTTTTATGTTTTGGTGCTTTTATACGATAAAAACTATTTTATAGAAAAAATAATTATTTTTGCATCACTTTATTCTGAGGACTATAACTTTTTTTATTTTTTCACTGATGACGCTGTATGGCGACTCGTTTTTTGCGGGACAAGATGGCGTTTTCAGCGGTACCATGGTTATTTATATCTGTCTTTTTGATCGCGTGCTATTCCACTTTTTGTTCGGCGGTATGATAATAGTTGTTTTTTGCCTCGTTTTTTATTTCTGTTTACGGTGTTCACTGAAGGGGTTAACTAGTGGGACAGTTTAATAGGTCGGGTCATTACGGGTTTTTTTTTACACATGTAAAAACATTTTTTTTACTTTTTTACTTTGCCCGGGGGGGGGGGGTGTGGCATCACATTATATTGACAGATCGCTGATCTGACACTTTGCTGTGCACTGCAGGATCCGGATGCTGCCCCGCGGCCATTTTGGATCAGGGCCTGCATGGAGGAGGAGGTAAGAGACCCTCGGAGCAATGCGATCACATCGCGTTGCTCCGAGGGTCTCAGGGAACCCCCTCCCTGCACGATGCTTCCCTATACTGCCGGAACACTGTGATCATGTTTGATCGCAGTGTGCGGGGGGTTAATGTGCCAGGGGCAGTCCATGACCACTCCTGGCACATAGTGCCGGATGTCAGCTGTGATAGTCAGCTGACACCCGGCCCGCGATCGGCCACGCTCCCCCCGTGAGCACGGCTGATTGCACTGGACGTACTATCCCGTCACTGGGAATTAAGTCCCAGGTCACCTTGACGGGATAGTACGTCCAATGGGATTAAGGGGTTAATATGCATTTGGAGCGCCCCCATGGGCCGTGGGGTACAGTTATACAGATCAATTTGATATTTTGGTGCAGAATTTTCTTTTTTGTCCCTTTTTTAGCATTTGAATGACAGGTCATTGATTTGAAATCTGGTGCCGAAATTGCCGTTGGCAGCGCGTGCGCAGATTGATTTCCTGACTGGTCTGCAATATAATGGCACCATCATTGCCGTAGGTGGCACATGCGCAGTCATCTCTAACATGTCATTGAGTCAAAATCTCAATCTGCGCATGGGCCACCCACGGCACCATTTTATTGAACACCAGCAGGGAATTCAATCTGCGCACACGCCGCTAATGGCAGTAACTGTGCTAGCGCTAGATTTCAAGCAGGAGCTAGGTCACTGAAAAATCATTGACCTGTCATTCAAATACCAGAGGCAGCAGAGGGGCTGCGGGAGGAGGAGAAGAAGACCCAGTGCACAATCCAACCCCTGTGCATCGAAATTTCGTTAGAAGAAAACTTCAAATGCTAATTAAAGAAGAAAAAAGATTATTTCTGTGTGAGCAGGTTGTGGGATGCAGTAACGGACAGGAGACAGAGCAAGAGTTAACTTGGTTTACTGGAACAGGGGTACACTCCATGCAGTGAAGAGGTAGGAGAAAACTGGGGTTTAACAGTTTGGTATATGGGATGGGGTATAGCAGAGGTGTATCTAGGGTTTCTGGCACCCGGGGCAAGAATTCATTTTGGCGCCCCCCCCCCCCCCCCAAGGACATATCTAAATCACCAGCACGAGAGAATCCTGACAGCGTGCAGTGCGCACTGTAAGAAGTCGGAAGTCTGCAGTCACAAAGAATAACTGCAGACTCATTACAAACCTGGACATTCCCTTTAAAGCTCATAACATAAACAAAAACATGAGAGTTAGTTAGCATCACACATAACACTTACACCCAGGTACCTTATAGATGATGTCGTCTCTGGAGTCGTTCTCCTTCTTTTCTTCATCTTGTCCAGACCCCATGATGAGTTTTCTCATCCACAGCCGTCTCTGCTGACTTCCATCTTCTCTGCTCTTTTGCAGAAAATCTCCACATGATGCGCTTAAAGATACAAGTGTCGTTAAAATGCTCCTGAATAAAAAATTGCCCCTCACTGTATTGTCTGCACAAAATATGACCCCCACACTGTCCTTCTTATGGTACATGTTCTTCACACTGACCTCTCCTTTACATACTAGCCTCCTCTTCACACTGTCCTCTCACACTGTGTCCCCCCTATAGGGCCCACTATTTATACTGTACTCTATCATCACACTCCCCCTCCTTGGTATACTGTCCCCTCCTGGCTGTGCCCTCACACTGTCCCTCCATGCTACACGCCCACTATTCAGTTTCTATTCTGTGCCCACTCACTTTTGTCCCCCCATACTGTCTCCTCACACTGTTCTCCTCCCTCCTCATACTGTCTCCTCTCACATCCCCCTGTTCACCATTCTGTCTCCTCATATATTTACACCCTCACTTTCTATACTACCTGCTCACCTAACTCCCCATACTGTGTCTGCACACATCCCATCACCCTCACTCCTCGTACTCTGTCCACAAACATTTTTCACATAGCTCCTCATACTGTGCCCTCATTCACCTATATTGCTTCCTCATACATGCCTCCCATTCCCTCATACTGTTTCCTCATACATGCCCCCAATTCCCCTATAGTGTTTCCTCATACATGCCCCCAATTCCCCCATACTGTTTCCTCATACATGCCCCCATTCCCTGTACTGTTTCCTCATACATGCCCCCAATTCCCCCATACTGTTTCCTCATACATGCCCCATTCCCCAATACTGTTTCCTCGTACATGCCCTCATTCCCCAATACTGTTTCCTCATACATGCCAATTCCCCCATATTGTTTCCTCATACATGCCCCTCTTTCCCCTGTATTGTTTCCTCATATATGCCCCATCTCCCCTTTTGCTCTTAATTTTTTGTCCTCAAATCTCACCCCACACATAATAAATCCCCCTATCCCCACTCAAATTGTCCACACACATATTATTGTCCTCTACCCCACCCCATCATTGCTCTCTTCACCACCTCCATCATTGCCTTATCTGTCACACCCATCATTGCCCATTTCACCACCTCCAGCATTTCCTCCCCCAATCCCATCATTGCCCTTTCCACCACATCCATTGTTTCCTCCTCGCCCACCATCCCCATCCTTGCCCATTCCACCAATTCCATCATTTCCTCCTCCCCCATCATCCCCATCCTTGCCCATTCCACCACTTCCATCATTTCCTCCTCCCCCACATCCCCATCATTGCTCTCTCCCCGTCAGCTCCATCATTGCCCTCTCCTCCCCCACCATCACCATCATTGCCCCCTCCTCGCCCTACACACAGACACACACACACCATTTACTTCTCTGCACATTCCCCTGCAGCGCGCCACACACACACACACGCACACACACCCCTCTCACCTTTCCTCGCGCTCTGCCACAGCATCTCCATCGCCTTCCTCTGACACAGCCTGCCGCTGAATGATGACGTCATCCAGCGGCGCGTCTGTGTGAGAGGAAGCGCGGGCAGGAAGACAGATCGCTGCAGCTCCACTGCTATTTTCCCTTGTAGGCATCGGAGCTGCAGGGATTTCTCCCTGCCCGCCGCAGCCACCCTGCAGGGGCACCCCTCCACTTCCGCCTATGTTGGGAGCCGGCGCTCTGCAGCTTCTCTGTGCCGGCAGTCAGCTTGACAGTCGGCACAGAGAACATTTGACTCCCAGACTGGGGGCAGCAGAATGCAGCCGCCGGGGGAGACACTGCGGACCGCCACATTATGCGGCCCGACTGCGCCCCCCTGCCGGCTGCACCCGGGGCACTTGCCCCGGCTGCCCCCCCTAGATACACCACTGGGGTATAGTGTATACCGTAATAGAGATGACAACAGTTCTCAAGAGTTAACTTATCAGTCTGACGGCTTCCTGACTGAAGAGTCCATAATAGGTACAGGAGAGCCAACACGGTCAGCATGGGATGGATCCGTTGTCACCCTGTAGGTGTCCTTGAGTCGAATCCCGATGGCAGCGACTTGTCCACGGCATCTTTAACGAATTCCTTGTTCCGGGGCTTGCTGCGCAGGATGCAGTACAGCCTACAACACTAACGGAGCCTAACATGGATCGACAGATGTATACCGGGGATGAGAGCATAGTTGTTGGTGAGTCACCCGGTCTTTCCTAAGCAGTGCACGCACATTACTCACGGGCCCGGAGCGTCTAGCACCTCGTGTCGCAGGAGCCAGTGGGCACGCGGCAAGATACTGGTCCCAGTCTTTGTGTTACTGCAGGGAAGCACAAGCGCGGGCCTGTACTATTCCGGTTCTCAGTAGTCAGAGCACTCTCTTGTCCCTAGCGTGCTCTGTCTCTTCCCGCCAAGTCTGTCTGCTTACGTGCGCGCTCAGGCTTTTTCTTAGTAGTAGTCACACCCCCTGCCCTGTCGTGCAAAGGTCGGTACGGGTCTCTAAGCTTTCCCTCGAACAACAGAGGAGACATCTCTGACAGTTCTGGACCCGGTACAAGACAGGTACCCCCGGTCCAGTCCTTCTTCTTACACTTGCACCAAAAGAATCAATCTAATTTGTATAACTGCGCCATTATGGACATGTCTTTAACATTACAAAATCGAGCTGACAGGTTCTCTATAATATAGACCTGTCAATCACCTCTAGCAGAGCCGGGAAAAGCTGAATATTCCAAGCATATTTTCTCTGAATTGCCTAAGTGGAGCGCCCCCACCGCCGCAGGGCCGAGGGGTACCCGGCACCGGGCCTCTGAGTCTCTGTTCTGGGGGTTGTCACGGTGGCTAGACCCGGCCCGTGACCCTGCCTGCGCGGAGGGGGGAGTCCAGTGAATGAGTGGTGAATGGTGGTGTAGTTGTGAAGTGCCAGTCGCAGTAAATAATGAGGACACCAGGTTGCAGTCTCTTTACCTCTTTACTGAAGATCTCTGAGTCCTCAATCCGGAATATGGTTAACCAGGCTGCGCAAGTCTGGCCGGTCCGATGGCACCTCCAGAGTTCCCTTTGCAGGTGGAAATCTGTGCCTTCCTGCTAGCGCTATGTGTTGTGGTCCTCCCCTGCTGTGCTTACGGGAAGTCCCCACAAATGTTGTGTCTGTTTCTCGTGTTCCCTCACAACTTGATTAGATGATGTTCTGCTAATCCACCGTCCCTCCCTGATGTTACGGTTAGGACGCACCCGTATGACGGGTAGGCTCGGAGCTCTTCCGGGACCCTAGAGTCGCCCCTCTCCACAGGTTGCCCCCTATGTCTTCTTAGGTGATTTAGGTGAGACAGCCCGCCTATGACTGACTGTCCTGCCGTTGGTTTGAAGTATTGCTTGGAGCTAGATATATAAATACTTCCTCGGCGTTCCGGCCGCCGGCTGTGCGCCTCAGTAGGATGTTGCCTCGGTCTTACAGCACGACCCCTACTGGTATTCTCCTTGTTGCTTTGATCTCGTTTCTCACTCAGCACAATATATCTCACTTCTGGTCCTTTCTTAGGGCACCGCCGCTATGCTGAGCAGGCACGGTCCCGTGACGTTCTCTCTCGTTGCCAGGCCTCTGTCAGGGTCCCAAACCTGACAGGGACCCTACCGAATCTTCCCCCACAACACCCTCTGCCACTAGGTGTTGCCTGGTTCCAACCCAGTCAGCTTTCTAATCTGACTTCCTGCCTGACCCCCAGTTTACCCACACGGTGAGGAGTGGCCTAATAAATAGCACCCTTAGCTCCCCCTGGAGGCCCGGCTGTGAAATGTATTGGTGTCTGTGATACCTGGTCAGATGAACCCCTTCAGTGCCATCAGACGTACCATAGCCCCCCTTAGCGGCAGAGCATCAGTACTGCAACGACCAGGACTCTGGGGCGCTGCATAAGCACTTTGACGAAGAATCTATTTAGCTGCCATTTTGCAGCCAGGATTTGCTGCCATCACATCGGTTTGCTTTTGTCAAGGGAGATGTAGGGATTCGTTAGACATTCTTTGGGGATTAGGGTGTTCACCTTGTTCCCTTACAAGTTTCTGTGTTCTTGCACCCTGACTTATCTTATCAGTCTACATATTACAGCGTAGAGATGTTTATCATATGGCGGAACGTCTTTGTGCTGACAGATCAGGACCTTCGTGAGGGACCTGCTCCCAAGAATTCATAAACAAAGTGTCCTTCTAAACCCAGCACTGCAGGACACTGGGGAAGTCTCCTTTAACCGTCAGCGAGAGTTGCAGCCTTGCAGTTTTGTGTCCTCTTCGCCTGCTGTGTTTTTTTTCTGGCTTTTTTCCCTCTGCAGCATTTGCTGACTCTTCTCTGTCTTGTCATATATCACTCAGAATGTTCTGCAGTATCGCTGCGGTGTACCCGGCCCGCGCCATTTACAGCCTCCTCTTTTATGGGACAGAGGCTGGAGAGCTGCAATCTCCATTTTTTCCAGGTTATACCTAATCATTATATTATATACACTGCATTGCTAACCCTTTAGTACCTATCATAAAAAACAACAATGTGCCCTCCCTATGATTTTTCTAGAATCCTTGCAAGGGCCGACATTAAGATGAAAGAGCATATACGCCAGTCGCTCTCTGGTACATGTATACGAAGGCTGCAAAATACAACAAATGTTGCTGGATTTTTGCATTTTGGGTGACGTTATCATGGTTCTGGATGAGGCCCACTTTCCTGCTGTCACAATGTAGCTGCATGGCCATCATCTAATGTGTCTTGTTAATTAGGACTGTCATATCTCAGTGATATGTTCATTAGTTCATAATTCATGGATAAACCATGAATATTAATTCTGCGCACACGATGATTTTGCTGATTGTGTGAACACAGGGGCAGGACAAGCACTTATAGCACCATGGCAATGGCTTCAAAATGTGTCCCCCCTGGGGTTCACTTCAGTGTGTAAGCAGTGAAATATTTATGTTTTAATGTGACCGCAACTGTTAAAAACAAATAGTGACTATTGCAAAATATGTCCATGCACACCTGCTGCGGGTACATACACTGTACGCTGGGGGACTGCACATGAAGTATGGGGTTAAAGGGGGACTGCACATGAAGTAGGGGGTTAAAAGGAACTGCAAAGGGTGACATGGGGGTAAAGGGGACAGCACATGATGGTGTGGGGGTTAAAGGGTGACTGCACATGAAGTATGGGGTTAAAGGGGGACTGCACATGAAGTAGGGGGTTAAAAGGAACTGCAAAGGGTGACATGGGGGTTAAGGGGACAGCACATGATGGTGTGGGGGGTTAAAAGGGGACTGCACATGATGATGTGGGGAGGGGGTTAAAGGGGACTGCACATGAAGTGGGGGTTAAAGGGTGACTGCACATGAAGTGGGGGGTTAAAAGAACCGGCTCTCATGGCTCCGCTCACCAAAAAGAGACTGTTCTTTTTGGATCCTAAATGGATCCCTATTATATATGTATTCACCATAGGTGAACAAATATTTAAGGTGACGTCAATATGGCTTAATCTCCACCCACCAGAGGTCAAAACCATGCCCATGTACAGCCAGCCAATGCAATTGATGAATGGGTGGGGTTTATCTCAGGTGGGCGGGGCTACATCTGCCGATCTTTGGAATTATATGCCCAGTGAGAGCCATTTAGAGAATTCAGTGGCTCTCACTGGGGTGCCGTCTACCATCATTCACAGCAGGGAGCTGGCTCTTCGTCTCAAATCGTCCGCGAACGACCCATCACTATTGCTCGTGGCAGGACGTGCTCCTCTGTTGGGAGCAGAACATACTCCTGGAGGGGAAAAGGTTCTGCCACAGGACTGCCAGGCAGCAGAAATTGGCACTAGGGCTGAGCAAGTGCCCACTAAAGGATTGTTTGCTCCTCCAAACCAGATGGGAGCTGTTGAGACACAATATCTGGATAGCGACAGCGCAGGAACTATTATCTCCTCTTTTTTCATCGTTATTAAAGTTTTGCCACTGTTGGAACCGAAGTTTGACGTGTGGTGCATCCAGAGGACGCGGTTCCTGTGTGGAGAACAATTGTGTGCTGGAGGTAATTGACTGTGCTATACAGGGCTGAGACTTTATCTGTCTTTTTCATGTGCTAGGGGCCGGGGTGCTTAAGGACTGTTGCTTTAATGGACCCGGTCATGACTACCACCCCGTGCCACCTTGTTACAAGTACAGAGGAACAGCACCATCCAGAAAGCAAGTATCAACTTGTTTTTTGATTTCACCTACCTAGTCCTCCTTTATAAGAGTTGTCCAGTTTAAAACTACAAGTCTGCAGTCACTCTATGTGATAGCAGACTTCTGAATCCTCACATCACATGCACTGCGTGCTGTGAGGATTCTATTGGGCTGGCATCGGGAGAGGAGTGGATGTGACTGTAAGTGCAGTGGCTTGCAAAAGTATTCACCCCTTGGCATTTTTTCATGTTTTGCAACCCCATAACTTAGAATTGTACTGTTTTTTTAGGGTTTCCATCAGTTTCTTTTTATTGTGACGCAAGTGGAGCGCTCCCATGGGCCCTAGTACTTGGTACCGGGTCCTTCGGTTCACAGGGGGATGTCACGGTGGCTGACCCGGTCCGTGGCCCTGGGACGTCCATGTAAAAGGGAAAGGTCTTTAAAGGGATAAAGTTTGTGTTCGTGACGCCACCTGTGGTATTCGGTCAGAGTGACCGACGCTGCTTTAAGGGGTCCGCTGGGGTGATGTGATGGCAGCTAGATGGTATACCTTCCCACAGGTGAAGTATATCACCAGAGCTTCCTGGTGTATAGATGGTGGATGGTGAGAGGCGCAGTGAAGAACGAGGACTCAAGGTTGCAGTCTCTTTACCTTTACTGAAGACTTCAGCATCCACAGTCCAGAGCACCAGATCACAGGGCAGGCAGAGTCCGGCCGGTTTGGAGGCAAGTCCAGAGTCCCCTTTGTCCAGGTGGAAATCAGTAGCCTTCCTTTGCGCTGCATAAGCTTCTCATAAGGTCCTCACAACTGTTGTAGATGTTATGTCTCTCTCTGTCCCCCGGATAGGATAGGACAAACCCATATGACCGGTGGCTTGAGGCGGTTTATAGGGACTCTATCATGCCCCAGCCTCTAAGGGGTGCCACCGTGCCTCCTGGGTGTAGGGCGGACAGGTAACGTGAAATTAGCTGTCCTGCCGGTCTCTGGAGCAAGGCATAAAGGTCGTCACTCCCTCGGTGTTCCAGCTACCGGGATTCTGCACCTCAGAAGGAGGCAGCCTGTGTAGGGCTGGTCCCCTTCTGATATCCACTCCTTTGCTACGACTTCTTTGCACGCTCTCTGCAATACAGTTCTGCCTTCGATGTCTCTTTCTAAGAGCTGCAGCTCTGAGGGCATGCACAGCTCTGTATCCTTCTCCTTTGCTCTCTGACAGGATCCCACCCCTGCCAGGGACCAACTGGCTACCAACTAACTGAGCAGAGCTCAGCCAGCAACTGACTAACTTTCCCTACAGACCACCAGTTTTACCTAAGTGTGGGGTGTGACCTAATAAATAGGAGCAAGATCTCCCCCTGGTAGCCTGGAGTGTGAAATGTGTTGCATGTTTGTGATACCTGGATGCAGTTGTCCTTTGCCTCCAAACGTAACACCACTCTCCCCTAGAGGAGAATGACATTACTGCAACAACCAGGACCCTGGGGCGCTGCACAAGCAACAAATAAGACAAAATAGCTGAAAACTTTATTGTGCAAAACTATTCACCCCCTTAAAGTCAGTACTTCGTAGAGCCTTATTTTGTGAAAATTACAGCTGCACGTTGCTTTGAATAAGTCTCTAAGAGCTTTTCACAACTTGCCACTGGCGCAGGCACAGAGGTGAGTGGTGTCAGTCACTGACACCACTCTCCACTCTCTCCTGCACGTCGGCCATCATTCCCTCCCTGCGCTCATCTGCCAGACTCGAATACAATTGCTGTGTGCGCTGCCTGGCACAGGAGCAGAGGAGCTGTCATCTCCCCTGCTCCTCCAGGATCTCTAGCAAGACGCAGGCCAATTCTGATGTAGGATGGCGTGATGGAATTATGTCATCGTGCCATTCAGCATCCCCTGCTGCACTTCAAAGAAGAGGAGATGATGGATTAGAGCTGGGATTAGGGGAATAAAAGGAGGGGAGGGGCTGTGTTGATGGGGGGGATAAAATGAGGGTCTGTGCAGAGGTGGAAATAAAATGAGGGGCTGTGCAGAGGAGGGGAACAAGCTGAGGGGCTGTGCAGATGGGAGGAATAAACTGAGGGTCTGTGCAGGGGAGATAAACAGAGGCTGTGCGGGGTAATAAACTGCAGATGGAGGAGAATGAAATGGGGAGCTGTGCAGATGAAGGAATAAAATGAAGGCCTGTGCAGATGGGGGGCATAAAAAGAGGAACTGTGCAGAGGGGGGGGGGGGGATAAAATAAAGGGCTGTGAACTGGGGGCATAAAATGAGAGGCAGTGTGGGGGGTCATGAAATGAGAGGCTGAGTGGGTGGCCATGAAATAAGGGTCTGTGCATTTGGGTTATGTAATGAGGGGTTGTGTGGGGATAGCAAAGTATATGAGACTGTGGTTACGATACTTAATAGGGGGCTGTGGTGAACATCATACTGTTTGGGGGCCATAATACTGTATGGTGTACTGTGGGGGCCATCATAGTGTACATGGGGGCTGTTTTGGACATCATACTATTTATGGGGTCTGTGGTGGACATCATACTGTGTAGGGGGACAGTGTGCGAAGTAGTTATATTTTGAATAGGGCAGCGTGGTGGGCATTATGACACCATATTTTGAAGAAGGGGCACAGAATGGATATGGAAAATAGAGTGTGTGTAATGGAAGCACAATATGGAGAGTGGTTAACATGATGGGGGACAGCGTGGAAATATAGAGAGTGTAATGGAAAATTAGAGAGGAGACAGCCATGGTATAGGCCTTGGTTCATAAGGGCGGATGGTGTGGTGGTTAGAGTTGATAGTGGTAGACAGTGTGGAGGTCATATACCATAGGAGACTTATTTAGGTCATAATATGAACAGATATTTTTATTCAGAGGGCATTTACTAACACTCATATTTTTAAGGGCACTGTGTCGTGATGTGCTGCAAAGCACCAGAGAAGAGGGAGGTCTGCAGAGACCAGCTGTGGATGTGAAATGTTGTCATGTCATCTAGGCAAGATGGAAATACAAAGAAAGATACGACTCCAGAGAAGATATAATCTATAACGTACCTGGATATACTGTAAATGTTTAGTTGTGATACTGACTATTTCTCAACCGTACTGTGGTTTCTGTATTGTCCGCAGTCTGATGATGGCTGTTAATAACAACCCCCAGTATCCCCTTACCATTGCTTCGGACATACAGGGGGTTTTAGGGTTGTAGGTTTATGCGATACAATTGTTTATGGGGCTGACTTGATATTACAATTGATTGTTGTACTAAGCTTGGTTCTTATATTCAAGAACTCTTGATTCTGGTCATGTATTCATGTACCGTATATACTCGAGTATAAGCCGACCCGAGTATAAGCCGACCCCCCTAATTTTGCCACAAAAAACTGGGAAAACTTATTGACTCGAGTATAAGCCTAGGGTGGAAAATGCAGCAGGTACCGGTGAATTTCAAAATTAAAAATAGATACTCCATACCGTTCATTATGGCCCCATAGATGCTCCACATAAAGCTGTGCCATATATACAATGCTCTGCACCATTGCCCCATAGATACTCCACATAAAGCTGTGCCATATATACAATGCTCTGCACCGTTGCCCCATAGCTGTGCCATATATAAAATGCTCTGCACCGTTGCCCCATAGCTGTGCCATATATATAATGCTCTGCACCGTTGCCCCATAGCTGTGCCATATAGTGCTCTGCACCGTTGCCCCATAGCTGTGCCATATAGTGCTCTGCACCGTTGCCCCATAGCTGTGCCATATATATAATGCTCTGCACCGTTGCCCCATAGCTGTGCCATATAGTGCTCTGCACCATTGCCCCATAGCTGTGCCATATAGTGCTCTGCACCGTTGCCCCATAGCTGTGCCATATAGTGCTCTGCACCATTGCCCCATAGCTGTGCCATATAGTGCTCTGCATCATTGCCCCATAGCTGTGCCATATAGTGCTCTGCACCGTTGCCCCATAGCTGTGCCATATAGTGCTCTGCACCGTTGCCCCATAGCTGTGCCATATAGTGCTCTGCACCATTGCCCCATAGCTGTGCCATATAGTGCTCTGCACCATTGCCCCATAGCTGTGCCATATAGTGCTCTGCACCGTTGCCCCATAGCTGTGCCATATAATGCTCTGCACCATTGCCCCATAGCTGTGCCATATAGTGCTCTGCACCATTGCCCCATAGCTGTGCCATATAGTGCTCTGCACCGTCCATTATTGCCCCATAGCTGCTGCTGCTGCTGCAATAAAAAACAAACAAACACATACTCACCTGTCTTGCTTGCAGCTCCTCACGTCCCGTCCCGGCGTCTCTCCGCACTGACTGATCAGGCAGAGGGCGGCGCGCACACTATATGCGTCATCGCGCCCTCTGCCTGAACAGTCAGAACGGAGAGACGCCGGGAAGATGGCGCGGCGCCCGGCGTGTGGAACGAGGACAGGTGAATATGCGATACTTACCTGCTCACGGCGTCCCGCTCTTTCCCCCGGACAGCTGTTCTTCGGTGCCGCAGCCTCTTCCTCTGTCAGCGGTCATGAATTATGCGGCTCCGCCCCTATGGGAGGTGGAGCAGCCTATTCATTTCTCTAATGAGCGGTCCCACGTGACCGCTCAGGGGAAGAGGCTGCGGCACCGAAGACAGTGTGACAGGCAGGGGGAGCGACAGGAACGCCGGGACTAGGTGAGTATATGACAGTGCTCACCCGCCGACCCCACCACCGATCATGACTCGAGTATAAGCCGAGAGGGGCACTTTCAGCCCAAAAATTTGGGCTGAAAATCTCGGCTTATACTCGAGTATATACGGTACTTATGTTTGTTCTAGTGACATACTGATAGAGGTTATGGTGACGTATTAATGTACTGATGGTGGTTCTGGTGATGTAGTCAAGTGGTGATGGTGGGTCTGTTGATGTATTCATGTACTGATGGTGGATGTAGTGATGCATTCATGTACTCAAGGCTGGCATCATCACCTGACGCACTCGGGCAAGTGTAAGCGGGGGGCCCACTCGTTGTCAGGGACACTGGCATGCTCTGGGGCCCGTGAGTCGGCGGCGCCTGGTGCCAGCGCTTGCGCTGGCAACAGGCCTCTCCCCATGCTTTAAACTCTTTGAAATGCACACCTCTCCTTGCTGGCCATAGGTCCTGTTTCTTCCGCATCTTCTGACTCTCTGACATCTCAGGGCAGAGGGCTTGATGACGTCACTACAGCGCATCCTCTGTGCTGAGCAGTGCAGAGAGCCAGAATAGGATGAAGACACCGGAGCTGAGGAGACCGGAGCTGCAGCCAGCAGGGAACGAGCAGCGATAAGAAGTTATTTTTTATGCATGGAGCCCATTCTGTATAGAGCATTACATGGGACCCTTTATTCTGTATGGAGAATTATATGAGGCCCATTATTCTGTATTAAGCATTATATGGAGCCTTTTCTGTATGGAACACTATATGAGGCCCATTCTGTATGGCGTATTATATGGAGTCCATTCTGTATGGAGTATTATATGGAGCCCATTCTGTGTGGAGCATCATATTGAGTTTACAGCTCTGGCAAAAATTAAGAGACCACCACATCAAAACCCTGTCATGGGCAGCCCAATCTCCAGACCTGAAGCCCATTGAAAACCTCTGTAATGTAATCAAGAGGATGATGGATAGTCGCAAACCATCAAAGAACTGCTTAAATGTGTGCACCAGAAGCAGTGTGAAAGACTGGTGGAAAGCATGCCAAGACGCATGAAAGCTGTGATTACAAATCATGGTTATTCCACAAAATATTGATTCTAAATGATGATGAACTTGTTTTCTTTGCATTATTTGAGGTCTGAAAGCTCTGGGGGTTTTTTTTTTCTAATTTTGACCATTTCTCCTTTTCAGAAAAAAAATACAAAATTAATTGCTTGGAAATTCAGAGACATGTTGTCAGAAGTTTATAGAATAAAAAAAGAACAATTTACATTTTACTCAAAAATATACCGTATTTTTCGCTTTGTAAGACGCTCCGGATTATAAGACGCACCCCAAATTTTGAGGAGAAAAATAGGAAAAAACTTTTTTTAATAAATTGGTGGGGCGTCTTATAATCCATGCGTCTTATTACTTACCAGGGGTTGTGGCTGCGGTGGATCAGGGTCCCAGGGTCGTTGCTGGAGGCAGGAGTGGATCATTGCTGCAGGCTGGGATGAGGAGGTCTGCAGGGGGGCTCCTATGCAGCAGGCTGGGATGAGGGGGTCTGCAGGGGGGCTCCTGTGCTGCAGGCTGGGATGAGGCGGTCTGCGGGGGGGCTCCTGTGCTGCAGGCTGGGATGAGGCGGTCTGCGGGGGGGCTCCTGTGCTGCAGGGGGGCTTCGGGGCTGCAGGGCTGTTTCTGGTGCTGCGGGGGCTCTGCCGACATATTGTGAAAGGCCAGAGCCCCCTGGCAGTTCGTCCATGTATTCCTGTATGACTGACTCCAGGAAAATGGCCGCCGGAATCTCGAGAGATGAGATCTCAGCGCTGAAATCTCATCTCCCGAGATTTCGGCGGCCATTTTCCCGGAGTCAGTCATACAGGAAGGAACGCATGGACGAACTGCCGGGGGGCTCTGGTCTTTCACAAAATGTCGCCAGAGCCCCCGCAGCACCGGAGTAGCAGCGGGCGATAGCGGTGGCGGACGGCAGCGGTGGCGGGCGGCAGCAGCGGTGGTGGGCGGCAGCAGCAGCGGGCGGCAGCGGACACCCCCTCATCCCAGCCTGTAACGGTAAGCGGTATATCTGCTTTGTAAGACGCACCCCCATTTCCCCCCCAAATTTGGGGGAAATAAAGTGCGTCTTACAAAGCGGAAAATACGGTACATATAAAGAGAAAAATCAGACAAACTGAACATTTTGCAGTGGTCTCTTAATTTTTGCCAGAGCTGTATTCTGTATGGAGCATTATATGGACCACATCTTTATGGAGCATTATATAGGGCCCATTCTGTAATGAATATTATATGGGGCTCATTATTCTGTATGGAATATTATATGGGGCTCATTATTCTGTATGGAATATTATATGGGGCTCATTCTGTGTGGAGCATTATATGGGGCCTACTCTATATGGAGCATTATATAGGGTCCATTATTCTGAATAGGGCATTATATGGCCCCCATTATTCTGTATGGAGCATTATATAGGGTCCATTATTCTGTATGGAGCGTTATATGAAGCCCATTATTCTGTATGGAGCAGTATATGGGACCCATTATTCTCTATGGAGCAATATATGATTTATATCCGACCCTGCCTACCTCTCGTCCTGGCCCTGTTGTGAGGATTCACTCTATTTGACTCCAGACTTGTAGTTTCAGGCTGGACAACCCCTTTAAGTTATCCAAGCACTATATTCTACTGCTGCTAGGGAGTGGCCCTCACCAATTAAGGTACCTGGTTCCTCTACAGAACTTTATTTGCCCCTTTGTCCTCAAACTAAACACGGAGTAAAAACCACACTAATATACACAATACTGTACATTGGGAAAAAATAATACTGTGCCATTGTATTGATAATATAGCGAATTGTTGAAGAACTTTTTTTTTTTTACTAGGGAGCATGAATTTTTTACTTTTGGCAATATTTCCTGTATGTGTTTTACATGGGAATAAAGAAGAACAGATCAAAGAACTTTTGTCTTGATTTTGTCCTGCTGCTTTCAGACAGACCTACATTTAGAAATCCTACCTAATAGAGATCCCGAAATGACACTATGTATATTAAACCACAACATATTAATAACACGCTCAGATCTTACATCTCATCCCATCATATAAACAGGATTTTTCTCATAACGTAATTTTCCTTGTAACTTCATTACTCATTTCACCAGTGGCAGAGAGTGTACTATTTCACATCATTGCAGGATGAGGCTCTCTGAACTTTCTATTAACTATGTGCTCAATATTTCAAAGCAATTTCCGCGACACCGTACCACCATATGTGATCCTATTATGTGTAATACATGCTAATATTCTAACGCTTAGCCTTGGCCAACAAGTAGAGAATCACAGCCAACAATGTCAGATTAGTGATATGAGCTAGATATATCCTTTACAATGCTGACGTCCTTCATAAACATGACCACTTGGAGTAGGTAAAGGTGCCCATGCACATTAGGGCTTGTTTCCACTTGCGAGAAACACGTCCGTGTCTCGCATGTGGAAACCAAGCTCTGGCGCCGGCACTCCAGAGCTGAGCGTGCGGCCGCATAGGAACACATGGAGCTGCACAGCTCCGCTCCCAAGTGCCGGTGGCAGAGCTTGGTTTCCACATGCGAGACACAGACGTGTTTCTCGCAAGTGGAAACAAGCCCTTAGGTTAAAGTTGACTGAACTTGCCAACTTTGACAAAATCGGTCTGTTCACTAAAACGAAGCAAACGAGTACAAAAGATTAAAGGAACCCGTCGCTATATTTATGCTGCCCAAACCACTCGCAGCATGAATGAGAGCCTGGCCGCACAGTGGCGAGAAGTCGGACAAAGGTTGTAGGGAGAATCAAGATAAATCCGGCGTTGTCTGTTATGATCCGGTGACCTTGGAGCCGCATGAGACTTTCTCAGGAGTAGGTGGAACCTGTACTGACCGCAAACCCTAAACTGTCACCGCAACTAGAAGTAGCCGTAGGGTGTACCTAACACATCCTAGACACCTCGACACAGCCGGAGGACTAAATACCCCTATAGATGGAAATGGGAATTCTATCTTGCCTCAGAGCAGAACCCCAAAGGATAGGCAGCCCCCCACAAATATTGACTGTGAGTATTAGAGGAAAGACACACGCAGGCAGAAATCAGGATTTAGCAAAAGAGGCCACGCTAGCTAATTAGAAAAGGATAGGACAGAATACTAAGCGGTCAGTATTAAAACCCTAAAAATATCCACAGCAGATGATACAAAAATTCCACCATCTAACTAAAGACTTGGAATGTATATCTGCATCTCCTGAGAATCCAACTTGACTGAAATATCCAAACACAGTCTAAGCTGGACAAGAAAAAACATTGAATAGTACTGAATTGTAAAGCACACAGCATGTGTGCTGCAGAAACAAAACCAGACACTTATCTTTGCTGATTTGGCAGCAGGGCAGGAGGAACCAGACAGAGATGCAAAACCTCCAAGAACAATGGACAACTGGCAAGGGCTAATGAATCCTGCACACCTAAATATCCCAGTCATAGCTGCAATCAGCAGGGACACCTGCCCAGGATTGCAACCCAGGGACAACTGCATTACTACCAACAACCACCGGAGGGAACCTGTTGTGAATTTGGATTCTGGGCTCCCCCGGTGGCCGCTTGTGGAATTGGACTTGTCATCCTCTTTCCTGTTTCACCTGGTTCCATCAGTAGTGGGTGTCGCTATTTAAGCTCATTTCTCTGGTGGTTTCTTGCCGGTCAACAATGTTATCTGATGCCTCTCAGTGCTTGTTCCTGCTTCTAGACAACTACTAGATAAGTTGGACTTTTGTCCATGTTTTGTTTTGCCTATTTGTTCCAGTTCACAGCTGAAGTTTTGTTACTGTGTCTGGAAAGCTCTCGTTGATCAGGGATTGCTACTCTGGCGTTATGAGTTAATGCCAGAGTTTAAGGTAATCTCTGGATGGTGTTTTGTTAGTGTTTTTCTGCTGACCATGAAAGTATACTATCTGTCTTCTGCTATCTAGTAAGCGGACCTCAAATTTGCTAAGACTATTTTCCTGCTGCGTTTGTTGTTTCATCTGAACTCACCGTCATTATATGTGGGGGGCTACTGTCTTCTTTGGAATATTTCTCTAGAGGTGAGCCAGGTCTTATATTTCCCTCTGCTAGCTATTTAGGTCTTAGGCCAGAGCTGGGCATCTAGCGATAAATAGGAAATGCTACCTGGCTATTTCTAGTTGCGCGGCAGGCTTAGTTCATGGTCAGTATAGTTCCATCTTCCGAGAGCTTGTCCCTCTATAGGCTTGCTATGATCTCTGCCTGCAGAGATCATGACAGTTTGACCGGCCCATAAAGTGTTAAAAACCCAGGTTGAGAAAGGAGAGTTATAAGAAGTCTGCTGGAATTTTTTTTTTTTTTTTTTTCTCCAGTCCGCCTTGCTGCAGTCTTTTTTCTCTCTCTCCTCCTAATCTCTGTATGGCTCTGTGTGCACCTGACAATAATGGATCTCCAGAGTGTAACTGCGGGTTTGAATAATCTCATCACGAAAGTACAAAATTTACAAGATTTTGTGGTACATGCTCCGGTATCTGAGCCGAGAATTCCTTTGCCGGAGTTCTTCACAGGGAATAGAGCTAGCTTCCAGAATTTCCGAAATAATTGTAAGCTTTATTTGTCCCTGAAGTCTCGTTCAGCTGGAGACCCTGCTCAGCAGGTTAGGATTGTGATTTCCTTGCTCAGGGGTGACCCTCAAGATTGGGCCTTCTCATTGCCAGCAGGGGATCCTGCGTTACGCGATGTGGATGCGTTTTTTCTGGCCTTGGGCTTGCTTTATGAGGAACCTCATTTGGAACTTCAGGCAGAAAAAACTTTGATGGCACTATCTCAGGGGCAAGACGAAGCTGAAGTTTTCTGCCAAAAATTCCGTAAATGGTCTGTGCTTACTCAGTGGAATGAGTGCGCCTTGGCGGCAACTTTCAGAGAAGGTCTCTCTGATGCCGTTAAGGATGTTATGGTGGGGTTCCCTGTGCCTGCAGGTCTGAATGAGTCCATGACAATGGCTATTCAGATTGATAGGCGTCTGCGGGAGCGCAAACCGGTGCACCATCTGGCGGTGTCTATGGAAAAGACGCCAGAAAGTATGCAGTGTGATAGAATTCTGTCCAGGAGCGAGCGACAGAATTTTAGACGGAAGAATGGATTGTGTTTCTATTGTGGGGATTCTACTCATGTTATATCAGCATGCTCTAGGCGTACAAAGAAGCTTGATAAGTCTGTTTCCATTGGCACCATTCAGTCTAAGTTTATTTTGTCTGTAACCCTGATTTGCTCTTTGTCATCCATTGCCACGGACGCCTATGTTGACTCTGGCGCCGCTCTGAGTCTTATGGATTGGTCCTTTGCCAATCGTTGTGGTTTTGATTTAGAGCCTTTGGAGACTCTTATTCCTCTGAAGGGGATTGACTCCACCCCATTGGCTAATAATAAACCACAATACTGGACACAAGTAACCATGTGTATCAATCTGGATCACCAGGAGATTATTCGTTTCCTGGTGCTGTATAATTTACATGACGATTTGGTATTGGGATTGCCATGGTTGCAGTCTCACAACCCAGTCTTGGACTGGAGAGCAATGTCTGTGTTGAGCTGGGGATGTAAGGGTATTCATGGGGACTTACCTTTGGTTTCTATTTCGTCGTCCATTCCCTCTGAAGTCCCTGAGTTCCTCTCTGATTATCAAGACGTCTTTGACGAACCCAAGCTTGGGTCGTTACCTCCGCACCGTGAGTGCGATTGTGCCATAGATTTGATACCGGGTTGTAAATATCCAAAGGGTCGTTTGTTTAATCTGTCTGTGCCGGAACATGCTGCTATGCGGGAATATATAAAGGAGTCTTTGGAAAAGGGACATATTCGTCCATCTTCTTCTCCCTTGGGAGCTGGGTTTTTCTTTGTCTCAAAAAAAGACGGCTCTTTGAGACCATGTATTGATTATCGGCTTCTGAATAAGATCACTGTTAAGTATCAATACCCATTGCCATTGCTTACTGATTTGTTTGCTCGTATAGAGGGTGCTAAGTGGTTCTCTAAAATTGATCTTCGTGGGGCGTATAATTTGGTGCGGATCAGGCAGGGGGATGAGTGGAAGACCGCATTTAATACGCCCGAGGGCCACTTTGAGTATTTGGTCATGCCTTTTGGTCTTTCTAATGCCCCTTCAGTTTTCCAGTCTTTTATGCATGATATTTTCCGCGATTTTCTGGATAAATTTATGATAATATATCTGGATGATATTCTGATTTTTTCTGATGACTGGGACTCTCATGTCCAGCAGGTCAGGAGAGTTTTTCAGGTTCTGCGGTCTAATTCTTTATGTGTGAAGGGGTCTAAGTGCGTTTTTGGGGTCCAGAAAATTTCCTTTTTGGGGTATATTTTTTCTCCCTCTTCCATTGAGATGGATCCCGTCAAGGTGCAAGCTATTTGTGACTGGACTCAGCCCTCCTCTCTTAAGGGTCTTCAGAGATTTTTGGGCTTTGCCAACTTTTACCGCCGATTTATTGCTGGTTTTTCGGATGTCGTTAAACCACTGACTGATTTGACCAGACAAGGCGCTGATGTTGCTAATTGGTCCCCTCATGCTGTAGAGGCCTTTCAGGAGCTTAAGCGCCGTTTTGCCTCTGCCCCTGTGTTGCGTCAGCCTGATGTGAATCTGCCTTTTCAGGTTGAGGTTGACGCTTCGGAGATCGGAGCTGGGGCAGTGTTGTCGCAGAAAGGTTCCGACTGCTCCGTCATTAGGCCTTGTGCCTTCTTTTCTCGCAAATTTTCGCCCGCAGAGCGGAATTATGATGTTGGGAATCGGGAGCTTTTGGCCATGAAGTGGGCGTTTGAGGAGTGGCGCCATTGGCTCGAGGGGGCTAGGCATCAGGTGGTGGTATTGACTGACCACAAAAATTTGATTTATCTTGAGACTGCCAGACGCCTGAATCCTAGACAGGCGCGCTGGTCTTTATTTTTTTCTCGCTTTAATTTTGTGGTGTCATACCTACCGGGTTCTAAGAATGTTAAGGCAGATGCCCTTTCTAGGAGTTTTGACCCGGACTCTCCTGGTAATTCTGAACCCACAGGTATCCTTAGGGAGGGAGTAATTTTGTCGGCCGTTTCTCCTGATCTGCGGCGGTCCTTGCAAGAGTTTCAGGCGGATAGACCGGATCGTTGTCCGCCTGATAGACTGTTTGTTCCGGATGATTGGACCAGCAGAGTCATCTCTGAGGTACATTCTTCTGCATTGGCAGGTCATCCCGGAATTTTTGGTACCAGGGATTTGGTGGCAAGATCCTTTTGGTGGCCTTCCCTGTCACGAGATGTGCGAGTCTTTGTGCAGTCATGTGACGTTTGTGCTCGGGCCAAGTCTTGTAGTTCTCGGGCTAGCGGACTGCTGTTGCCCTTGCCTATTCCTAAGAGGCCTTGGACACACATCTCGATGGATTTTATTTCAGATCTGCCTGTTTCCCAGAAGATGTCTGTCATCTGGGTGGTCTGTGACCGTTTCTCTAAAATGGTCCATTTGGTTCCTCTGCCCAAGTTGCCTTCTTCTTCTGAGTTGGTTCCTCTGTTTTTTCAGAATGTTGTCCGATTGCACGGTATTCCTGAGAATATTGTTTCTGACAGAGGTACCCAATTTGTGTCTAGATTTTGGCGGGCATTCTGTGCTAGGATGGGCATAGATTTGTCTTTTTCATCTGCTTTTCACCCTCAGACTAATGGCCAGACCGAGCGGACTAATCAGACCCTTGAGACATATCTGAGGTGTTTTGTCTCTGCTGACCAGGATGATTGGGTTGCTTTTTTGCCATTGGCAGAGTTCGCCCTCAATAATCGGGCCAGCTCTTCCACCTTGGTGTCCCCGTTTTTCTGTAATTCGGGGTTTCACCCTCGATTTTCCTCCGGTCAGGTGGAATCCTCGGATTGTCCTGGAGTGGATGCGGTGGTGGAGAGATTGCATCACATCTGGGGGCAGGTTATGGACAATTTGAAGTTGTCCCAGGAGAAGACTCAGCGTTTTGCCAACCGTCATCGTCGTGTTGGTTCTCGGCTTTGTGTTGGAGATTTGGTGTGGTTGTCTTCTCGTTTTGTCCCTATGAGGGTCTCTTCTCCTAAGTTTAAACCTCGGTTCATCGGCCCTTATAGAATATTGGAGATTCTTAATCCTGTTTCTTTCCGTTTGGACCTCCCTGCGTCCTTTTCCATTCATAACGTTTTTCATCGGTCGTTATTGCGCAGGTATGAGGTACCTGTTGTACCTTCAGTTGAGCCTCCTGCTCCGGTGTTGGTTGAGGGTGAGTTGGAGTACGTTGTGGAGAAAATTTTGGACTCTCGTGTTTCCAGACGGAGACTCCAGTATCTGGTCAACTGGAAGGGTTACGGCCAGGAGGATAATTCTTGGGTCAATGCATCTGATGTTCATGCTTCTGATCTTGTTCGTGCCTTCCATAGGGCTCATCCTGGTCGCCCTGGTGGATCTGGTGAGGGTTCGGTGCCCCCTCCTTGAGGGGGGGGTACTGTTGTGAATTTGGATTCTGGGCTCCCCCGGTGGCCGCTTGTGGAATTGGACTTGTCATCCTCTTTCCTGTTTCACCTGGTTCCATCAGTAGTGGGTGTCGCTATTTAAGCTCATTTCTCTGGTGGTTTCTTGCCGGTCAACAATGTTATCTGATGCCTCTCAGTGCTTGTTCCTGCTTCTAGACAACTACTAGATAAGTTGGACTTTTGTCCATGTTTTGTTTTGCCTATTTGTTCCAGTTCACAGCTGAAGTTTTGTTACTGTGTCTGGAAAGCTCTCGTTGATCAGGGATTGCTACTCTGGCGTTATGAGTTAATGCCAGAGTTTAAGGTAATCTCTGGATGGTGTTTTGTTAGTGTTTTTCTGCTGACCATGAAAGTATACTATCTGTCTTCTGCTATCTAGTAAGCGGACCTCAAATTTGCTAAGACTATTTTCCTGCTGCGTTTGTTGTTTCATCTGAACTCACCGTCATTATATGTGGGGGGCTACTGTCTTCTTTGGAATATTTCTCTAGAGGTGAGCCAGGTCTTATATTTCCCTCTGCTAGCTATTTAGGTCTTAGGCCAGAGCTGGGCATCTAGCGATAAATAGGAAATGCTACCTGGCTATTTCTAGTTGCGCGGCAGGCTTAGTTCATGGTCAGTATAGTTCCATCTTCCGAGAGCTTGTCCCTCTATAGGCTTGCTATGATCTCTGCCTGCAGAGATCATGACAGGAACCCAAGAGCAGAATTCACAACAGTTGTCCCAGGGTGGCTTCTTCCCACTCCGCTCCAGGTGATTGACAGCTCTCTCACTAAGTATAAATATAGGAAAGACTTTCAATCATCTAGAGCAGTGCGGGAAAAAGTTGTCCAAGTGCGGTGCTGAGCTAATCTCGCCTTTCTCTACAATCTCCGGCATCTCAAATTATGTTTTCTCTTTTCTTCACTCCATACCTGTGTAATAATATTAATAATAATAATAATCTTTATATAGCGCCAGCATATTCCGCAGCGCTTTACAGTTTAAGGCTAGGTTCACATTGCGTTAGGGCAATCCGTTTAGCGCATAGCGCTAGCGGGTTGCGCTAACGCAATGCTTCCCTAGGGTCCACGTTCGGTGTCCCCGCTAGCGCAGATCCCCGATCTGCACTAGCGAGGAACGGACCTCGGGCGCGCCGCGGACGCTGCAAGCAGCGTCCGAGGTCCGTCACTCAAATGACGCGACATCGCTAGCGCACGCCCAATGTGGGCGGGCGCTAGCGACACGCTCACCATTACAGGCGTTATGCCGCGGTGTAACGTAGTCCGTTAAACGCGGTCACATAACGCAATGTGACCCTAGCCTAACAGTTCACACACAACAGTCATAAGTAACAACGTTAAAGATAATACAGTAATTAAAGCAAAATAAGATGACCCTGCTTATGAGAGCTCACAATCTACAGTGAGGTGAGGGAGACACAAAATACAGGTGTGTATTTACAATGATGATCCAGCCATCTTGAGGGAGTGTGGGGATAGATAAAGGCTGCATGAGCTAGTCACCAGCCAGTATTTGTGGTGCTGTTGGGTGCGGGGAAGTTTGATGGAGGGGTTTTCTCAGATAGTGAATGGGCTATACCCCCACACACACAAACACTTACACATAAAATGACTTTGACTAGGGAACATGATAGGCCGCTCTGAACAGATGTGTTTTGAGAGAGGTGCTCCAGTCCGATGCTGTTTGTAGCTGTTTGTTCATTTTCCTTTCACTTACTACACTGGATGGATACAATGTAAGTGTGCAAAATTATTTCCTCCCTATTGGTTCAATGAATGTTCTATTCCCTTTGAATCCCTTTGAACAACGGAGATAAGATGAAAGTAGAATGCAAAATCCAGTTTTTCACTTTGAAGCTTCTGTCATCTGATTACAAAGGGGACAATGACAACATGAAATGCCGGGTAATGCCAGTCTGAACCTGTCTGCACTGCAAAGAAACAGCCTAATAACTGAAAAACAATCCACCCCCACCTCTTCCAATCCCCCTCCTCCCCTGTAAATAAATGGTTGTAAAACACTAGGTGAGATGGACTTTTTATAAGAGGTTTTGTCAGCAAAGCAGACCATCATTATTCCAACACAGTCATGTAAATTGAGATATCATTAATACTTTATAAATTCATATGGGCCTGATTTTGTCCTTGTTCCAGCTATTAACATCTAGAGAAACAGATCTGTCTGTAATCAAAGAGTCTTTTTTTTAATGCTGTAAAAAGCATTTTTTTTCATCACTTCATCCAACTTTTTTTCATCTCAGTTTTGTTTCCATAGACAGTGTCATTCAAAACTGGAATTATTATTATTTAAGGGCCTTCCTCTCGATCTCCAGCATTGGCGACTTGATGGATGAACGATCTGTAGGAAGATCTATCTTGTGCAAGCCTAGTTAAGTCCACCAGGGTCTTCTCCGTTATCTTGACAGTATCAAGAAATTGGGTTGCTGGTTTTCCTCTTCACCTAGTTCCTTCTATTGTTCCAACCATGATGTCCTTCTCCATTGATTGCTCTCTTCATATGATGTGTCCAAAGTAGGCAAGTCATAGCTTGGTGATTCTTGCTTCCAGTGATATGCTTGCCTTGACTTTCTCCAAAATTGATTTGTTTGTTCTTTTTGCCATCCATGATATTGACTACATCCTTCTCCAGCACCACATTTTAAAGGCGTTGATTTTTTTTTCGTCTTGTTGCTTTATTGTCCAGGTTTCACATCCATATGTTACTACAGAAAAAAAAAGCCTATGTACAAGTTGTATCTTCTTTGCCAGTGAAATGTTCCTCGATTTGAAGATCTTGTCCAGTAACTTTATTGCTGATTTGCTCCTAGCTATTCTACTATTGACTTCCGGTGTTGCTGCATCTTCAGTGATCATTGATCCAAGTACGTTGAAGTCCTTTACAACTTCGAGTTCATCGCTGTCCATCTCAAATGTGTCCCGGTTGTGCCTGGGAGTAGTCAATATCTTTGTCTTCTTTGTATTGACTAGTAATCCCATGTTCAAGCTTTTCATCTTGACACTCTTTAATAAATCTGTCCTTCCATCTACGTTTGTTGCTATCAATGTTGTATCATCTGCGCATTTAAGATTATTGATGATTCGTCCAGCAATTTTGATTACTTAGTCTTTTTCGTCAAGTCCAGCCTTCCTGAAAACAGCTTCTGCATATAAATTGAAGAAAATTGGAGAGAAATAGGGACATAACACAGCCTTGAAATCATCCCTCAAAATGCACTCTATGTAGATAGGAAAAGAAAAAGTAATGGCTCTTGGAAGAAGGGAAAAATGCATATGTAAATTTGAAAAATTGGCTATGGAGGCGAGGTTTATAAGGGTTAATAATAGTATAATTTGAAATAATTTATTTTTAAAAGTCATTTTAATTCAAATTATACGACATAAAAAGGTTACATAATAGAACACAAGAACAAACAGTATTTCTCGTTGCTCATCAATGCTGTCTTGCAAGGTTAACCTTGCCCTTAACATACCATTGATCTAATGTTTTAACCAAAGCCATAAGACACCCATGTCAGGCACCAAATATCACATACTTTATAATGAGAGAATGCTTTTTACCTGGGTACAAATGGAACTAAAGGGGAATCAAACCAAGGCTTCCATACCTTATCACATTTTTCAGGACAGTGTCTATTATTATATACTACCCTTTCATAGGATAGGAAACTGCAGTGTTTACCATATTGACCCAGTGTAAAATTTGTGGAGATCTTCTATCCATCCATCTTACGGTGATAGCCTTGAGATCCAAAAACAATGTTTCCCTGAGAAGCATATGAGGGCAGTGAGGCTAGGTCTGTCAGGACTCTGAACATTTTTTACCTTTTGTGCATTACTGCCCTTTTCCAACATGGCGTCTTTGGTCTCATGTGCACTTGTCTTCCTGCTATAAAACCACACCCCAGCCTTCAGTCTGTGCTAGATTATTCTGCTTTGCATCCAGCTCCTGATTACTCCCTGGCCTTGCACCTGCACCTGCTCCTGTGAACCTGTGTTGGAGATCCTGCCACTCTGCTCTGAGTTCCTGCTGCATACACCAGTGTTCAGTAATCCTCCTTCATCTGCTGCTTGTGTCACTTCCATCTGCATTTGCTGGACATGTAAGCTGTTTCTGCTCTGCAAAACCTGAGACTATTAACCAGGCCTCCCTGGTTGAGCTATGATATGATTTGAACTGCCTAATAGCATATCTATCTGTGTCTGGACTAAGTCATGGATCTATTCGTGTCAAGTTTCCTCAAGTATAACTGTGCTTCATAGACTTTCTGTTTGTTTGCATCTACCTCTGAAGTTTCCTATTGACTGCTAAGCTGCGTTTATTATTTGCACCAAGTGTTGTGGACTTGAGTTTCTCTCTGCACCTGCTTGAATCACCGTGTGATAATATAAACTTTACCACTTATAAAACTGTGTCCTGTTGTCTTGTTCCACGTAAAGAGTCTCCTGAATTATCCCTTATAATTATTACAGGATAATCTAGCCATAAAAAAAAGGAGACTGCTGGAACAATGACTGCAGAGAGCAGATTAGAGCAGGTGTTTTCCATAATTAGATCACTGCAGAATGATGTGGAAGGTCTGCAAAAGAAGTTTGCAAGCTTTGAACACAATCAACAAGTGTTTGGACAAACTTTGCAGGACTTAAGCAATCGCATGGCAGTCCAGGAAAACAAACTTGCTGGCATAGAGTCCCAGTATGGACGGGCTTTTCAGGACATAAGCACGCAAATAGCTGCACAAGTGACTTTACTCTCTGGGCAACCGCCACCAGCTAGCCCACCTAAGTTGCCCCCATTCAGATTTAATGGTGATCGCGACAAATTTCGTGGCTTTGTGGATCAATGTATGCTATATTTTGATGTGCATGCTGACCGTTTTCCTACTGATAGATCCAAAGTATTGTGTGTAATAATGCTACTGACCTCACGAGCGCTCGCCTGGGCGAATCCGATGATTGAGTCTCGTGACCCACGGTTAAATTACTTGAATGATTCCTTGGCCGCTATGGCATTAATGTTTGATGACCCTAATCGCCGTGCAACCGCTGAATCTGCTTTGTTGTCTTTACGCCAGGCTAAACGTTCTGTTATTGAGTATGCCACTGAATTCAGGAGATTGGCGGTAGATACCAATTGGGACAGTTATGCACAATTGCCTATTTTTAAAAGGGGTCTGTCTAGTATTATAAAAGATGAACTAGCTCGCTCAGAGTCACCACAAGAACTAGAGACATTTATACAGCATTGTGTGCGCATAGGCATTCGCCTTACTGAGCGTAGGCAGGAGAAATTTGCTGCATATAACCCTATTTCTAACTTTTCCCTTCCTTCCAAAGAGCCTGCAGGTAAAACATCTCGGGAAGTGGAGGAGGTGCCCATGCAAATTAATTCCGTTCAGAGACGCGAGATCAATGAGCGCCGGGAGCATCACCTTCGTGAAAGTCTATGTTTCTACTGCGGCCAGTCTGACCACTTCTTGATCAATTGTCCTAAGTGTCCTAGATGGCCTAACAAGGTGCTAGCAGCAATAGGGGAGTATGACAACTGTGATGATGAATCTGATAATCTCTGAATGTAGCCTGCCTTTAAACGCTGTATTCCATTCACTTTCTATGACTTCACCCCCCAAGGAGCTGAAGGAAGAGAACTCTCACTGTTCTCTCCCTATTAAGATCCTGTGTTCAGGAAAGTGGATTTCCAGTTCAGCTATGATTGACTCTGGTGCAGGTGGCAATTTCATGGATATCGCATTTGCCAAGGAACATGGTATTAAAATTCAGCAAAGAGCCTCTCCAATTACCATGGAAACAGTGGATGGGTCACCTTTAATCTCTGGGCCTGTGGATCAGGAGACCGTACCCCTTGAAATTTTGTTGGAGCCTAATCATCAGGAGCAACTTTCTTTCTTGCTAATTTCTTCTCCTCATTTTCCTGTGATTTTAGGCATTCCTTGGTTGCGTTCTCTGAACCCAATTATCAACTGGGAGACCAAGGAGATTATCTTTCCAACAAGGAGCAACTCATCGTTAACAGAAGTTGTCCCTGAGTCCACGGCTACGGAACCACATGTACAGGTATCTTCTTTACCTCCAGCTTATAAAGAGTTCTCTGACCTCTGTGACAAGAAGAATGCAGATCAACTTCCTCCACACAGGCATTATGACTGCTCCATTGAGTTGCTTCCTGGGGCAGATATTCCTTTTGGTCACGTATACCATTTGGTGGCACCTGAGCTTCAAGCCTTAAAGGAGTATATTGATGAAAATCTGGCCAAAGGCTTCATACGTCCTTCTTCCTCATCAGCAGGGGCACCCTGAGAAGGATGGGACCCTGAGACCCTGTGTTGACTATCGGGAACTCAATAAGGTAACCGTACGAAACCGTTACCCTTTGCCTCTGATTCCCGAATTACTGGAAAGAGTCCGCCACGCTAAGGTGTTCTCTAAGCTGGATCTTCGTGGGGCTTATAATTTGGTGCGTATTCGTCCAGGGGATGAGTGGAAGACAGCATTCAGATGCCAGTATGGACACTTTGAATCTCTTTTGATGCCCTTCGGGCTTTGTAAAGCCCCTGCAGCATTTCAACACCTTGTTAATGACATCTTCAGAGATTTGTTGGACCAGTTTGTGGTGATCTATTTGGACGATATACTAATCTTTTCTGACTCTCTACAGGAACATGAAGAACATGTCAAAACTGTTTTAAGACATCTGAAAGAGAACCAACTGTATATCAAGCCGGAGAAATGCGAGTTCCATCGTTCTGAGATACAGTTCTTGGGTTATATCATCTCTCCCCAGGGGCTGAACATGGAATCTGGCAAGATTCAGGCTATCCTTGACTGGCCGGCACCCAAGAACGTTAAGGAGTCCAACGTTTTATTGGTTTTGCAAATTTCTACAGACGCTTCATTCGAAATTTTTCTGATATTGTCCGTCCCATTACTTCCTTGACAAAGAAGGAAAAGCCCTTTAAGTGGTCATCACAGGCTCAAGAAGCTTTTGATCGGCTGAAGATCTGTTTCACATCGGCACCGCTGTTGATACACCCAGATCCAACACATCCTTTCATTGTAGAGGTGGACGCTTCTGATAATGCTTTGGGGGCTATTCTCTCCCAAAGAACTGGAGAGAAGGGTCTGCTACATCCTTGTGCTTTGTTTTCCCGTAGACTAACCTCAGCAGAGAAGAATTACGACGTGGGAGACAAGGAATTGCTGGCTATTATTGTGGCTTTCAAAGAATGGAGGCATCATCTGCAAGGAGCTGTGTTGTGAATTAGACTTTTTGGCTCCCTCTTGTGGTTACTAGTGATATGACTCTGGGATTTTCTTCCCTCAGTTTGCACCCAGCTGGGTCGTTAGTTCAGGGGTGTTGCTATATAAAACTCCTGGATCCTTAGTCCAGTGCCTGGCATCGTTGTAATCAGACACATTCTGTTTGCTCCTATCTGCTGGTCCTGGTTCGTGAAATATTAAGCTAAGTCCTGCTTCTTTGTTTTTTGGGTTATTTGCTTGCTCTCATTTTTGTCCAGCTTGTACTAAATGTGATTCCTGACCTTGCTGGAAGCTCTAGGGGGCTGGTGTTCTCCCCCCGGGCCGTTAGACGGTTCGGGGGTTCTTGAATTTCCAGTGTGGATATATTTGATAGGGTTTTTGCTTACCATATAAGTTATCTTTCTATATTCTGCTATTAGCTAGTGGGCCTCTCTTTGCTAAATACCTAGCTCATTCTTATGTTTGTCTTTTCCTCTTACCTCACCGTTATTATTTGTTGGGGGCTTGTATCCAACTTTTGGGGTCTATTCTCTGGAGGCAAGAAAGGTCTTTCTTTTCCCTTCTAGGGTTAGTTAGTTCTCCGGCTGGCGCGAGACGTCTAGAATCAACGTAGGCACGTTCCCCGGCTGCTGGTATTTGTGGTGCTAGGATTAGATATATGGTCAGCCCAGTTACCACTGCCCTATGAGCTGGTTTTCTGTGTTTGCAGACTTAGCAATTATTCCTGAGACCCTCTGCCATTGGGGTCATAACAGTATGCCAGGCCAACATTGAATGTTTAATGCATTGCAGAAGTGGGATAATAAGAAAGGAAATTCTGAGTTTTTTTTTTTTTTTCTTTCCTCTCTTCCTCCCCTTTACCTTTGAGTGGCTTGTGCTTGCTGCAGACATGAATGTCCAGACCTTGATTACAAGTGTAAACCAGCTGGCAGCTCGTGTGCAGGGCATACAAGATTTTGTTACCAGTAGTCCTATGTCTGAACCTAAAATACCTATTCCGGAATTATTTTCTGGAGACCGATTTAGGTTTAGGAATTTCATGAATAATTGTAAATTGTTTCTTTCTCTGAGACCCCGTTCATCTGGAGATTCAGCTCAGCAAGTTAAAATTGTTATTTCTTTTTTACGGGGCGACCCTCAGGATTGGGCTTTCTCCCTAGCGCCAGGAGATCCGGCATTGGCAAATATTGATGCGTTTTTTCTGGCGCTCGGATTGCTTTACGAGGAACCCAATCTTGAAATTCAGGCAGAAAAAGCCTTGCTGGCTATTTCTCAGGGCCAGGATGAAGCTGAAGTATATTGCCAAAAATTTCAGAAATGGTCCGTGCTTACTCAGTGGAATGAGTGTGCTCTGGCCGCAAATTTCAGAAATGGCCTTTCTGAGGCCATTAAGAATGTGATGGTGGGTTTCCCCATTCCTACAAATCTGAATGATTCTATGGCGCTGGCTATTCAAATTGACCGGCGTTTGCGGGAGCGCAAAACCGCTAATCCTCTGGAGGTGTTGTCTGAACAAACACCTGATTTAATGCAATGTGATAGAATTCAGACTAGAAATGAGCGGAAAAATCATAGACGTCAGAATGGGTTGTGTTTTTACTGTGGTGATTCTACACATGTTATATCAGCATGCTCTAGACGTCTAACAAGGGTTGTTAGTCCTGTCGCCATTGGTAATTTGCAACCTAAATTTATTTTGTCTGTGACTTTGATTTGCTCTTTGTCTTCTTACCCTGTTATGGCGTTTGTGGATTCAGGTGCTGCCCTGAGTCTTATGGATCTGTCATTTGCCAAGCGCTGTGGTTTTGTTCTTGAACCGTTGGTAAATCCTATTCCTCTTAGAGGTATTGATGCTACGCCATTGGCGGAAAATAAACCGCAGTTTTGGACGCAGGTGACCATGTGCATGACTCCTGAACATCGGGAGGTGATTCGTTTTCTTGTTCTGCATAAAAATCATGATTTGGTCGTTTTGGGTCTGCCATGGTTACAGACCCACAATCCAGTCTTGGATTGGAAGGCAATGTCTGTGTCAAGTTGGGGCTGTCAGGGAATTCATGCTGATTCCCCGCCGGTGTCTATTGCTTCCTCTACTCCTTCGGAAGTTCCTGAGTATTTGTCTGATTATCAGGATGTATTCATCGAGTCCAGATCCAGTGCTCTGCCTCATAGGGACTGTGACTGCGCCATAGATTTGATTCCAGGTAGTAAATTTCCCAAGGGAAGATTATTTAATCTGTCTGTACCTGAGCATGCCGCAATGCATTCGTATATCAAGGAGTCTCTGGAGAAGGGGCATATCCGTCCTTCCTCTTCCCCTCTTGGTGCGGGATTCTTTTTTGTGGCCAAGAAGGACGGATCTTTGAGACCTTGTATTGACTATCGGCTTCTGAATAAAATCACTGTTAAATTTCAGTATCCTTTGCCTCTGTTGTCGGACTTGTTTGCCCGGATTAAAGGTGCCAAGTGGTTCACCAAGATAGATCTTCGTGGTGCGTACAATCTTGTGCGCATTAAGCAAGGAGATGAATGGAAGACTGCATTTAATACGCCCGAAGGTCATTTTGAGTACTTGGTGATGCCTTTTGGGCTCTCTAATGCTCCCTCAGTGTTTCAGTCCTTTATGCATGATATTTTCCGGAAGTATCTGGATAAATTTATGATTGTTTATCTGGATGATATTCTGGTTTTCTCTGAAGATTGGGACTCACATGTGGAGCAGGTCAGGATGGTGTTTCAGGTTTTGCGTGAGAATGCTTTGTTTGTTAAGGGCTCAAAGTGTCTCTTTGGAGTACAGAAGGTTCCCTTTTTGGGGTTTATTTTTTCCCCTTCTGCTGTGGAGATGGACCCAGTCAAGGTCCGAGCTATTCATGAGTGGACTCAACCCACGTCAGTTAAGAGTCTTCAGAAGTTCTTGGGTTTTGCTAACTTCTACCGTCGTTTTATCGCTAATTTTTCTAGCGTTGTTAAACCTTTGACGGATATGACCAAGAAAGGTTCTGATGTTGCTAACTGGGCTCCTGCAGCCGTGGAGGCGTTCCAAGAGTTGAAGCGCCGGTTTACTTCGGCGCCTGTTTTGTGCCAGCCTGATGTCTCACTTCCCTTTCAGGTCGAAGTGGATGCTTCTGAGATTGGGGCAGGGGCCGTTTTGTCACAGAGAGGCCCTGGTTGCTCGGTAATGAGACCATGTGCTTTCTTCTCTAGGAAGTTTTCGCCTGCTGAGCGGAATTATGATGTTGGCAATCGGGAGTTACTGGCCATGAAGTGGGCATTTGAGGAGTGGCGTCATTGGCTCGAGGGTGCTAAGCATCGTTTGGTGGTCTTGACTGATCACAAAAATTTGATGTATCTCGAGTCTGCTAAACGCCTGAATCCTAGACAGGCCCGCTGGTCATTGTTTTTCTCCCGTTTTGACTTTGTGGTCTCGTATTTACCAGGTTCAAAGAATGTGAAGGCTGATGCTCTTTCAAGGAGCTTTGTGCCTGACTCTCCTGGAGTCTCAGAACCTGTTGGTATTCTTAAAGAGGGAGTTATTTTGTCAGCCATTTCTCCTGATTTGCGACGCGTGTTGCAGAGATTTCAGGCTGGTAGACCTGACTCTTGTCCACCTGACAGACTGTTTGTTCCTGATAAGTGGACCAGCAGAGTCATTTCCGAGGTTCATTCCTCGGTGTTGGCAGGTCATCCGGGAATTTTTGGCACCAGAGATCTGGTGGCTAGGTCCTTTTGGTGGCCTTCCTTGTCACGGGATGTGCGGTCATTTGTGCAGTCCTGTGGGACTTGTGCTCGAGCTAAGCCTTGCTGTTCTCGTGCCAGCGGGTTGCTCTTGCCCTTGCCTGTCCCGAAGAGGCCTTGGACACACATTTCCATGGATTTCATTTCTGATCTCCCGGTGTCTCAGGGTATGTCTGTCATCTGGGTGGTATGTGATCGCTTCTCGAAAGTGGTCCATTTGGTGCCTTTGCCTAAGCTGCCTTCCTCTTCCGATCTGGTTCCTGTGTTCCTTCAGAATGTGGTTCGTTTACACGGCATTCCTGAGAATATTGTGTCTGACAGAGGATCCCAGTTTGTTTCCAGGTTCTGGCGATCCTTTTGTGCTAGGATGGGCATTGATTTGTCATTCTCGTCTGCCTTTCATCCTCAGACTAATGGACAAACGGAGCGAACTAATCAGACTCTGGAGGCTTATTTGAGGTGTTTTGTTTCGGCAGATCAGGATGATTGGGTGACCTTCTTGCCGTTGGCTGAGTTTGCCCTTAATAATCGGGCTAGTTCCGCTACTTTGGTTTCGCCATTTTTCTGCAACTCTGGTTTCCATCCTCGTTTTTCCTCGGGACATGTGGAGCCTTCTGACTGTCCTGGGGTAGATTCTGTGGTGGATAGGTTGCAGCAGATCTGGAATCATGTGGTGGACAACTTAAAATTGTCACAGGAGAAGGCTCAGCGTTTTGCCAACCGCCGCCGCGGTGTGGGTCCCCGACTTCGTGTTGGGGATTTGGTGTGGCTGTCTTCTCGATTTGTTCCTATGAAGGTCTCCTCTCCTAAATTTAAGCCTCGCTTCATCGGTCCTTACAAGATATTGGAAATCCTTAATCCAGTGTCCTTTCGCTTGGATCTTCCGGTTTCGTTTGCCATTCACAACGTGTTCCATAGGTCTTTATTGCGACGCTACGTTGTGCCTGTGGTTCCTTCTGCTGAGCCTCCTGCTCCGGTGTTGGTTGAGGGCGAGTTGGAGTACGTGGTTGAGAAGATCTTGGATTCTCGTCTCTCCAGACGGAGGCTTCAGTATTTGGTCAAGTGGAAGGGCTATGGTCAGGAGGATAATTCCTGGGTGGTTGCCTCTGATGTGCATGCGGCCGATTTAGTTCGTGCCTTTCACGCTGCTCATCCTGATCGCCCTGGTGGTCTTGGTGAGGGTTCGGTGACCCCTCCTTAAGGGGGGGTACTGTTGTGAATTAGACTTTTTGGCTCCCTCTTGTGGTTACTAGTGATATGACTCTGGGATTTTCTTCCCTCAGTTTGCACCCAGCTGGGTCGTTAGTTCAGGGGTGTTGCTATATAAAACTCCTGGATCCTTAGTCCAGTGCCTGGCATCATTGTAATCAGACACATTCTGTTTGCTCCTATCTGCTGGTCCTGGTTCGTGAAATATTAAGCTAAGTCCTGCTTCTTTGTTTTTTGGGTTATTTGCTTGCTCTCATTTTTGTCCAGCTTGTACTAAATGTGATTCCTGACCTTGCTGGAAGCTCTAGGGGGCTGGTGTTCTCCCCCCGGGCCGTTAGACGGTTCAGGGGTTCTTGAATTTCCAGTGTGGATATTTTTGATAGGGTTTTTGCTGACCATATAAGTTATCTTTCTATATTCTGCTATTAGCTAGTGGGCCTCTCTTTGCTAAATACCTAGCTCATTCTTATGTTTGTCTTTTCCTCTTACCTCACCGTTATTATTTGTTGGGGGCTTGTATCCAACTTTTGGGGTCTATTCTCTGGAGGCAAGAAAGGTCTTTCTTTTCCCTTCTAGGGTTAGTTAGTTCTCCGGCTGGCGCGAGACGTCTAGAATCAACGTACGCACGTTCCCCGGCTGCTGGTATTTGTGGTGCTAGGATTAGATATATGGTCAGCCCAGTTACCACTGCCCTATGAGCTGGTTTTCTGTGTTTGCAGACTTAGCAATTATTCCTGAGACCCTCTGCCATTGGGGTCATAACAGAGCTGCACAACAGATCATAGTGCTAACTGACCATCGCAATCTAGAGTTCCTTAGATCTGCTAGATGTCTTTCTCCTCATCAGGCTCGTTGGAACTTATTCTTAAATCAATTTAACTTTGTTATCTCGTACCGTCCAGGTTCTCGTAATGGGAAGGCTGATGCTTTATCCCGAATCCATGCTGCGGATTCCGTACCTGGAGCCCCGTCCAAGACCATTCTTTTAGATGCCAATTTACACGATCAGGACTTGTGGAAGGAGTGCAGGGAGGCCTATGAAGGTGATGTATTTCTGGCCAACCCACCTGTGGATATTAATCTTGTCTTTAAGGGTGGCATGTGGTTCAGAGATCGACGTATCTACGTCCCGGAGGTCGTCCGTCTGCAGATCCTCAAGTTGGTACATGACTCCAAGTTGGTTGGTCACAGGGGGGTACAGAAGACACAAGAGTTCCTGAGCTGATTCTTCTGGTGGCCAACTTGCCTGAAGGATACCAAGGACTATGTTCTCTCTTGCGAGGTATGTGCCCGTTACAAGACTCCTCATGTGGCACCTACGGGTCTTCTACAACCATTACCTGTTCCATCCCGCCCTTGGGGGTCTATATCAATGGACTTTATTGTGGAGCTGCCTACATCGGGGGGCATGAATACAATCATGGTGGTAGTTGATCACCTGACTAAGGCTGCTCATTTTGTTCCGTGCACCGGCCTCCCCTCTGCTAAAGATACAGTGAACTTGGTTATACAAAATGTCTTTCGGTTGCATGGGGTGCCGGATGAGATCATCTCTGACCGTGGAGTACAGTTCACTTCAAGATTCTGGAAGGGGTTTTGCTCTGCACTCAATATTAATGTCTGTCTCTCTTCTGCTTACCATCCCCATACAAATGGTCAGACTGAGCGTACCAACCAGACGCTGGAACAATATCTAAGATGCTATGTCAGCCATCTCCAGGATGATTGGTTGGAGTTGTTGCCATTAGCCGAATTTTCATATAATAATTCTCAGGGCGCCTCCACTAAATTTACACCTTTCTTTGCCAATCTGGGTTATCATCCATGTATTTTATCTAGGTCTCCAATTAATTCTCCGGTTCCAGCAGTGGAGGAAAGGCTGACTGCGATGAGACAAAATCTGAAGGTTCTGAAGGATTCCCTGACCACGGCTCAAGAACGTTATAAGAGATCGGCTGATAGATTCCGTAAACCTGCACCCATGTTCAAGGTAGGAGATTCTGTGTGGTTAGCAACTAAGAATCTGAAGTTAAATGTTCCTTCACAAAAACTTGGACAGAAATTCATTGGCCCTTTCAAGATCAACGGTATTGTGAGCTCTGTCGCCTGCCAGCTGAAGCTACCTAGGACAATGAAGGTACACCCAGTTTTTCATGTATCTTTACTAAAGCCTGTATCTCCTAATACCTTCCAGGTACGTGTGGTGCCACCTCCGCAGCCTGTTGTGATTGATGGGCAAGAACAATTCGTGGTGGAGGAAATTATTGATTCCAGGATTCGCAGGAATCGTCTCCAATATCTGATAAGATGGCAGGGATATCCCCCTGAGGAAGACTCTTGGGAACCTGTGGAAAACATCAATGCCCAACAGAAGATTTCTCGTTTTCATCAGAGATTCCCTGAGAAACCAGGTCCAGGATCGTCCTGAGGCCGCTTCTAAGGAGGGAGTAATGTCAGGACTCTGAATATTTTTTACCTTTTGTGCATTACTGCCCTTTTCCAACATGGCGTCTTTGGTCTCATGTGCACTTGTCTTCCTGCTATAAAACTCCACCCCAGCCTTCAGTCTGTGCTAGTGAAGCGCCCCCAGACGCAGGGCCGCGGGGTACTCGGTACCGGGCCTCTCTGTCTCAGTTCTGAGGTTGTCACGGTGGCTAGACTCGGTCCGTGACCCTGCTAAGGGGCGTCCTATGAAAGGTGTAGGTGCAGATCGCGGTGAATAACGAGGACACAGGGTTGCAGTCTCTTTACCTCTTTACTGAAGGCTTCAGGGTCCGCAATCCAGAGTACTGTTAACAGGGCTGGCTGAGACCGGCCGGTCCGAAGGCACATCCAGAGTTCCCTTAGCAGGTGGTAATCAGTGTCTACCTTCTAGCGCCTGTGTGTTGTAGTACTTCCCTGCTGAGCACCACGGGATAGTCCTCACAACTGTCATGTATATTTCTGGTCTTTCTCTCTCTCTCTCTCCGTCCCCCAGATGATATGGATGGGACGCACCCGTATGACGGGGTAGGCCTGGAGCTATTTTATAGGGACCCTAGGGATGCCCCTCTCCCACAGTTTGCCTCCGTTGTCTTCGTTAGGTGTGATGATGAGACAGCCAACCTATGGTTAACTGCCCGACCGTGGTCTAAAGTAATGCGTGGAGTCTCTTACTTTCTCGGCGTTCCGGCCACCGGCTACGCGCCTCAGAAGGATGTTGCTGATCTTGGGGCACGACTCCTTCTGGTATTGTCTCCTTTTTGCTGTATTTCCTTTCCTTACTCCTCCACAATACACTTCGCTTCTTGTCCTTTCTAAGGGTGGTTTCACACTTGCGTATTTGTCTGCAGCGTTTTTTTGCACAAAAAAACGCATGCGTTTTTTTCCCTATATTTAACATTGAAAACGCATGCGTTTTTTTGTACACGTTTGGTCGCGTTTTCAAACGCATGCGTTTTTTTTCTGCATGCGTACATTTTCAGAAATGCAACCTGTAGTATTTTCTTGTGGCGTTTTTTTTGCCGCGAAAAAACGCATGCGTTTTTTCGCGGCAAAAAAATGCATTGCTGTCTATGTAAACGCATGCGTTTTTAAGCACATGCGTTTGTTTGCGTTAAAAATGCATGCGTTTTTATAGAAAAAAAACTGGAAACACACTGAAAAGCCAGCCACCACCATCAAGGTGATAAAGGGATCCAAACCCTAACCCTAACTCTACCCCTAACCTCACCCCTAACCGTTTAATGAACATTTTCTGAGTCATAGTGCCACGTATTTAAGTGCCACGTATTTCAGTGCCACGTATTTCAGTGCCACGTATTTCAGTGCCACGTATCACGTATTTCAGTGCCACGTGTTTCAGTGCCACGTATTTAAGTGCCACGTATTTAAGTGCCACGTATTTCAGTGCCACGTATTTAAGTGCCACGTATCACGTATTTCAGTGCCACGTGTTTCAGTGCCACGTATCACGTATTTAAGTGCCACGTATTTCAGTGCCACGTGTTTCAGTGCCACGTATTTAAGTGCCACGTATCACGTATTTCAGTGCCACGTATCACGTATTTCAGTGCCACGTATTTCAGTGCCACGTATTTTAGTGCCACGTATTTCAGTCACATTTAGGGTTAGGGGTAGGGTTAGGGTTAGGGTTAGGGTTTTCTTGTGTTTTCTTGTGTTTTCTTGTGTTTTTCTATAAAAACGCATGCGTCTAAAAAACGCATGCGTTTTACCGCGTTTACATGCGTTTTTCCACACATGTGTTTTTTAAAAAAACGCATGCAGATAAAAACGCAAGTGTGAAACCAGCCTTAGGAGTCTGCCACTGTAAGGCCCAGGCACAACTCCGTAACGATCTTGTCTTTTTCTAGGACACTGCCAGGATCCCACCCCTGACAGGTCCTCTCTCTAGCTCTTCCCAGCTACGTTCTCCCTCACTTCCTGTCCAACCCCCAGTTTTACCAGAGCGTGAGGAGTGGCCTACTAGATAGAACCACTCCCCCTGGTGGCCGGAGTGTGAGGTGCAGTGTGTGTGTTACCTGGTCAGGTGAACTCCTTTAGTGCAATCAGAGGTAACATCACTCCCCTTAGTGGCAGAGCGACATCACTGCAACGACCAGGACTCTGGGGCGCTGCACTAGATTATTCTGCTTTGCATCCAGCTCCTGATTACTCCCTGGTCTTGCACCTGCACCTGCTCCTGTGAACCTGTGTTGGAGATCCTGCCACTCTGCTCTGAGTTCCTGCAGCATACACCAGTGTTCAGTAATCCTCCTTCATCTGCTGCTCGTGTCACTTCCATCTGCATTTGCTGGACATGTAAGCTGTTTCTGCTCTGCAAAACCTGAGACTATTAACCAGGCCTCCCTGGTTGAGCTATGATATGATTTGAACTGCCTAATAGCATATCTATCTGTGTCTGGACTAAGTCAAGGATCTATTCGTGTCAAGTTTCCTCAAAAATAACTGTGCTTCATAGACTCTGTTTGTTTGCATCTACCTCTGAAGTTTCCTATTGACTGCTAAGCTGCGTTTATTATTTGCACCAAGTGTTGTGGACTTGAGTTTCTCTCTGCACCTGCTTGAATCACCGTGTGATAATATAAACTTTACCACTTATAAAACTGTGTCCTGTTGTCTTGTTCCACGTAAAGAGTCTCCTGAACTATCCCCTATAATTATTACAAGGTCTCTTCATAAAGGAATTTTAAGAAACACACCATAGGGCAGATTGGTACAGGGGATCGTATGATTTCAATGAGGATAACTATGTCCTCTTTCCAAAAGTCTGCATTAGGAGGACAATACCACATCAGTTATATACAACCTCTTCCCCCCACCTAAGGCAATCTGCAGTGGTGGATCTACCCATTTTATGTAGCCTGCTAAGTGCCACGTAGCATTGATGGACTATATACATTTGGACTAGCTTGTTAAAACAATTAGCATATTAAACATATTGTGGGGAGATCAAGGCCTTGCTCCAATCCTCCACTGATAGGGATGGTATTACTTTCCTCCATTTGTCCTCAACCAACAATTACGATGAGGTGCATCTCCAGCTTAGTAATTGGGTATATGAAAAGGAGGTCAACCCCTTGGGTCCCTTTCTCCTTAGAATCCCAATAAGGGGGCATGAGAATATGGGAAAATTATTAATGTGTAGGAGCTGGGTATTTAGGGCATGTCTTAGTGGCAGATACTTAAAGAAAGTGTATCTGCGGACTTGATAGTTGACATTGATCAAAGCAAACACAAACTCTCTGGATATACACCTGTGCCAGTGTCTTGACCCCTAAGTTAGACCAAAACTGAGCAACTGGGGAATGTAGCCAGTTGGAAAGAGCACTGTTATGCCATAAGGGGGACTCAGATACTGTGTCCTTGAATTGAAAAAACTTTTTGGTGGCTCTTCACGCTTGAACTGCAAGTCTGTGAATTGGCAAGAAGGAGCGTGAGTATTGCTTTGGTGCCTCCAAGGCCCCACATAGACTCTGAATACTCAAACAGTGAGCAAGGTGGTGTTCAGAATTAGGCAAATGATTATCTACTATCCAGTGTTGTAGAAAGCGAAGTTGGCCATCTAAGTAGGATAAGAAGAAATCCCTGCCTTTTCCCTGGGCTTTTGAAGAGTGGTCAGTTTCAGTTTGTGTCTCTTTGAACCTCATATGAAATGAGGGGAGTTGGTCATGGCAATGATCTTTTGTGGGACTATGGTCGCTGAATGTTCCAGACCATATATGAACTTAGGGAGGACTATCATTTTAATGACACTGATTCTCTCAGCTACTGACAGAGGGAGGGCTCTCCATTTTCTAACTTTCTTACGCATGTACGGCAATAGAGGGGATTTATTTAAATCACGGACTTGTGTTTGATTTCTTGATATGTGTATACGTAGATATTTAACCCCTTAACGGCCGCCGATACGCCTTTAAATGGCGGCAGTTAAGTAGCCTTATTCCTCAGTGCCGCTTTTTAACTGAGAAATAAGTGTATAGCTCCCCCCAGAGTTGGAAAATCTCAGAGGTGTCAGCTACCGGGGGGGTAGACCCTGGAGAACATAATTTGGGTTGGTTTTTACCATCCCCAGTCTCATGATCACCGTTATTCACTGAATAACGGCGATCGCAAAAAAAAGTCCGATTTTAATTAAATTAATTTCTCCTCTGATATGATCTAGCATACCAGAGTATAGAGAAATTGGGTCCCCCAAGCCCCCCAATACCTCTGGCATCCCCAGACCCTCCTGCTCCATCCCCCGGCCCTCCACATCATCCTCCTGGAAGAAAATTGTGGGCGCATGCGCAGTGCACCCATCGAGATCTGCCGGCCGGTACCCGGCAACAATAGGAGATTTGTCCTATTGGTTCATTTTGATCACTGTGATAGACCTTATAGCAGTGATCAAAATAAAAAAATAGTAATTAAAACTCCCTTTGTCACCCCCTTAGTTAGGTAAAAATAAAAAAAATAAAAAAATTGTGCTTTTTTCCATTCCTTGGGGTTAGTGTTGGGGTTACAATTGTGTTGGGGTTACAGTTGTGTTGGGGTTAGAGTTGTGGCTAGGTTTAGGGTTGTGGTTAGGGTTGGGATTAGAGTTAGGGCTGTGTTACATAATTACATTGTTACATAGTTAGCAAGGCCGAAAAAAGACATTTGTCCATCCAGTTCAGCCTATATTCCTTCAGAATAAATCCCCAGATCTACGTCCTTCTAAAGATCCTAATCACTGTAAGATACAATATTGTTACGCTCCAGGAAGACATCCAGTCCTCTTTTGAACCCCTCGACTAAGTTCACCATCACCACCTCCTCAGGCAAGGAATTCCAGATTCTCACTACCCTAACAGTAAAGAATCCTCTTCTATGTTGGTGGAAAAACCTACTCTCCTCCAGACACAGAGAATACCCCCTTGTGACCGTCACCTTCCTTGGTATAAACAGATCCTCAGAGAGATATTTGTATTGCCCCCTTTATACTTATACACAGTTATTAGATCGCCCCTCAGTCATCTTTTTTCTAGACTAAATAATCCCAATTTTGCTAATCTCTCTGGGTATTGTTGTTCCCTCATCCCCTTTATTAATTTTGTTGCCCTCCTCTGTACTCGCTCTAGTTCCATTATATCTTTCCTGAGCACCGATGTTGGGGTTAGGGTTAGAGTTAGAATTGGAGAGGCTCCACTCTTTAGGTACATCAGGGGGTCTCCAAGCACAACATAGTGCCAGCCATCAATTCCAGCCAATTTTGCGTTCAAAAAGTCAAACCTGATCCTGATCCGGTCCACTCTGTCTGTACTTGTACCAGTCCCTCCTGCTATACGCAGTCCCAAATCTATCCTGCCTGTGTCTAGTCCCAATCCTGATCCGTTTGGCATATGCCTTTGCTGCTTACCTACCCAGTTTGAACTTGCTCCTGTGTAACTTCATCTGTAATCCCATACTGTGGCTGTCCCATGTTCCTGTTCCAGTCCTGCTTGTGTCGTACCATCCTGCTAACCACTTACTAGCCGGTCCTGCTTCTCTGTCCCTCTTGGGGGGTCAGCTGCCAGCGCTCTGTGGATCTGTCCTGGAGTAGCACCTGGTGTTCATCTAGAGCCAAGCCTGACACCACCATCAGGGGCTCTAGCGAAGAAACAGGTGCTTGCTTAGTTACACCTCTCCAGGCTCTCCCTGGACCATGGCACAGTGGTTCCACAACCATGCGCGTAACAGGCCATGGTCCCGAGAGATGGTACGGAAGAGAAAACCACTCCACCTGGCTCCGCTCTTCCAAAGGTTGCTCGTTCCTCAGCCTGCTAGATCCGCAGCATCTCTTTAACCTATGCAAGTTGACAACGTGGGTCTGGTTGAGCAGTGGCAGGAGATCCGTCGAGCCAAGGGCTTATGCTTCTATTGTGGAGAGACCAGTCATCTCATTCGCGCTCGTTCCGAGAAAACAGGAAAACTCCCAAGCCTCGGGCTACTAGGAGAGGCTACCTTGGGTGAGAACAATTCCTCTCTGCCATTGGTCTTGGCGGTATCTATGACGGGTGGAGGTTTCCGTTTCGTTGAGACAGTGTATCTACATTCCAGTGCAGCAGGGAACTTCATACAACAAGCAGTGGTAGATCGTTACCAAATTCCCATTTGAGCACTCCAAGATCCAATGCTGGACTCATCTGTCAACAGGAGGTCCCTATCTGAAGCCATTCAGCTGTTCACCAAGCAAGTTGAGCTCCAGATAAGAATAATGCACACTGAGAGGGTCGCCTTCTACATACTTCCTAGCTTGTCTCGCCCGCTTCTTCTGGCTTCCATGGCTCTGCATACATGAACCCAACCTAGGCTGGAAATCTGGAGAGGTGCTTCGTTTGGGTCAGTCTTGTCATGAATGTGTCTTATACCTGTACGACCTGTCTGGCCATCCTCGCACTTCTGTCGGGTTTACCATCTTCTTACTGGTCATACGCTGACGTCTTTGAGAAAAAAGAACCTGAGACGTGACTTCAACATAGGTCGTATGACTGCTCTACAGACCAGCTTCTGGGATCCTCACTTCTATGAGGCCATGTTTACCATCTGTCCCAAGCAGAAACTCTAGCCATGTCGAAGTATGTCAAGGAGAATTTGTCTAGGGGCTTAATTTAAATATCCCCTTCTCCAGCTAGAGCCAGCTTCTTATTTGTAAAGAAAAAGAACAGGACCCTCTGACCTTGCATCAGTTATAGGTGACTAAAACTGATCGCAGTGAAGAACAAGTATCTATTGCCATTGATTCCGCTGCCTTTTGGGCTCAGCAATGCCCCGGCTGTCTTCCAAGAATTTGTGAATGATATTTTTTGAGATCTTCTCTACACTTGTGTCATGGTCTACATCAGGGGTGTCAAACTGCATTCCTCGAGGGCCTCAAACCATGCGTGTTTCCAAGATTTCCTTTTCATTGCACAAGGTGCTGGAATCATTCTGTGCAGGTGATTAAATGATCACCTGTGCAATACAAGGAAATCCTGAAAACATGGCCTGTTTGCAGCCCTTGAGGAATGCAGTTTGACACCTGTTATGATCCCAGTGGCTGGGGATCACAGAACTACTAGCTAAGTTACTAAGTAAAGAACAAGCTCTAGGGAGGTGGTAACTGGACTGACCGCAAACCTGATCCTAACCAAACACACTAAAGGTAGCCGGTGAACGTGCCTAAAATCCTGGACGTCTCGACGCAGCCTGAGGAACTAACTACCCCTAAAGAGAAAGCAAGACCTCACTTGCCTCAAGAGAAATAACCCCAAAGATATAGGAAGCCCCCAACAAATAATAACGGTGAGGTAAGGGGAAAAGACACACGTAGGAATGAAAACAGATTCAGCAAATGAGGCCCGCTAAAACTAGATAGCAGAAGACAGATAGAGAACTGAGCGGTCAGTAGAAAACCCTACAAAATATCCACGCTGAGAATTCAAGAACCCCCACACCAACTAACAGTGTGGGGGGAGAAACGCAGCCCCCTAGAGCTACCAGCAAGCAAGGAATCACATATTAGCAAGCTGGACAAGAAACATATAGAACACTGATGATCAAAAAAATGCACAAACGGAAACTTAGCTTCTCTTGAAGAGACTGGGAGCAAGGTAGTCAGAAGGAATCAGAATAGCACTGAATACATTGACAGCAGGCATTGAACTGAGAGTTCCAGTGAGCTAAATAGGAAACCACCCACATATAACGAGACAGCTGATGCCAGCCACAAACCTGCAGAAAGACAGCACTCACACAGTACCACTTGTGACCACAAGAGGGAGCCCAGAAACAGAGTTCACAACAGTACCCCCCCCCCCTTGAGGAGGGGGCACGAACCCTCATCAAGACCCCCAGGGCGATCAGGATGAGCAGTATGGAAGGCATGAACCAAATCAGCCGCATGAACATCAGTGGCGACAACCCAGGAATTATCCTCCTGACCATAGTCCTTCCACTTAACCAAATACTGAAGCCTCCATCTAGAAATACGAGAATCCAAGATCTTCTCCACCACGTACTCCAATTCGCCCTCAACCAGCACCGGAGCAGGAGGCTCAACAGAAGGAACCACAGGCACCACATACCTCCGCAACAAAGACCTATGGAACACATTATGAATGGCAAACAATGCTGGGAGGTCCAAACGAAAAGACACTGGATTAAGGATTTCCAAAATCGTATAAGGACCGATGAAGCGAGGCTTGAATTTAGGAGAGGAGACCTTCATAGGAACAAACCGAGAAGACAGCCATACCAAATCCCCAACAAGGAAACCTTCTGTACTCCAAAGAGACACTTTGAGCCCTTCACAAATAAAGCATTAGCACGCAGGACCTGAAACACCATCCTGACCTGCTTCACATGGGACTCCCAATCATCCGAAAAGACTAAAATGTCATCCAGATACACAATCATAAATTTATCCAGATATTCTCGGAATATGTCATGCATGAAGGACTGAAACACAGAAGGAGCATTAGAGAGTCCAAAAGGCATCACCAAGTACTCAAAATGGCCTTCGGGCATATTAAATGCTGTTTTCCATTCATCCCCCTGCTTAATACGCACAAGGTTATACGCACCACGAAGATCTATCTTGGTGAACCAACTGGAAACCTTAATCCGAGCAAACAAATCAGACAATAATGGCAAAGGATACTGAAACTTGACCGTGATTTTATTTAGAAGACGATAATCTATACAAGGTCTCAGAGAACCATCCTTCTTGGCCACAAAGAAAAAACCTGCACCAAGAGGGGAGGAGGATGGGCGAATATGTCCCTTCTCCAAAGACTCCTTTATATAACTCCGCATCGCGGCATGTTCTGGTACAGACAAATTAAAAAGTCGTCCATTAGGGAACTTACTACCAGGAATCAAATTTATAGCACAATCACAATCCCTATGAGGAGGCAGGGCACTGGATCTGGGCTCATCAAATACATCCTGGTAGTCCGACAAAAACTCAGGGACCTCAGAAGGAGTAGAAGAAGCAATTGACACCAAAGGAGTATCGCCATGAATCCCCTGACAACCCCAACTTGACACAGACATAGCTTTCCAATCCAAAACTGGATTATGGGCCTGCAGCCATGGCAGACCCAAAACAACAACATCATGCAGATTATGCAGCACGAGAAAGCGAATCACCTCCTGATGTACAGGAGTCATGCACATGGTCACTTGAGTCCAATACTGAGGCTTATTCTCAGCCAATGGTGTAGCATCAATTCCCCTCAGTGGCATAGGAAATTCCAAAGGCTCCAGGACAAAACCACAGTGCTCAGCAAACGATAAATCCATCAGACTCAGGGCAGCACCTGAATCCACAAAAGCCATAACCGAGTAGGATGACAAAGAACAAATTAAAGTAACAGACAAAATGAACTTAGGCTGAATAGTACCAATGGTGACAGGTTTAGCGATTTTTTTAAAGCGCTTAGAGCATGCTGAGATAACATGAGTAGAATCACCACAGTAAAAGCACAACCCATTTTGACGTCTATGACTTTGCCGCTCATTTCTAGTCAGAATTCTGTCACATTGCATTGACTCAGGTCTCTGCTCAGAAAACACCGCCAGAGGATGCGCAGATTTGCGCTCCCGCAAACGCCGATCAATCTGAATGGCCAAAGCCATTGAATCACTCAGACCTGTAGGCGTGGGGAACCCAACCATAACATTCTTAATGGCTTCAGAAAGACCTTCTCTGAAATTTGCAGCTAGGGCACACTCATTCCATTGAGTAAGCACCGACCATTTCCTAAATATTTGACAATAAATCTCTACTTCATCCTGACCTCGAGAGAGGGTCAGCAAAGCCTTTTCTGCCTGACTCTCAAGATTAGGTTCCTCATAAAGCAGTCCAAGCGCCAGAAAAAACGCATCCACATTCAGCAATGCAGGATCTCCTGGCGCCAGAGAGAAAGCCCAATCTTGAGGGTCGCCGCGTAACAAGGAGATAACAATTTTAACTTGCTGAGCGGAATCACCAGAGGAACGAGGTCTCAAGGATAGAAATAATTTACAATTATTCTTAAAATTCAGAAACCTAGATCTATCTCCAGAAAACAACTCAGGAATAGGTATCTTTGGCTCAGACATAGGGCTATGAACAACAAAATCCTGAATGTTTTGCACCCTTGCAGCAAGATGATCCACACTAGAAGTCAGACTCTGAATATCCATGTCTGCAGCTGAGCTCAGAACCACCCAGAGATTAAGGGGATGAGAGAAGCTGGACAGACTGCAGCAAAGGAAAAAAAAAAAAAATTGTACTCAGGACTTCTTTTATCCCACTTCTGCGAAGCATTAAACACTTTGTAGGCCTGCTGTACTGTTATGATCCCAGTGGCTGGGGATCACAGAACTACTAGCTAAGTTACTAAGTAAAGAACAAGCTCTAGGGAGGTGGTAACTGGACTGACCGCAAACCTGATCCTAACCAAACACACTAAAGGTAGCCGGTGAACGTGCCTAAAATCCTGGACGTCTCGACGCAGCCTGAGGAACTAACTACCCCTAAAGAGAAAGCAAGACTTCACTTGCCTCAAGAGAAATAACCCCAAAGATATAGGAAGCCCCCAACAAATAATAACGGTGAGGTAAGGGGAAAAGACACACGTAGGAATGAAAACAGATTCAGCAAATGAGGCCCACTAAAACTAGATAGCAGAAGACAGATAGAGAACTGAGCGGTCAGTAGAAAACCCTACAAAATATCCACGCTGAGAATTCAAGAACCCCCACACCAACTAACGGTGTGGAGGGAGAAACGCAGCCCCCTAGAGCTACCAGCAAGCAAGGAATCACATATTAGCAAGCTGGACAAGAAACATATAGAACACTGATGATCAAAAAAATGCACAAACGGAAACTTAGCTTCTCTTGAAGAGACTGGGAGCAAGGTAGTCAGAAGGAATCAGAATAGCACTGAATACATTGACAGCAGGCATTGAACTGAGAGTTCCAGTGAGCTAAATAGGAAACCACCCACATATAACGAGACAGCTGATGCCAGCCACAAACCTGCAGAAAGACAGCACTCACACAGTACCACTTGTGACCACAAGAGGGAGCCCAGAAACAGAGTTCACAACAGACACCCCTGGTCTACATGGACAATATCTTGATCTTTTCACCAAACCAGTCCTCTCATAGGCGGAACGTCCTTCAAGTCCTGCAATGACTTAGAGACAACTGACTGTATGCTAAATTTGAGAAACCAGTCTTAGAACAATCTTCTCTCCCTTTACTAGGTTGTATCATCTCAGACACAATCCTGGAGAAGGATCCGGAGAAGGTGTCTTCCATCCTTGAGTGGCCGAGTCCTAATGGCATTAAATCAATCCAGCGATTCCTGGGATTCGCCAACTTCTACCAGCAGTTCATTCTGCATTTCTCATCCTAGACAATTCTCATCTCCGCCATGATCCGTAAGGGTGCCAATCCGAAGATATAGACTCTAGAATCTGAGAACGCTTTTCTCTCCCTAAAGCAGCCCTTCTCCTTCTTTCCAGTATTACATTGACCATACGTGAAAAAACAGTTCTTTCTGGAGGTAGATGCCTCATCTTCTGGAGCAGGAGCCATTCTTACCCAGAAGTCTCCTTCTGGCCTTATGGTGATCTGTGATTTTTTCTCCAAGGTGTGCTCTGCCCCAAAGTCGATTGGCGACTGAGAGTTGTTAGCAATTAAGATGGCTCTTAAGGAGTGGCGGTATCTTCTCGAGGGAGCAGTCCATCCTGTCAACATTTATACCAACCACAAGAACCTGGCCTATTATCAGTCCGTGCAATGAGTCAACCCAAATCAAGATGGGTGGTCGCTATTTTTTGCCCGTTTTGATTTCTTTCTGCATTTTTTGCCTTCTCACAAGAACATCACAGCTGATGCACTTTCCCACTCCTTCCTGCCCGCCAACCAAGAGGAGGAACCCGAACTCATCATCAAGCCATCCAAGATGGTTACTGTGGCTCCAGTAAACCTATGCTAAATCCCGCTGTGAAAGCCTTTAGTGTCAGAATCTGATAAAAGGTGAGTTCTGCATGGGGGCATTCTCCCAAGGTGACCGGACAGGCCAGGCAGAAAAAGACTTTGCAGCTCATATCTCATCACTACTGTAGCCTACCATGTGAAAAGAAATCATGATGTTTGTTTCTGCCTGCCTGTCCTGTGCCCAAAACAATATTCCTAGGCAATTCCCATCTGGGCGTCTCCTACCACTTCCTGTGCCCTAGGCTCCTTGGAAGCATATTGCTGTTATGACAGCGGCGAGGAGGCGGCGCCCGGCGCCAAGAAGATTTGAGTGATGGCTGTGTGGCGTCTGAAGCAGGGGGGAAATGCCTGCCTCCTTGACTGAAGACAAAGTATTTAGGACAAGTTATAAAACTGATTATTTTGGCAGTTACAGCACCCAGAACTAAAAGAACCACCTTGTCAGAATGCAGCATTACTGCTGCACAAGGTGGCTCTTTTAGTTAAAAATGCCTGGGGGGGTGACAGGTTCCCTTTAAGATCTCGCCCTACAAGTTAGGTCTTTGCTTCATCGGTCCCTATGATGGCATCAAAAAATTAATGCTGCATCCTACAAATTGAAGTTGTCAGCCTCCTTAAGTATACCCAATTACTTCCATGTGTCCCTCCTGAAGCCTGTCGTCCTAATTCCCTTTTTCAAGGGTCCCGGTGTCACACCTGCTCTCATCAGCTCCAAAGGTATCTTTTAAGTGAAGAATATCCTTGCAATGAAGAAGGTGAGAGGGAGAACATTTTCTTTAGTTGATTGGAAGGGATTTGGGCATAGAGAAAGGTTGTGGGAACCCAAAGAGAATATTCTTGCTCCACTTCTTCTACAGAAATTTCTTGCAGGTTTACAGAAGAGGGGTATTAAGGGGTACTGTTAGGACACCGCCGACGCCCATACATGTACCCTCTCCCTCCTCTCCGAAGGGACGCTGGCGCTTCCCCGTCTGCGCTCTCTCTATGTCTGTCTGATCAGTTACTAAATGTGCTGTTAATTACTGCAGGATTACTATTTGTTTCTATGGTGAGGTCACTTGGACATAACTAGTGATTGGATGCCATCCTAAAAGACTTCAGGCAAACTAGAATACCAGCAATTCCCCCGCAAATCGAATCTATTAGAAAATTTTGCCTGGCATATGCAAATTTCAAAAGATTTGATCATCTTTAGTGCCCACTTGATATCACTTGCACTTTTATATCTGTGAAATTATTAGCACTTCCTTATTCTGCCTGAATGTGTATACTATATTAATTATTTTATGAGATTGGTACTTTTCTGACTTTCACTTTATTCTCCTCTTTATTGTAATCTTTTTAAAAACCAACAAACCTTTGAATTTGAAAAATTGTATTTGAATTTGATCTTAGGCACAAATTTTTTTTGAAAGACATACCAGAACCGATACAATAAACCAAGATACATGATCCGAATTAAGGATTACTCTCAAAAAGACTATAGAACATACAGTCATATGAAAAAGTTTGGGCACTCCTATTAATCTTAAGCTTAATGTTTTATAAAAATTGTTTTTTTTTGCAACAGCTATTTCAGTTTCATATATCTAATAACTGTTGGACACAGTAATGTTTCTGCCTTGAAATGAGGTTTATTGTACTAACAGAAAATGTGCAATCTGCATTCAAACAAAATTTGACAGGTGCATAAGTATGGGCACCCTTATCATTTTCTTGTTTTAAATGCTCCTACCAACTTTTTACTAACTTACTAAAGCACTTTTTTTGGTTTTGTAACCTCATTGAGCTTTGAACTTCATAGCTAGGTGTATGCAATCATGAGAAAAGCTACTTAAAGTGGTCACTTGCAAGTTGTTCTCCGGTTTGAATCTCCTCTGAAGAGTGGCATCATGGGCTCCTCAAAACAACTGTCAAATGATCTGAAAACAAAGATTATTCAACATAGTTGTTCAGGGGAAGGATACAAAAAGCTGTCTCAGAGATTTAACCTGTCAATTTCCACTGTGAGGAACATAGTAAGGAAATGGAAGAACACAGGTAGAGTTCTTGTTAAGGCCAGAAGTGGCAGGCCAAGAAAAACATCAGAAAGGCAGAGAAGAAGAATGGTGAGATCAGTCAAGGACAATCCTCAGACCATCTCCAGAGATCTGCAGCATCAACTTGCTGCAGATGGTGTCACTGTGCATCGGTCAACTATACAACGCACTGTGTTTTTTGCCGCCATGCATAACGCCTTTTTGTATGACCAAACAACTCAATCTTGGTTTCATCAGTCCACAGGACCTTCTTCCAAAAAGAAATTGGCTTCTCCAAATGTGCTTTTGCATACCTCAGCTGACTCTGTTTGTGGCGTGCTTGCAGAAACGGCTTCTTTCGCATCACTCTCCCATACAGCTTCTCCTTGTGCAAAGTGCGTTGTATAGTTGACCGATGCACAGTGACACCATCTGCAGCAAGTTGATGCTGCAGATCTCTGGAGGTGGCCTGAGGATTGTTCTTGACTGATCTCACCATTCTTCTTCTCTGCCTTTCTGATGTTTTTCTTGGCCTGCCACTTCTGACCTTAACAAGAACTGTACCTGTGTTCTTCCATTTCCTTACTGTGTTCCTCACAGTGGAAATTGACAGGTTAAACCTCTGAGACAGCTTTTTGTATCCTTCCCCTGAACAACTATGTTGAATAATCTTTGCTTTCAGATCATTTGACAGTTGTTTTGAGGAGCCCATGATGCCACTCTTCGGAGGAGATTCAAACAGGAGAACAACTTGCAAGTGGCCACTTTAAGTAGCTTTTCTCATGATTGTATACACCTAGCTATGAAGTTCAAAGCTCAGTGAGGTTACAAAACAAAAAAAAAGTGCTTTAGTAAGTCAGTAAAAGGTAGGTAGGAGGAGTATTTAAAACAAGAAAATGATAAGGGTGCCCATACTTATGCACCTGTCAAATTTTGTTTGAATGCAGATTGCACATTTTCTGTTAGTACAATAAACCTCATTTCAAGGCAGAAACATTACTGTGTCCAACAGTTATTAGATATATGAAACTGAAATAGCTGTTGCAAAAACAACAATTTTTATAAAACATTAAGCTTAAGATTGATAGGGGTGCCCAAACTTTTTCATATGACTGTACATAAAGGCAAAAGAGAGCTTTAACCCCTTCACCCCGCGGCCCTTTTTCGTTTTTGTGTTTTCGTTTTTCACTCCCCTCCTTCCCAGAGCCATAACTTTTTTATTTTTCCGTAAATATGGCCATGTGAGGGCTTATTTTTTGCGGGACGAGTTGTACTTTTGAACGACATCATTGGTTTTACCATGTCGTGTACTAGAAAACGGGAAAAAAATTCCAAGTGCGGTGAAATTGCAAAAAAAGTGCAATCCCACACTTGTTTTTTGTTTGTTTTTTTTGCTAGGTTCATTAAATGCTAAAACTATCCTGCCATTATGATTCTCTAGGTCATTACGAGTTCATAGACACCTAACATGTCTAGGTTATTTTTTATCTAAATGGTGAAAAAAAATTCCAAACTTTGCTTAAAAAAAAAGAAAAAAAAAGTGCCATTTTCCGATACCCGTAGCGTCTCCATTTTTCGTGATCTGGGGTCGGCTGAGGGCTTATTTTTTGCGTGCTGAGCTGGCGTTTTTAATGATAGCATTTTGGTGCAGATACATTCTTTTGATCGCCCGTTATTGCATTTTAACGCAATGTCGCGGCGACCAAAAAAACGTAATTCTGGCGTTTCGGATTTTTTTCTCGCTACGCTGTTTAGCGATCAGGTTAATTCTTTTTTTTTATTTGATAGATCGGGCAATTCTGAACGCGGCGATACCAAATATGTGTAGGTTTGTTTTTTTTTATTGTTTTATTTAGGATGGGGCGAAAGGGGGGTGATTTAAACTTTTATATTTTTAATATTTTTTTCACATTTTTAAAAACTTTTTTTTTTCACTTTTGCCATGCTTCAATAGCCTCCATGGGAGGCTAGAAGCAGGCACAGCCCGATCGGCTCTGCTACATAACAGCGATCATCAGATCGCTGTTATGTAGCAGAATTGCAGGTGTGCTGTGAGCGCCGACCACAGGGTGGCGCTCACAGCTACCTGCGATCAGTAACCATAGAGGTCTCAAGGACCTCTATGGTTACCATCCTAATGCATCGCCGACCTCCGATCATGTGACGGGGGTCGGCGATGACGTCAGATCCGGCCGCCCGGCCGGATGCGGTAGTTAAATGCCGCTGTCTGCGTTTGACAGCGGCATTTAACAGGTTAATAGCGGCGGGTGAATAGCGATTTCACCCGCCGCTATTGCGCGCACATGTCAGCTGTCCAAAACAGCTGACATGTCGCGACTTTGATGTGGGCTCAGCGCCGGAGCCCACATCAAAGGGGGAGACACGGCATGCGCAGTACTAGTACGGCGCATGTCGTGAAGGGGTTAAATATCCTATTGTTTGGTATGGATAATTCCTAATAATAAAAGTCCAAACTTTTACATCCTGAAAATACAAAATATCTTTATTAGTGATGAGCGAGTGTACTCGTTGCTCGGGTTTTCCCAAGCACGCTCGGGTGACCTCCGAATATTTATGACTGCTCGGAGATTTAGTTTTCATTGTGGCAGCTGAATGATTTACAGCTATTAGTCTGCTTGATTACATAGATCTCCAACAAACAGCGATACCACATATTTTGGGGGATAATAAAATATTTAGTGTATATATAATAAATCACACCACCCCATGTGGAAACTTTATACTAGGGACACATCCATTTACTTAGAACCTAATTCCCATGGGGAAAAACGATGTACTAGTCCATTGTTTAATTAAATATACAAAATCTTTATTCAAGACATTAAAAATGCATAAAACAGCATAACCAGGTGTATGCAATTTACAACCTGAAACAATACAAAAACCAAGGGCCCCATTCCCATCAGTTACCCCACCATATAGTAAGAAACAAATCTAACACCCTAACAGGGAATCAACCTGAATAGTGGTGCAGTTGCACCAATGCCTGTCACATGTGTGACTAGCTGCGATGTATCCCACACCGAGACCTCATACGGAGACACAATTAATTATATGCATACCATACCAGTGCAAAAATACCTAATCAAATTGAGACGCCAGGGAAATATCCACCTGTTTAAATCACTTGTCACCTGCGTGACTCGTTATCGTTCTCACCTACTACCAGGCCTCATGTCGGGATACAATTTCCCATATACTTACTATAATGCAAAGTGCGCAGCAGACACGGGGAACCAGGGGAGTGAGCGCCAGCCCCAACGTGCGTTTTGATCCGTCCTTCGTCAGGGGGCACTCATCTCCCCAGATCCCGTGCATTAAATACCCTAGCTCACTATAACGCCTCCAATGCTGTGCTGCGGCGTCCTCCCGAATGTGACGCCTCCGCCGGAAGTGACGCGCGTCTCCATAGTCACCGCGACGCCACGGAGCATTGGCGTCACACAGCACCGCGCATGCGCGGCACTGCGTATTGACACCGAGTGCCCCTGGAAGCCAACGGAGACCATGGGACCGCGCGTCAGGCAGGGGCGTATCACCCAGGCATAGGTATATCCGCAAGCAGCATATAACAGCACCTATCACAACCCATCTCATAATATGCGGCCATACATTTTATTCAGCCCTATGTATCCATAATTAAACTTATATCTCACAGTATCTATACTACCATAGGTATATCTACCACTGCATAACATATAATGTACAAAAATCTCAAATTCAAATACAATAAAAAACTGCTGTCAATGCTGCTATGTTATCTGCTTGGAAGGCGCAAGTATTTGGAAGATGTAGATATTAAAATTCATTCCTCACTTAGGTCTTGGAGAATTAGCACATTATATTATAGCCAAGGGAAACTGCACGGAACACAGGAAAAAGAGATTAAAATTAATACATAAAAATTAAAAACAGTAATATTATCAGAATTGAAAACATACATATAGTAAGATGTTCATGCAGCACCCCAGAGTCCTGGTCGTTGCAGTAATGTCGCTCTGCCACTAAGGGGAGTGATGTTACGTCTGATTGCACTAAAGGAGTTCACCTGACCAGGTATCACACACACACACTACACCTCACACTCCGGCCACCAGGGGGAGTGGTTCTATCTAGTAGGCCACTCCTCACGCTCTGGTAAAACTGGGGGTTGGACAGGAAGTCAGGGAGAACGTAGCTGGGAAGAGCTAGAGAGAGGACCTGTCAGGGGTGGGATCCTGGCAGAGTTCTAGAAAGAGACAAGATCGTTACGGAGTTGTGCCTGTGCCTTACAGCGGCAGACTCCTAAGAAAGGACAAGAAGCGAGGTTTATTGTGGAGAAGTGAGGAACGGAAATACAGCAAAAAGGAGATAATACCAGAAGGAGTCGTGCCCCAAGATCAGCAACATCCTTCTGAGGCGCGTAGCCGGTGGCCGGAACGCCGAGAAAGTAAGAGACTCCACGCATTACTTTAGACTACGGCCGGGCAGTTAACCATAGGTTGGCTGTCTCACCATTACACCTAACGAAGACAACGGAGGCAAACTGTGGGAGAGGGGCGTCCCTAGGGTCCCTATAAAATAGCTCCAGGCCTACCCCGTCATACGGGTGCGTCCCATCCATATCATCTGGGGGACGGAGATAGAGAGAAAGACCAGAAATATACACGACAGTTGTGAGGACTATCCTGTGGTGCTCAGCAGGGAAGTACTACAACACACAGGCGCTAGAAGGTAGACACTGATTTCCACCTGCAAAGGGAACTCTGGATGTGCCTTCGGACCGGCCGGTCTCAGCCAGCCCTGTTAACAGTACTCTGGATTGCGGACCCTGAAGCCCTCAGTAAAGAGGTAAAGAGACTGCAACCCTGTGTCCTTGTTATTCACCGCGTCCTGCACCACGCATCACCACCTACACCTTTCATTGGACGCCCCTTAGCAGGGTCACGGACCGGGTCTAGCCACCGTGACAACCCCAGAACTGAGACAGAGAGGCCCGGTACCGAGTACCCCTGCCCTGAGTCTGGGGGTGCTCCAAACTTGGCGTCACGAACAGGATGTACTTAAGCCTGAAGAATCAGGTCATGTGTGCCTTGGGACTGTGTCTGAATTGTGCTTGAACTGTGATTTATTGCAAAGACTGCGTGTTGCTATTTGCCGCCAAAATCCGCCATCGCCGCGCACGAAGGGGAGGAGCTATAGCTTCGTGGGCGGAGCCGGTCAAAAGAAGACGCGGTAAAGCAACGATCCCGGAAGAGGAACATCAACTTCCAGCAGGTTAGCAGGGGGAAGGAGCGGCCATGTCTGAGTCGGGGGGAGCAGAGGCGGTGGTCGCAGCCGTAGACCAAGAGGCACCTTCGGGCCCCGCAGTAGACGCCGCCGCGGGCCTTGTACCACAGCCGGCTGCCGCAGAGCTCGCCGTCCCTATCCGCCAGCCGGAGGCTGCTGTGGCTACAACAGCCATAATGCCCTTCTCCATGCCGTACCTACCTGGAGCAGCCTGGCTCCCGCGATACTCTGGAGAGTCACATACATTAACTGACTTTAAAGAGGGGATCTGCAGCCTGCTCGAGTTCTATCCCTTGACGGAGCCTCAGAAAGTTCATATGATAACAGGCCAACTCTTTTGGGCGGCTCTGAGAGAAGTGAAGTCCTGGCCCGCCGCGGATAAGGGAACTGCACAGCAGGTCTTTGCAAAGCTTAAAGCCACCTTTGACACCCGCACCACTACGGAAATTAAGTTGACTTTCTATGGGTGCAAACAGAGGCCGCAGGATAGCTTACGGGACTATGCCCTTAACCTCCAGGAGGCATTGCGGGCCATCAAGCAGAGTGACCCCGGCAGCATGCAAGATGAAGATAAACTCCTGAAAGAGCGGTTCATTGAGGGGCTCCTGTGCAGCCACCAAAGGGGTCAACTGCACTTCCTGGCCATGCAGAATCCAGACCTGACTTTTGCGCAATTCAAGGATGAAGCCATCCAGGCGCTACAAGAGCGACAACCCAGCCGTGCAGTGCCTCCCAGGTGTCAGGCTCTCACATACCACCAGGAGGTGGTGTCGGATGCCCCAGTCGCCGCCGAGGCCGATGCCCAGATCCTAGAGGACGATTTCCCTGCAGGACTACGCCTCCAGATGCAGGAGCTGACCAAGAGTGTTGCTGCCCTAGCCCGGACAGTGCAGTCCCTACAGGAGGCCCCCAAGGAGAAGATCCAGCTGGCCTCCAGACCAGAGGATGTCCCCTGGATGCGACAGAGGAGGACTCCGCCGACCAGAGGCAGGGACGACGATCGCTTCCATCGAGACGGACGACCTATCTGCCGCCGCTGTCATCAGGTGGGCCACCTTGCAAGGTACTGTCATTTAAACGAGCAACCCCTGGGGCAGAGGGCCAACCCCCAGGAGTAGGACGATCAGGCCCGCAGCATTGGAGAGCCAAATACATTGGAGGGCGACCAGTTCTTCCTATTGTGATCGAAGGTATCCCCATGAACGCTTTGCTGGACACCGGTTCTCAGGTGACGACTATGCCTTACGTGCTTTATAAATGGTATTGGGAGGACACCGATATTACTCGTGGCCCCGATGACGATTTCACCATGATAGCCAGTAATGGTCAGCCATTGCCACAAGTGGGGTATAAAGAGGTCACCATCAAAGTGGGATGGGTGGAATTGAAGGCCCAAGGGATTGTAATTGTTGATATTGACCGCCGTGAATGTAATCCCATGATGACCATTGGTACTAATGTTATAGAAAATTGTCTTGCAGACGTTATTGTCCTATTACAACAGGTAGCAGAAACAGCTGGCTACAGTGAACAACGTGCCCTGCAAAGAGAAATCAGGGCCCTGATGCAAAGACAGCAGGTGGAGCTGACTGGTGGTGAAATTGGTCGTGTCACAGTGAGTGATTCAAACCCCATTGCAATACCCCCCAGGAGTGAAATGCTAATATGGTGTCGGGCAGCCATAGGCCTCAGGGGTAAAGACTATCAGGCCCTGGTAGAACCCGTATATTCGGATAACAGGCCTACCCTCCTGACAGCCAGAGGGGTGGTTGACGTCCGCAAGGGGAGGGTGCCGGTACGTGTTCTCAATTGCGGGGAGGAAGAAGTGCAGCTAGCCAAATATGCCACACTTGCCAAACTGTTTACTGTTAATAGTAGTGTGATACAGGCACCTGGGCCCTTGGTCCCGTCCAATCCGGCGGAGAACAACGGTTCTGCAGGGCAACCGAAGGATTGGTGTCGGGAATTACACGTGGGCACTGACTCTACCCCACCTCACCAGAAACAGAGGGCCTACAGGGTGGTTCATGAGTACGAGCGGGTCTTTAGCAAACACCCCCTAGATTTTGGACAGGTAAAAGGGATCCAACATCATATCCGCACAGGGGATCACCGACCCATAAAAGAGAGATACCGTCCTGTACCCCCAGCTCATTATCAGTGTGCCAAGGACATGTTGCGAGAGATGAAGGAGGCTGGGGTAGTGAGGGACAGTTGTAGCCCCTGGGCAGCTCCATTAGTCCTTGTTAAGAAGAAAGATGGCACAATGAGAATGTGTGTGCATTATAGGCAGTTAAATCGCATTACACATAAAGATGCATACCCACTACCCAGGATAGAGGAGTCCCTGGCCGCTTTAAAATCTGCTAACTACTTCTCTACCTTGGATCTCACCAGTGGGTACTGGCAGGTTCCCGTGGCGGAGGCAGACAAGGAGAAGACAGCCTTCACGACGCCGATGGGTCTCTGTGAATTCAACTACATGCCCTTCGGATTGTGCAACGCTCCGGGGACGTTCCAGAGGATGATGGAGTGCTGTCTGGGGCAAAAGAACTTTGAAACTGTACTGCTGTATCTGGACGATGTCATTGTCTTCTCTAAGACCTATGAAGACCATCTGAAGCACCTGGCCAAGGTGTTTGAAGCCCTGTCCAACTTTGGCTTAAAGGTGAAACCATCCAAATGCCACCTACTGAAACCCAAAGTACAGTATCTAGGCCATGTGGTGAGTGCCGAAGGAGTGGCCCCAGACCCCGACAAGGTTACGGTGATTAAGGACTGGCCGAAACCCAGGAACCTCCATGAAGTCCGGCAGTTCCTCGGGTTGGTAGGCTATTACAGGAGGTTCATCAAGGACTTCACCAAGAAGGCCGCGCCATTGCAAGATCTATTGGTGGGCCAATCCAAGAAGACCAAGGGGAAGAATACCCCATTTGATTGGAACGAAGGACTGGAGGGATCATTCACTTGCTTGAAGATGGCGCTGATGAGAGAAGAGGTACTGGCCTACCCTGAATATGATCAACCGTTTGTGCTGTATACAGATGCCAGCAATGTAGGACTGGGAGCTGTGTTGTCCCAGATCCAGAAAGGCAAGGAGAGGGTAATTGCTTACGCCAGCAGGAAACTTCGTCCCACGGAAAGGAACCCTGATAACTACAGTTCCTTCAAGCTGGAATTCCTCGCCATCGTTTGGGCAGTGACGGAGAGGTTCAAGCACTACCTGGCTTCAGCGAAATTCACCGTCTTCACGGATAACAATCCACTAACACACTTGGACACCGCCAAACTCGGGGCCTTGGAACAGCGGTGGATGGCCTGGCTGTCCAATTATGACTTCACCATCAAGTACCGGGCAGGACGCAAGAATGCGAATGCCGATGCCTTGTCCCGGATGCCCAATTTGCCAGAAACGGGGGAGGACCTGGAGGCACTTGAAGAAGTAGAGCTGCCCGCTTTCCATCGGCCCAAAGCCACTCAGTGCTCCCATCATGTGAAGAACAGGCACAGAAACAACCAGGATGCCACACTGAATCCGCTGCCCCACCACGGGTGGGCAAAAACCCAGGATGGTGACCCTGCGGTCCGTCGGGTGAAAGAGCTCTTGACGCAGGCAGGTTTGCATCCCGGCCCGGATAATCCACAAGAAACCCAACAGCTGTGGAAGGGGAGAAGCAAACTGTATATTCACAATGGTAAGCTGTGCCGAAGAAGTATTGACCCCAGAACTCATGAATTGGTGTGGCAGATAGTGGTTCCCAGGCAAGATGCGCCAATGGTTCTGGGAGCATACCACTATGGGGCTGGACACTTCGGGTGGAGGAAGTTGGAGAGACTACTCCGAGGGAGATTCTATTGGATTGGCATGAAAAGAGCCATCGAGAAGTGGTGTCGGGAGTGTGGCCCGTGCAGCCTACGCAGGAAGGACCGTGACAGACAACGGGCTCCTTTGCAGCCCATCATCACCAAACGGCCGCTAGAATTTGTCGCGCTAGATCACGTGAAGCTGACGCCTAGCCGGTCGGGCTATATTTATGCTCTCACCATCGTGGATCATTACTCCAGGTTCCTGGTGGTTGTACCTGTCAAGGATCTAACGGCCAGGACGGCCGCCAAAACCTTCCAGCAGTACTTCTGTAGGCCCCATGGGTACCCGGAGAAGGTACTGACCGATCAGGGGCCAGCGTTTGAGGCGGAGGTGTCCCAGGAGTTCTGCAATCTGTACGGGTGTAAGAAGATCAGAACCACACCGTACCACCCACAAACCAACGGGATGTGTGAGAAGATGAACCAAGTGGTGATCGACTTATTGAAGACCTTGCCTGTAGAGGAACGGAACTTGTGGCCAACAAAGTTGCCCGACCTGGTAGACATGTACAACCACATCCCAGTGAATTCTACCAACTGCACTCCGGCGTACCTGATGCGAGGAAGGTCTAGTAAGTTGCCCGTTGATCTGGACATGGGGGTTCTAACCCCCGAAGATACCTCGCCGGATGTCGATTGGGATACGGAGAGGCAGCAAAGGTACCGCAAAGTACAGGAATGCGTGGAAAGAAGTCTCGCTCAGGCCAGGCAAAAACAGGAACGGGACTACAACCAGCATGCTCCTGTGATTCCCTTGCCGCCTGGTGAGCAGGTACTCAAGCGGAAGAGAAGGCTACACAAACTGAACGACCAATGGGAAGCGGAACAGTATACCGTCCTGCCGTCCGATTTTGACAATACTAAAGTCTGTCTCATCAGCAAAGATGGAGGGGAAACCTCAACGGCAATATCCAGAGACCACCTTAAGGCATGCCCCGATAAGTTGAGGGAGAAGGAAACAGGTCCAAGAGCCTCTCCACCTGTAGAAGAGGAGAAAATGATACACACTGTTCTTGGTGATTTTCCCCAGTCTTGGACTCAAATAAATCAGGCCATCGTAGTACCTGTCTTAACGTTTCGTCAACCGAACCCGCCTGAACTAGATGTGGTGCCAGATCCTCCAGACCCGCAATCACCACAGACCCCGCCGGACGATGCCATGCCCACCGTCGGACCGGCGGAGCCTCCCTCTGCTTTCGGCGAATCTGCCGTACCCACTGTTGGTAGCAGCAGCCCTGAGAGATCCAGCATGCCAGTGCTACTCAGACTCACTAGAAGCGTAGCTAGAAGGTAGTGCACTACACCAGTGGTAGCAAGCATAGCGAGCCCTGCTAGGCCAATAGCAACCCCTGCACTACGGAGGTCTACACGTAGCACAAAGAATCAGACTCCCCTTTGCTACAAAACTTGGAGGTATTAACTAAAGTTGCTAATTGTGTTTGTGTAAATATCTTTGTTACAAGTTTAAAAATGGACAACGGAGCAGTGGACAGTGAATTGCTCCAAAACTTTCAAAGGGACCCCTTTGTTTACCCGGGGTCCCTGCTGTTTTAAAGTTACAACCACTGAACTGGGAGTCATGAACTGTGCATGACCAAAACTTTCGCAACGTTCAAGAGTCCTCACCTCCCATAAAGGGAAGCACTGTTATGTTTAATTGTTTGTGATATTTCAAAAGTTTGTGTTATCTGTTAACATGTATTGTTGTTTTTGTTTTCCCAGTCCGGGAGTACTGGATTTAACCGGGGGGGAGTGCAGCGCCCCAGAGTCCTGGTCATTGCAGTAATGTCACTCTGCCACTAAGGGTAGTGATGTTACGTCTGATTGCACTAAAGGAGTTCACCTGACCAGGTATCACACACACACACTACACCTCACACTCCGGCCACCAGGGGGAGTGGTTCTATCTAGTAGGCCACTCCTCACGCTCTGGTAAAACTGGGGGTTGGACAGGAAGTCAGGGAGAACATAGCTGGGAAGAGCTAGAGAGAGGACCTGTCAGGGGTGGGATCCTGGCAGAGTTCTAGAAAGAGACAAGATCGTTACGGAGTTGTGCCTGTGCCTTACAGCGGCAGACTCCTAAGAAAGGACAAGAAGCAAGGTTTATTGTGGAGAAGTGAGGAACGGAAATACAGCAAAAAGGAGATAATACCAGAAGGAGTCATGCCCCAAGATCAGCAACATCCTTCTGAGGCGCGTAGCCGGTGGCCGGAACGCCGAGAAAGTAAGAGACTCCACGCATTACTTTAGACTACGGCCGGGCAGTTAACCATAGGTTGGCTGTCTCACCATTACACCTAACGAAGACAACGGAGGCAAACTGTGGGAGAGGGGCGTCCCTAGGGTCCCTATAAAATAGCTCCAGGCCTACCCCGTCATACGGGTGCGTCCCATCCATATCATCTGGGGGACGGAGAGAGAGAGAGAGAAAGACCAGAAATATACACGACAGTTGTGAGGACTATCCCGTGGTGCTCAGCAGGGAACGTCCAAATCCATCTGGACTCGAACTGGGCTAATTTTTTAGAAGTATCACCTCTACGAATTCCCAGTTCCACCATGTCAATTCCTCTCACCCTAAGCAGACTACCATCGCACCCATGGTATTGTTTAAAATGGCACGGAATCGTTTTTAAAGTGGATGCGTCCTCAGAGGCCGCAGCTGCGGCAATGCCCAAAACGTGCTCTCTCACCCGCACTTTCAACTGCCTGGTCGTAAGTCCTACATATATTTTTGTGCATGGGCACGTAGCATAATAGATAACATTTTTACTTAAACAAGTAATCCTTCTTTTGATATTATATGTTCGAGTATTATTAACATCAGTAAAGGTATTACATCGATCTATATTCGGGCACGCCACACAGCAGCCACAGGGGACATGCTGTTTTATGCATTTTTAATGTCTAGAATAAAGATTTTGTATATTTAATTAAACAATGGACTAGTACATCGTTTTTCCCTATGGGAATTAGTTTCTTGATTACATGTGGGGAGTCCCTAGCAACCAAGCAACCACCTCATGTACTCAGCCTGGCTAATAGCTGTAAATCATTCTGCCGCGGTGATGAAAACTAAATCTCCGAGCAGTCATAAATACTCGGAGACCACCCCAGCAAGCTCTGGAAAACCTGAGCAACGAGTACACTCGCTCATCAATAATCTTTATTAATCAAAAAAGTTTTGACACACAAAACAGTTAGTGCACATAAAATCCATACCATAGTGCACAGTAAAACAGACGGGCAGCAATGTAGAGCAAGGGAAAGCATCAAATGCGACCGCATGGTAAAACCAGAGGACAATCAAACACTAAAGTGCATAGTGCATGAAAAAAGATATACATGCATTCAGGTAAAAACACCACAGGTCGCATAATGGGCTAGAGAACCATAAGAATTATTATTTTAATAATATCTGTAAGCCAGTATGGCTATCATTCAAAAATAACCATCAGCCATAAAGATAATGACCAGTAGTGGCCAAATAAAGTGCCATGCAGGCTAATACAATTCAAAAAGTCACAGTCCCCTACCCATTTGGATGCCAAACCACTTGCACAGTGCCCCGACGCGCGTTTCGGGGGGCAGTATACATGTGTCTCAAACGCCGCTTTATATATCCATTAATACTCAATGGCTGCAGTGGGTGCAAAAAACCTCCGACCATGTTCATCGTGTGCATGGAGGCGGGACTTCCGCTGCTACCATGTCATACCCGGCATCACAGGAGCGGTGCGTATAGGGAACAAGTGTCCCGTCTGACATCAGTGGAACGCACCGTCCCATAGAGATGCCTTCTGACACGCCCTAACAATTGATGACGTGGCATCCTTAAAGATGATTCCTCGCCATTTCAAGCTGCGCCATGCTTGTGATCCAGATCTATTGAAGATACATGGTATTTATAGGATACATGGTGGTATTAGAGGGGGTGATCCGAAGCGTAGGCTGGCGCAGCTTGAGTGTCGTTGGATTGTAAAGCTGGACACTATGACCCATTTGGGTCTAAATGAAAAGTTGAGCTTTTCATCCTTTTTACAATATGTATAGATTTATTTGACCCTGTAGTGAAATTCATGCCTCTGGAATGATGATATACTGTATATTTTTTATTTTTTATTGTATGTGTCTCTTTTTTTGTTTTCACTTCTAATTTACTTAGCAGATCTTTTTCAGCGATTGAAATGTGCCCCTTATTTAAATTCTCTGAGTGAATACCCCCTTTTTGAGGATCCACCAAGCTGGCTAAAATATGGATTTGAGGATTGAATGCATATGATTTATTAATAACGCACTCAGCACTGTCTACAAGAGATGATCTCTGTGTCTCAACCTTGGATTTATGGACTAGTTACAAATTGTAATAATAATTAATAGTCTGTTTTATGCAAAGACTAGTGCTATTTATATGTATTTCTATGTATTTGCCCTATGTGTTGCCCACAATAAATATGGCCACCTCTTTTTTGCATATATTTGTGGATGGGTCACCTTTAACCTACCGTGAGTGATGCATGTGGGTGGTGCTTCCTGTCAGCCTGCGTGTCAGAAGGCATCTCTATGAGATGGTGCATTCCACTGACGTCAGATGTTCCCTATCTGCACCACTCCTGGCATGCCGGATGTGATATGATAGCGGCGGACGTCCCGCCTCCATGCACACGATGAACATGGTCGGAGGTTTTTTGCACCGACTGCAGCCATTGGGTATTAATGGATATATAAAGCGGCGTTTGAGACACATGTATACTGCCCCCGAAACGCGCGTCGGGGCACTGCGCAAGTGGTTTGGCATCCAAATAGGTAGGGGACTGTGACTTTTTGAATTGTATTAGCCTGCATGGCACTTTATTTGGCCACTACTGGTCATTATCTTTATGGCTGATGGTTATGTTTGAATGATAGCCATACTGGCTTACAGACATTATTAAAATAATAATTCTTATGGTCCTCTAGCTCATTATGCGACCTGTGGTGTTTTTACCTGAGCGCATGTATATCTTTTTTCATGCACCATGCACTTTAATGTTTGATTGCCCTCTGGTTGCATTTGATGCTTTCCCTTGCTCTATAGCTACATTGCTGCCCGCCTGTTTTACTATGGACCATGGTATGTATTTTATGTGCACTATTTTGTGTGTCAAAACTTTTTGAATAATAAAGATATTTTGTATTTTCAGGATGTAAAAGTTTGGACTATTATTAGGAATTATCCATACCAAACAATAGGATATTTAAAGCTCTCTTTTGCAAATTTTTATTTGCTTGGAGTCCATGTATAAATGTTAATATAAGCAAACCATGAATCTTTATAAGGAGAATACCAGTGGGAGTCGTGCTGTAAGACCGAGGCAACATCCTACTGAGGCGCAAACCACCGATGGCCGGAACGCCGAGGAAGTATTTCTATATACAGCTTCAGGCAATACTTCAAACCTACGGCAGGACAGTCAGTCTCAGGCGGGCTGTCTCACCTAAATCACCTATGCAGTCTTGGGGGGCAACTTGTGGAGAGGGGCGACTCTAGGGTCCCGGAAGAGCTCCGAGCCTACCCGTCAAACGGGTGCCGTCCTAACCGTAACATCAGGGAGGGACGGAGGATTAGCAGAACATCATCTAATCGAGTTGTGAGGGAACTTAAGAAACAGACACAACAGTTGTGGGGACTTTCCGTAAGCACAGCAGGGAAGGACCGCAACACATAGCGCTAGCAGGAAGGCACAGATTTCCACCTGCAAAGAGAACTCTGGAGGTGCCATTGGACCGGCCGGACTTGCGCAGCCTGGTGAACCGTATTCCGGACTGAGGACCCAGAGACCTTCAGTAAAGAGGTAAAGAGACTGCAAACTGGTGTCCTCGTTATTTACTGCACCGCAACACCGCACTACCACCACCCACTTCTATCTTTGAAGTGTGCGCCCCTCGGCAGGGTCACGGACCGGGGCCTAGCCACCGTGACAACCCCGGAGCAGAGACTCAGAGGCCCGGTACCGGGTACCCCACGGCCCTGCGGCAGTGGGGGCGCTGCAAAACTTGGCGTCACGAACAGGATCTACTTAAGCCTGAAGAATCAGGTCATGTGTGCCTTGGAACTGTGATTTATTGTGCTTGGACTGTAGTTTATTGCAAGGACTGTGCTGCGCCATTTACCGCCAAAATCCGCTGCCATTACAGCGCTGAGGAGAGCGCAGGAGAAGAAGAGGGGCGTGGAGTGGGCGTAGACAAGCTGAAGAGCGCGAAAGACAATGGCCGCCCAGTCTAAATATTTCTGCACCGTGAGGACGTGTCCGTCAGCAGCAGAGATCCACCTCCTGATCCTCAATGGAGGGCGGAGACCGAGAAGACGACACCGCCCACGAAGGAGAGAGAGGGAAAAAGACCAGGAAGCGACCCACGTGGAGGACGCCATGGCCAGCAGCTCTGAACCCGAAAGTGGGGTTGAAGTGGAAGTCTCCCCCAACTACCCGGATGAGCACAGCAGCCCGTTCTCCGTGGACAGCACCGAACTCCTGCGGGTCGAGATGGAGAGCTTGCTCGACCAGCACCTTGAGCTGAATGTGAAGGCCCAGGCTCCGCACCCGGCGGCACTGGACAGCAGTCTTCCAGCATCGGACCCGATACTGCTGCCGAGGTCCTCGCTGACACCGCCAGAGGAATTCGCCGCGGAGGAACCTGCATCGGCTGGTGAGTCCGCCGACCCTGTCCCGCCGGCCGAGGGCTTGCTAGTAGGCCCCGTTGCGGCACCCCCTCTCCCCGGGGCCCATAGACTTCAGCGCCTGTTGCCATGGGAGGAGCCCACGGGTATGGAACACCGCCTGAAGGCCCCGCTTCGACCCACTGCTCTGCTGTGTGAAGTCCGTGCAGAGCGCACAGTGTGCCGCTGGGTGAACCCAGGATCCAACCTTATGGGGTTCCCCGGGGTGAAGACCCAGGAGGGAGAGATGGTACAGGCCCTAAGCTGGGAGGAATACCAGATCCAGCTAGAGCAGCAATGGGAGGAGAACCAGAAAGAATACCAGGCCGGGTTAGAGGCCTACCACCAGAAAGATCTGGCAGTCAAGGATCGGGCCCGCAAGGACCCCACTGCTCACCAGGCCCCACGCAGGCAGGGCACCATCGTCACCTTCAGGCTCCGCGGAGGTTGGGGCTTCATCAAAGAACCAGGCCTGTATGCGGAAGTGTTTGTTAATCGGAGGGATGTTGAATCTCACTTGCGGGAGGGTCACCCGGACCGGGACCTCCACCCAGGGGATGAAGTCACCTACACCCGGCACTTTGGGGAGAAGGGATGGTTTGCTTTGAATGTCCACAAGAAAAAGCTGATGGAACCCCCGACTAAGGTGCCGGAGAAGATATCTCCTGTAGCTAAAGTGCCCCCTTGCGGTCGGCCCACGATCACCACTGAGACCACCATGGTCACCCCAACGGGCACGATCGTGAAGACCACGACTTGCCGCGTCGTGACCTCCACCGCAGTCGTGGCCACGCAGGTGCCTCCTCAGGTGACCCTCGTGTCTACTGCTCCAGCACTGAAGACAGTAGGTACACAAACCCCCAGATGGGACAGTGCTCCACCTTACGCAGTACCAGGCGGCGGGCAATATCCAAAGGGGTTGCCTCCGCCGGTGCTGCCCCCTGATTGGTTCAAGTAAATATCTGAACGCTTTACCATGTAAATAGTTATTGTTCTACTGTTTTGCTGCTAAACCCGTCCAGGGTTAACTCTTAAAGGGATCCCTTTGTTGACCCGGGATCCCTATTGCTCTTTGGTTATTTTCTATCTTTTCTATGTTATCAAGAACTGCCGCAATCATGAACAGTGCATGATACAAACTGTTTGTAAATAATTTGCACCTTCTTAAAGGTGCACCCTACTGGTTTTACTTAAAAAAGGACTCTTTGCGAAGATACCGCACCGGAGCCTTTGCCGAGTATGGACTGGTAGCTTGAGAAGATGCGCTACCTCATAAAGACTTGGTCCCCTCTTAAAGGGGATGTTCACCTGTGTACTTACGAGTAATACTGCCTTAAAACAGTAAAGTGCTTATGATGTCTTAAAAGAGAAAGTTAATGATGCTGCTGATATGTACAAGATATATGCAACTAACTCGTTGAAAGAAAGAAGTGTTTAATAATGTGTTCTGAGATAAAGTAATTATTGGAAAGGTGCAGTAGACCCGTAGGGGTAGACATAGTGTCCTGCATACATGTTAGTAAGAAAAGTAATGATGGAAGTTTAATGTTTGATAATGTTGATAGAAAAATGAGGACAGAAAGTGAACCCGTAGGGGTTAGTGGCGAGTCCTCCTTAGAGCCATATAGAGATGGCCAGTGATTTCAAACTGAAAGTAATGTTATGTTCTATACTGTGTATAGTAGTTGAAAAGGCAGTAGGCCCGGGCTGAAAGGGGCGGTCCTGTAAAGAAAGGAGAGGCAGCAGGCCTGGAGCAGTTAGGACAGGCGGTCCTGCAGACGTAAAGTAGGAGAATGTAGCACAGTTGCTCAAGCCTTATAATGTGTTATAAGAAGGTCTTTAGTGGATTTAGAGTGTACATCCTTAAAGGCAATGTTAAATTATTGTTCAACAATTTTGCACTAAGTAGAATACCCGGTTGGGTAACAGGAGTTGTTTATAGCCTGTAATTTATAATATTTAACCATGTTTGTAACGTTCAAGTGTCCTCACCTCCCATAAAGGGAAGCTCTGTTCAAATATGCTTATTGTTATTGCACTCAACAAAATTGTATGTCTTTTTGCTAACCTGTATTGTTGTTTTCTTCCCAGTCCAGGAGTACTGGATTTAACCGGGGGGGAGTGCAGCGCCCCAGAGTCCTGGTCATTGCAGTACTGTGGCTCCGCCGCTAAGGGGGGCTATGGTACATCTGATGGCACTGAAGGAGTTCATCTGACCAGGTACCACAGACAACAATACATTTCACAGCCGGGCCTCCAGGGGGAGCTAAGGGTTCTATTCATTAGGCCACTCCTCACATACTGGTAAAACTGGGGGTCAGGCAGGAAGTTAGAGAGAGAGCTGACTGGGTTGGAGCCAGGCAACACCTTGTGGCAGAGGGTGTTGTGGGAGAGGATTCAGTAGGGTCCCTGTCAGGGGTGGGATCCTGACAGAGGCCTGGCTACAGGAGGGAGCGTAACGGGACCGTGCCTGCTCAGTATAGCGGCGGTGCCCAGGGAAGGATTGGAGGCGGGATGGATTGTGCTGAGTGAGAAACGAGATCAAAGCAATAAGGAGAATACCAGTGGGAGTCGTGCTGTAAGACCGAGGCAACATCCTACTGAGGCGCAAACCACCGGTGGCCGGAACGCCGAGGAAGTATTTCTATATACAGCTTCAGGCAATACTTCAAACCTACGGCAGGACAGTCAGTCTCAGGCGGGCTGTCTCACCTAAATCACCTATGCAGTCTTGGGGGGCAACTTGTGGAGAGGGGCGACTCTAGGGTCCCGGAAGAGCTCCGAGCCTACCCGTCAAACGGGTGCCGTCCTAACCGTAACATCAGGGAGGGACGGAGGATTAGCAGAACATCATCTAATCGAGTTGTGAGGGAACTTAAGAAACAGACACAACAGTTGTGGGGACTTTCCGTAAGCACAGCAGGGAAGGACCGCAACACATAGCGCTAGCAGGAAGGCACAGATTTCCACCTGCAAAGAGAACTCTGGAGGTGCCATTGGACCGGCCGGACTTGCGCAGCCTGGTGAACCGTATTCCGGACTGAGGACCCAGAGACCTTCAGTAAAGAGGTAAAGAGACTGCAAACTGGTGTCCTCGTTATTTACTGCACCGCAACACCGCACTACCACCACCCACTTCTATCTTTGAACTGTGCGCCCCTCGGCAGGGTCACGGACCGGGGCCTAGCCACCGTGACAACCCCGGAGCAGAGACTCAGAGGCCCGGTACTGGGTACCCCTCGGCCCTGCGGCAGTGGGGGCGCTGCAAGCATCATACAGGGAGAAGAAGTACACACCCCTAGTGAAAACTGCCTGATCACACCCACTTGTACTGTAAAAGTTAACTCTTTAGGTTCCAAATAGTTTGATGTCTAATATCTCCGCAACGGTGAGGTGAAGTAAAAATAAGAAAAATGTTTTATTCTGCTTTGAGGCAACTATTATATTGTGTATACAGTTCAACACGAAATATATCAGAAAAGCATAGCAAGAAAAATTTGTCAAAAGGTCCCAAATTAATTCATTTTTTGGGGGCAATGTAAATCTTGCAATTTTCACACTGGACACATAACAGACGGACATTAAACCAATTAGTCCTTCTTTCCCCTCAATACTACCCCGCCTTTCCCCGCTGCCAATCCTCACTGACTTCCAATTTTTCAGGGAATCCTTTTTTCACTACTAGCATTGATGTACAAGGCCCTCCATAATCTAACTCCTCCATATATCTCCAAATTAATCACCCCATACCTCCCTGTGTGTAACCTCACAAGACCTCCTTCTCTCCTCCGCTCTTGCACGTTCCTCACCCAAATCCCCTCAAGACTTTTCCGTAGCATCCTCTCTGGAATTTTGTCCCAACATGTCCGATTGTCACTCACATTTGGAGCCTTAAGAAGCAGCCTGAAAACCCAAATCTACAGCCTACAATCACCCCGCGGCCACCTCCCTACCATCGCAGCTACTGCAACTCTCCGACCTACTGTCTCCTTCCCTATTACTCTGTAGACCATAATGCCGTAAGGGCATGGCCTTCTCCTGCTCTGGACCAGTCTGTCAGTTTATTTTATATATGTAATATGTATGTAACCATTTTCACATGTACAGCACCATGGTGCTTTAAACTAAAAATAATAATAATTAGCCACAATGGTTAAACTCCAACCCTATGTTTTGTATTGATGCATCTAATGTGCATGTGCAAAAGTCATTGCTAAAGGAGGGTGAGCACGGTCATCTATTGTGGTTGTAATCCTGCCTCTGATGATAAAATGCCTATTGAAAATCCTTCCTGAAATGACAGGACGTATGAATCTAAAAATGCCCGAGTGGCCAGAGTGAAGTAGTAAGATTACTAATTTAGTTTTTTAATAAAGATCTTGATATGAAAAATGTTACCAATATGTTTTTAACACATGTAACAGAAACATCTGGTTTAACCAATGGGTCATTTTGTGATGATAGCATCCCATTAAAACTAGCTTGAACAGTCCTTCTCATCTCATGTTTGCCGTTTTTACCATTTTATTGTTCTCCTCCTGAGTCCTATCTGAGCTGCTGGCAAAGCAAACACAAGGATTTGGGCTTCTACCCAGGGACAACATCCAGGGACAGCATTCATCCACTTAGGGCCCGGAATTAGGCTCTCCAGCAGAGTGACAGACAACATCTCCCAGGGATCTAGAGCATGACCATTTCAATGCTGTGCTGCAGGCAGACGATCATTTCACTTCTACAGTTTGGTCTATGATTGTATTTTAACAGGAATGTGGAAACATTTTATATTGACTGTACCCCCTGTACTGGTGCTGCTCCTTTTCACAACCTCAACAACTCACCTGATGTATACAATGTCCGGTGACCACTGCAGTCAATTGTGAAGCTTTTCCACTAGAGATTGTAATCTGGATGAATCGATCCCGTCAGTTTCAGAACAGGTCTAATAATTATAAACCCTGTTCTGAAGCTGAAAAGATCGATGGATGTGTTTAGGTTTAGTGCTCTTATGTTCCGCAGATGCTGCAGAAGCGAAACTGCCTCTGTTTGCAGCACCTGTAAGTGCTTAGTGCAGGCCAATAGCAATGCTGCTGGTGTGAACTGTCCGTCAATGAGGAATGCATCACCCTTAGCATGCAGGGAGCTGGGAGGATGAGAGGAATAACATGAGGCAACCTCTTTAAAGAGGTGGTCCAAAACTAACATTGATCTTAGATGTCTGTCTATTTAATGTATTAATCTAATTGCTTTAATTAAAAAGTTCTTTTAGTTCCTCTCTACTCTTTCTAACTGCTTCTTTTTTTATTTGCCTACTTCCTGTTTGATCACATTTAGTATGAGAATCCCCAGTGCATGCTGGGAAACTTAAACGAGACACAGCGTCTGCCCCCAACCATGTGTGATATCTATTTCAAGGACTAGGCTAATCCCTGCAGTACTGAGAAGGAGTCAGTTGTCATTTCCCTTGTCACTGTACAATATTACATTCAATGCACAGTGACAGTGCGCTCCCTCGTTGGCTCTGATGAGAAGTGAGAGCGCACTGTCAGTGCACATTTTAAGCAAAGTACCCAGTAAGCAAGAAAAGCATAGATCAGCTCCTCCCCCAAAAGTGTTTATATTTTTATGTCATGACGTGTCGATGATGATGACAATGATTATGCCGACAAGAAAATCAAATCACCTGACGGATGAGCCTTTCTGTTTACCTGGACCAATAATCAGGAGCAAGAATTCCTACAAATGCTGATTCAGCTCATCAGAAAGGACCTTAACTGGATGTGGCCATTTAAAGCCCCAGAGGATGTCCAGACTACATGGGTTATACAGCAATCAAATAATACAGCATACGTCACAGTGTGTACACATTGCAGATTTGTCGCATTTTGTTTCCTGCACAGATTTGCCACAAAACCTGAAGGGTTTCCTGACGCCAGTAAAGTGAATGAGACTCCTAATGCACACATTGCTTATTTTTGACTTGCAGATTTGGTGCAGATTTCGATCTGCAGCATGTCAATTCTTTCAGCATTTTTTTGCTGCAGATTTCACTTATACTAAGAATGGGGAAAAATCTGCACCAAAGACACGAGTGAAAAATACATGAAAAGCGGCAAAAATGCAGCAAAAATGTTCCTATTTTATGTAGCGTTGTATCTGCCAAGAGATGCAGAAATAATGCAGAATATTCTGCCCCAAATACTTAACGTGTGCACTAATAGTGTGAACATTAGTGTATAACATAATCTACTTTGTGAGGGGCTAGGGTACGGACATTTGCACTTCACCCCCCTTAGCATCCATGCACTATTTGAATTGCAAAACCTAGGCCACACTCACACATTCATTTCCTTTCTTTAGATCCTCATAATATGGACCGTTTTTCTCTCACCTGTTATCTATTTTGCATCCATGCTGCATCCATTTTTTTCTCATCCATTTCTATAACCTGAACCAGGTAGTCTGCACTTTTTTGTCCATTAACTCTTAACAACAGATCAGTTAAAAACAGATGAAACTCGAATGGAACACTGAAGTAAAAAGAATGGTGTCCATTTTTAATAACCAATTCTGATCCACAAACCGGATGAAAATAGGACCTGCTCTGAGCCTCCTGGTCCGGGGACATGGAGCCATTTTTAAAACTTTGTTTATGGCTCAATGAAATGCTATCGATTTGTGTGCTGTTCTGTTTTTAAAAACGGATGTGTCACATAGATGTGTGAATATAGCCTTACCCCGCAGATTAGCAGGGCTTATACGTAGATCATTTCAGGTGTCTCCTGCATGTGTATTACCAATCAGTCCCTTTCACGCTAATAAAATAAGTGATTGTCCTCCGTTTCCTTTCGTCCTCTCCAGGTCTGCCATTGGAACAGGATCTGGATGTTCCCCAACCTAACACTGAACCTTTTCATTAGGTGCCTGGCTCTTCTTACTATTCCTCGCCAGTCCTTGCAGAAGTCCAGGAAGTGTCTTTGTACTAGACGCTTCAGTAAGGGCCATGAGCCTGGTGATGTCCCATCAATCACAGAGTGTTCTTCACCAGCGCTGCTCTGATTCACTTATCACAGATCACCCAACCTGGGCCCAGGGACACTGCGCCAATTATATGGCTGACCTGCCACTGCTGTGCTCGGAATCATTGTGGCCACAGAACACAGTTTTATCTTAGGAAATACTGGAATATACCTATCACCAAACTTCCCCGAGCCCCTACTTCTCATAGACAGCCCATTGTAATGAGGACACCAGCATAATAATTGCATATTATTTAGCACTAATGCATATTGATTCTGCTTACTGATTCATTGGTTAGGAAATAACACAAGTGACCTGAGTATAACATTTTTTTTTCCTAAACTACTCTACCTTCCTGAATTTCTGCCATTTCAGTCTAAATCATGAGAGAAAAATCTGGTACTCAATGGAAATCTGTCAACAGATTTTTGCTATTTAATTTGAGATCAGCATGATGAAGAGATAGAGATCCTGCTTAGCATAGTTTCAATAAAATCAATGGTTTATCAGCAGGAGATTATCACTAGAGGACTAGTATACCCGCCTCCAAGTAGTTCTCCATATTCATAAACTGCATAACCCCGCCCCCACCACTGACTGACAGCTTTCTACCTATGCACAGTGTACACTAAGCTGCCAATAAGAGATGTGGGTGGGGTCATATGGAGCTCAGCATTGAGAGAAATGGTAGATCTGCAGCAGGTAAAACTGTGATTTTATCAAAACTCCAGAATGCAGCCCAATAAATGATACACTGCTGGAATCAGGGTTTCTGTCCCTAGATAATACTGCTCTTAGATGGTGTAGCAAAAACTGGTGACAGATATCCTTTCAAAAGTTTTTGTTATATTAGCCTTTCATCTCCATCCAGGCACAGGAGATGCAACTGTGGAGACAGCTCTCAACTTCTTTTGTTGCCCTACTTCTTGTGGTCAGCAAAGTGATAAGTAATGTTACTGCTATTCACAGTCACTGGGTACTGACATCACCACTAATCAGAGTTGCCGGCTTGCACTGTGCTCCGCGAGCTCTGAACAGCGGTGATGTCAGTATACAGCTCATCGAAGTCGCCAAGTTACGCTGCCCTCTATAAGACTCGGCAACTGTGATGAGTGGTATAGCTACTGACTTCACCACTGTTCAGAGACACCAAGTCCCACAGAGCACAGCCAGAGTCGGCAACTCTGATTAGTGGTGATGTCAGTACCTGGCGACTGTGAATAGCACTAACTTTACTTACTGCTATTCACAGTCTCCAGGGCCAGATTCGCGGACCACTGGACTACGTCGGGGCTGCATGGGAACATTTATACATACATATACATGGTATAAATTGGTGAACGAGGGACATTGTCTTGTTTTGTTTTGGTTTTTTTTTGTCTTGTGGACTACGGTCGGTTTGGTGGACTACGGTAGATTCCCAGGACTATGGTGGACCTGTACGGCTTTAAAAAAAAATAAAAAATTGGTGATCAAGGGAAAGTGTCGGGGAGAGTTTTTTCAAACAAACTATTTTTTTGTGTATGTTTTTAATTTTGATTACTGGGTTAGTAATGGGGGTGTCTGATAGACACCTCTCCATTACTAACTCCAAGGCTTGATGCCAGCTATGATTTTTGACAAATCACAGCTGACATCAACCCCATCTACCAACTACTACTGCACCAGGGCAATTGGGTAAAGCACCAGAATTGGCGTTAGCACATCTCATATTGGCGGCTGCGGGCTTGTATTTCTAAGTTGGGAAGGGCCCACTAGCCATGGACCTTCCCAACCTGATAATATAAGCCCGCAGCTGTCTGCTTTACCTTGGCTGGTTATCAAAAATAGAGGTGAACCCCACGTCATTTTTAAAATTATTAATTTATTAGGTTAAACCAGGCAAAACAGCCTTTAGTGTCACATGATAGGCACTAAAGGGTGCAAGTTTATTACATGTAGGCGGCTTGTGAAAATATATATCTACAGGACATATATTCTATCAATTCTACATATCTATTCTATATATCTATTCTATTATATCTATCTAGCCTATATATCTTTTTTATCTATCTATCTCATATCTATCTATCTATCATTTATCTATCTATCTACCTATCTATTTATCTATTCTGTTCTGCCTGTGATTTTACTGTACTTGGCAGATGAAATGTCGGGTTTCCTTTGAGACGGGTGCATAATTGAATGGCATACGCATGGTCTGTGTGCCGTCCGATTGACTCTCTTGCACCCATTGACTTGCATTGGCGAGTCTCATCCGATATATGCCGCCATACGCAGCATTAGAGCTGAGGAAAAACTCACAGATGAGCATGGCCTTATTTCACATTGCACTCCTCCGTATTACATGCCAGTGTGAACAAGGCCTTAAAGAGGATATCCAGTGCTAATATTACAATAAGGCCAAGGTTATTGTTATAATTAATACAAAACCGACACTTGCTTAATCCTACAGGGGTTACCCCATGTGGCCAATGACTTCAGCAGCAGAGATGCTTTTGTTTGAGCCGGACAGTCTCCAAGTTCTCTTTTCTGGTTCTTACAGAAAATAACCGCTGCTGCCAGTTACTGTAGCACTCATGTGATGTTCCATACTAGAAGAGAAATCACAGAAGTTGATAGGCTGCAAAGATTTTGGTAAATGGCAGAGGCATAGCTAGGGTTTCAACTTAGGGGGGGCGAAACATCTGAGTGGGCCCCTAACCAGCTAACCCTGATTACAGCTACGGTTGCGCACTCTAATTGTGAATATAAGGGAACCTCAGAATATGACCCTACTGTTATTGAAAATAAATCTATATACAAAAACGAACATTGACTTTACCGCCATATTGTGACCATATGCAACTTCGATGGTCACAATACTCTGAGTGCCCCTATAACAATAATGCTTAAGTGCCCACTTAACATTCAATAATGTCCCTTAAGTTCCCCCATGTACTGCTCCATTATACACAGTATGGTGAGCTTAAAGCTTCCTTATACACAGTATGATGATTCTATAACTCCCCTATACACCGTATGATGTTCCCACTGCTCCCCTATAGATAGTATGAGCCCAGTGCTCCCCTATACACAGTATAATGCTGACAGAACTCCACTATAGAAAGTATAATGCCCCCCAGAGCTCTCCTATATACAGTGTAATGGGCCAACAGCTCCCATATGCACAATATGCCTTCACCGTTCCCTATACACAGTATGATGGGCATGCAGCACCCATCAAACAGTATGATGTCCCTCACAGTTCCCCTGTACACAGTATGATGGGCCCACAGCTTCCTTATATACAGTATGATGGGCCCGCAGCTCCCTTTATATACAGTATGATGGGCCCGCAGCTCCCTTATACACAGTATGATGGGCCCGCAGCTCCCTTATACACAGTATGATGGGCCCGCAGCTCCCTTATCACAGTATGATGGGCCTGCAGCTCCCGTATACACAGTATGATGGGCCCGCAGCTCCCTTTATATACAGTATGATGGGCCCGCAGCTCCCTTTATATACAGTATGATGGGCCCGCAGCTCCCTTATACACAGTATGATGTTCCCGCAGCTCCCTTATACACAGTATGATGGGCCCGCAGCTCCCGTATACAGTATGATGGGCCCAGTTTCCTTATACACAGTATAATGGGCCTGCAGCTCCCATAAACACAGTATGATGGGCCCACAGCTCCCGTATACACAGTATGATGGGCCCGCAGCTCCCTTATACACAGTATGATGTTCCCGCAGCTCCCTTATACACAGTATGATGGGCCCGCAGCTCCCGTATACAGTATGATGGGCCCAGTTTCCTTATACACAGTATAATGGGCCCGCAGCTCCCGTATACACAGTATGATGGGCCCGCAGCTCCCTTATACACAGTATGATGTTCCCGCAGCTCCCCTATACACAGTATGATGGACCCGCAGCTCCCGTATACAGTATGATGGGCCCAGTTTCCTTATACACAGTATAATGGGCCCGCAGCTCCCGTATACACAGTATGATGGGCCCGCAGCTCCCTTATACACAGTATGATGGACCCGCAGCTCCCTTATACACAGTATGATGGACCCGCAGCTCCCTTATACACAGTATGATGGACCCACAGCTCCCGTATACACAGTATGATGGGCCCACAGCTCCCTTATACACAGTATGATGGACCCGCAGCTCCCTTATACACAGTATGATGGACCCACAGCTCCCGTATACACAGTATGATGGGCCCACAGCTCCCTTATACACAGTATGATGGACTCACAGCTCCCTGTCATGGTTTTGGATGCCCCAGTCATTTACTCATCCTCCGGCGTAATCACTATTTTGTGGCACTGCTGCAGTGCCGCTGCTCAAACTTGTGAGTGCAGCTTCTGACAGGCCAGAAGTTAGAAGCTATGTCACAAGCGCGCAATGTAAGACTATGAGGCTATGTGCACTTGTTGCGGATTCACAGCGGATTTCCTGTGTTTTTTGTGCAGATTTCACCTGCGTTTTACCACCTGCGGAATCCTATACAGGAGCAGGTGTAAAACGCTGCGGAATCCGCAAAAAGAATTGACATGCTGTGGAAAATACAACGCAGCGTTTCCGCGTGGTATTTTCCGCATCATGTGCACAGCGGATTTGGTTTTCCATAGGTTTACATGGCACTGTAAACCAGATGGAAAACTGCTGCAGATCCGCAGCGGCCAATCCGCAACGTGTGCACATAGCCTCAGAGTGAGAAAGAGGCCAGAACGAGGCTCCCACAGACTCACATTGATTAGTGACCTCTGCGCTGCTCCATGAAACACTGGAGCCTTGGACAGGCCATAAAACTGCAGGAGACGGAGCCGAGAGGAGAATAAAACAGATGAAAACGCCAGAAGGTGAGTATCAGACAGAGGGCAGGGGACGGGGATTGTCAGCACCGCTCCAGTAATGAAATAAATAATAATGCCGGAGTGGTGCTGTAAATGTGATGCTGCTCTTGGTTACTGTATGCGGCTCCTTATACTAATACTCATAAAAGGCCCAGGTGGTACGTATCAAAAGCCCCCTACCCCCCTCTCCAGCCTCCCCAGACAGCAAATATTACATGATGGATCACATATAATATCAGAACAAAACATTATAATATTCAGCCCCCAGTGACCTGTCTCCCCTCCCCCACTTCAGCCCCAATACCCCCATCATCTCACATCCACCCCCTCAGTGCCCTGTCCCACCTCACCCACCTTCAGCCCTCACAACCCCCAAATGGTCTCACATTCACCCCCCAGTGTCCTGTCTCCCCTCCCCCACAATACCCCCATGGTCTCACATTTACCCCTCAGTACCCTGTCCCCCCTCACTCACTTTCAGCCCCCCAATACCCCAACGGTCTCACACTGGCATACCTGAATTGAATAAACCTAAAATGTTCCATCCCCGACACTTACTGATAAAGTTTGCACTGCAGGCAGGACCAGGAAGTGTGAGTGAAATGCAGGTTGGGCACTAGGACCCAGCGTGCCTGAGCCAATCCCAGCGTGCACAGAGTGAGGAAAACTGCAGCCAGGGAAAGCTTCATGATCAGGTCAGTGGGGCAAAACCATTCACTGCAGGGGGGAGACTGCAGCCGGCCACTGTGCTAGTAGCCTGCGGAGTCTCCGTCAGACGGGAGCAGACATTATACTGCTCTGCTCCTGTGCGGTGTTCTGCCTCCTCACAGAAGTGGCCCTGCCCTGGCTCCCAGTGGGCCCCTTCATGTGACAGGGCCCGGGGCGATGGCCCCCTCTGCCCCCCCAGTAGCTACGCTACTGGTAAATGGGTATCTGTTTTTTGTTTTTTTTTTGTTTGTTTTTTGTTGTTTTTGTGCCCCATTCCATGCTTGATTTAATATAAAAGTTTATAGCGGACAATGTCTTTAAAAATTATATAATGAACAGGATAATAATGATCATAATAATGCAATTCTCTTAACAATTGCTATCCTACAACTATAAATTTGTATCTCAAGTACTTGATCTGGACATAGTTATTCTACCTGGCGACCATCATTGTATTGACTTGAAAGACTCTTTATTATAATGTCCCTGTGGTTTTTTGTATTATATGAGCCGAGATAAATTTTGCATGGGCATTCTTCATAGCACAGTTTTAAATTAGAATTTATTTATAAAAATAACAATAATAAAAAAAAACTAAATTAAATGTTTGGGTAGCTACACCAGCAGTAACAATATGGTTTGAATTGTGAACATAGGTGCACAGAATTACTCATAAAAGTTTCCTAAATCAGGTACTGACACTTCAGGTCACAATTAGTAGCTAATAATATATTTTATTTGATTAAAAATAAAAATATGCAACCCAAAAAGTACATGAATAACCTTTCTTAACTTTTATCCTACACAGTTTATGCCTATCCCTAGGCATAAACTGTAAAATTGTCATGTCCAGGTAATAAAAATGAATTAATCCTAGCACTGATTCTGCTAATATACAGTTGTGCTCAAAAGTTTACATACCCCAGTAGAATTTTTGCTTTCTTGGCCATTTTTCAGAGAATAGGAATGATAACACTCATGGTTAGTGGTTGGGTGAAGCCATTTATTGTCAAACTACTGTGTTTTCTCTTTTTAAATCATAATGACAACCCAAAACATCCAAATGACCCTGATCAAAGTTCACATACCCTAGTGAATTTAGCCTGGTAACACGCACAGAAGTTGACACAAATGGGTTTGAATGGCTACTAAAGGTAACATTCTCACGTATGACCTGTTTGCTAGTAATCAGTGTGTGTGCATAAAAGTCGAGTGAGTTTCTGGGAACCAGACAGACTCTTGCATCTTTCATCCAGCCACTGACATTTCTGGATTATGAGTCATGGGGAAAGCAGTGTTCAAACTGTGATTAACAAATGGAAAATCAGGGGCTCTGTAAAAACAAAACTACGGTCAGGTAGACCAGTAAAAATTTCATCCACAACTGCCAGGGAAATTGTTCAAGATGAAAAGAAAACCCCACAAAAAACATCAGCTGAAATACTGGACTCTCTGAAAACTAGAGGTGTGGCTGTTTCAAGAAGCACAATAAGGAGGCACTTGAAGAAAAATGGGCTGCATGGTTGAGTCACCAGAAGAAAGACATTACTGCGCAAATGCCATAAAGTATCTTGCCTACAATACGCAAAACAGCACAGAGACAAGCCTCAAAACTTCTGGAACAACGTAATTTGGAGTAATGAGACCAAAATTGAACTTTTTGGCCACAACCATAAATGTTACATTTGGAGAGAGGTCAACAAGGCCTATGATGAAAGGAACACCATTCCTACTGTTAAGCACGAAGGTGGATCGCTGATGTTTTGGGGATGTGTGAGCTACAAAGGCACAGGAAACTTGGTCAAAGTTGAAGGAAAGATGAATGCAGCACGTTATCAGCAAATACTGGAGGCAAATTTGCACTCATCAGCCTGAAAGTTGCGCATGAGACGTACTTGGACGTTCCAACATGACAACAATTCAAAACACAAGGACAAGTCGACCTGGCATTGGCTACAGCAGAACAAAGTGAAGGTTCTGGAGTGGTCATCTCAGTCTCCTGACCTCAATGTCATTGAGCCACTCTGGGGAGATCTCAAGAGCGCAGTTCATGCTAGACAGTCCAGGAATTTACAGGAACTGGAGGCTTTTTGCCAAGAAGAGTGGGTAGCTTTACCATCTGAGAAAGTAAAGAACCTCATCCACAACTACGACAAAAGACTTCAAGCTGTCATTGATGTTAGAGGGGGCAATACACGGTATTAAGAAATGGAAGAAATGGGGAATGTGAACTTTTGATCAGGGGCATTTTGATGTTTTGGGTTGTCAGTATGATTTACAAAGAGAAACCACAGTAGTTTGACCATAAATGGCTTCACCCAACTACTAACCATGAGTGGTTAAAAAGGTTTGGTGCTATCATTCATATTCTCTGAAAAAAGGCCCAAAAAGCAAAAATTCTGCCGGGGTATGTAAACTTTTGAGCACAACTGTATGCCATAGAGCACAAATACCCCATTATTTGAAGTTTTTACATCCGTCCTATTTTTTAAGAATTTTAGGGATTTTTTTTTTAAAGTTTCGATTAGATTTTTCAGTATCTTTATTAAAATAAAATACTGAACTCTTGCAATTTACCACAATAGAAAATATTCTGTAGAGATCACTTTTCAGCAGTAATCACCTTATTATTATGGACAGGATTACAATGAAAGGTTACATGTATACATAGCAGAAAATACACCATTCACAATAGAAGGTGGTTATAGCTCACCTTCTCCCCTTCCTACACAGTGCCCTCAACACAGGTCACAGAGCTTGTCTTGAATACTCTCCCTTAAAAATCAGTAAACATCTTCTTTGCCCATGTGACTGCTGTAAGGTATATCTCCGAATGCTATTAATAATAGTTCAGGCAAGATGGCCTCCCCATAACCATATATACATAGTTACATAGTTATTAAGGTTGAAGGAAGACTGTAAGTCCATCTAGTTCAACCCATAGCCTAACCTAACATGCCCTAACATGTTGATCCAGAGGAAGGCAAAAAAAACCCATGTGGCAAAGAGTAACTTCACCATGGGGAAAAAAATTCCTTCCCGACTCCACATACGGCAATCAGACTAGTTCCCTGGATCAACGCCTTATCAAGGAATCTAGTGTATATACCCTGTAACATTATACTTTTCCAGAAAGATATCCAGTCCCCTCTTAAATTTAATTAATGAATCACTCATTACAACATCATACGGCAGAGAGTTCCATAGTCTCACTGCTCTTACAGTAAAGAATCCGCGTCTGTTATTATGCTTAAACCTTCTTTCCTCCAGACGTAGAGGATGCCCCCTTGTCCCTGTCTCAGGTCTATGATTAAAAAGATCATCAGAAAGGTCTTTGTACTGTCCCCTCATATATTTATACATTAACCTAAGATCACCCCTTAGCCTTCGTTTTTCCAAACTAAATAGCCCCAAGTGTAATAACCTATCTTGGTATTGCAGACCCCCCAGTCCTCTAATAACCTTGGTAGCTCTTCTCTGCACCCGCTCTAGTTCAGCTATGTCTTTCTTATACACCGGAGACCAGAACTGTACACAGTATTCTAAGTGTGGTCGAACTAGTGACTTGTATAGAGGTAAAATTATGTTCTCCTCATGAGCATCTATGCCTCTTTTAATACATCCCATTATTTTATTTGCCTTTGTAGCAGCTGCCTGACACTGGCCACTGAATATGAGTTTGTCATCCACCCATACACCCAGGTCTTTTTCATTGACGGTTTTGCCCAGAGTTTTAGAATTAAGCACATAGTTATACATCTTATTACTTCTACCCAAGTGCATGACCTTACATTTATCCCCATTAAAGCTCATTTGCCATTTATCAGCCCAAGCTTCTAGTTTACATAAATCATCCTGTAATATAAAATTGTCCTCCCCTGTATTGATTACCCTGCAGAGTTTAGTGTCATCTGCAAATATTGAAATTCTACTCTGAATGCCCCCTACAAGGTCATTAATAAATATGTTAAAAAGAAGAGGGCCCAATACTGACCCCTGTGGTACCCCACTGCTAACCGCAACCCAGTCCGAGTGTGCTCCATTAATAACCACCCTTTGTTTCCTATTCCTGAGCCAGCTCTCAACCCACTTACACATATTTTCCCCTATCCCCATTACTCTCATTTTATGTAACAACCTTTTGTGTGGCACCGTATCAAAAGCTTTGGAAAAGTCCATATACACTACGTCCACTGGGTTCCCTTGGTCCAGTCCGGAACTTACCTCTTCATAGAAACTGATCAAATTAGTCTGACATGATCGGTCCCTAGTAAACCCGTGCTGATACTGGGTCATAAGGTTATTCCTCTTCAGATACTCCAGCATAGCATCCCTTAGAATGCCCTCCAGGATTTTACCCACAGTAGAGGTTAAGCTTACTGGCCTATAATTACCGAGTTCATTTATTGTCCCCTTTTTTGAATATTGGCACCACATTTGCTATACGCCAGTCCTGTGGTACAGACCTTGTTATTATGGAGTCTTTAAAGATTAAAAATAATGGTCTATCAATGACTGTACTTAGTTCCTGCAGTACTCGGGGGTGTATCCCATCCGGGCCCAGAGATTTGTCAATTTTAGTTATTTTTAGACGCCGCTGTACTTCCTGCTGGGTTAAGCAGGTGACACTTAATGGGAAATTTTTATCACTAGTCATTTTGTCTGCCATGGGATTTTCTTTTGTAAATACTGATGAAAAAAAGTCATTTAGCATATTGGTTTTTTCCTCATCCTCATCCACCATTTCCCCCAGATTATTTTTAAGGGGGCCAACACTGTCATTTTTTAGTTTCTTACTATTTATATAGTTAAAGAATATTTTGGGATTATTTTTACTCTCTCTGGCAATGAGTCTCTCTGTCTCAATCTTTGCTGCCTTGATTTGCTTTTTACAGAATTTATTTCATTTTCTATATTTATTTAATGCCTCCTCACTACCTACTTCCTTTAATTCTCTAAATGCTTTCTTTTTGTCCCTTATTGCGCCCCTTACAGCTCTATTTAGCCATATTGGTTTCCTCCTATTTCTAGTATGTTTATTCCCATACGGTATATACTGTGCAGAGGTCCTATCCAGGATGCTAATAAACGTCTCCCATTTTCTTTATGTATTTTTATACAAAATAGAATAAAATACATCTACAATTAGATGAAAAAAAATATATATATACAAAAAATGAATATTTATCAGTGTCTGGTTTTAATTGGTAAATGTACATTGATAAAAAATAAATGTTAAAAAAATTCTTTAGCTCATATAATTTTTTGGCAGTTGGTGTAAAAAAAAATTTTTAGCGACTGAGGGATGTTACTTTGCCTCCTTCCTCGATGGCAATACTGAAATGCAAAGTACTAATAGAATTCTTCAAATTATATGACTAGAGGTTCACAAGTAGGATCATGACTTTTAAAAAGCACTAACCTTAGCATGGAAATTCGGATCCCCACAAGAAATTGGTCTGAAAAGCCTAAGAAGGTCAAAACATCAGTTGGTTTCTCAAACCAAGCAACAAAGCAGTCCTCAGGTGACTCCCGTCTACAAGCATCGACAGGATTACGTTGTGAAGCACATCTTTGAACAACCAGGTTCATTCACAATATGTGGTCCCATATACTGTATATATGTATACTATATATACACAGTACAGACCAAAAGTTTGGACACACCTTCTCATTTAAAGATTTTTCTGTATTTTCATGACTATGAAAATTGTACATTCACACTGAAGGCATCAAAGCTATGAATTAACACATGTGGAATTATATACTTAACAAAAAAGTCTGAAACAACAGAAAATATGTCTTATATTCTAGGTTCTTCAAAGTAGCCACCTTTTGCTTTGATGACTGCTTTGCACACTCTTGGCATTCTCTTGATGAGGTTTAAGAGGTAGTCCAAACTTTTGGTCTGTACTGTACATACAGTAGAGAAAAAAGTACTTGATACACTGCCGATTTTGCAAGTTTTCCCACCTAAAAAGAATGGAAAGGTCTGTGATTTTTATCGTAGGTACACTTCATCTGTGAGATGGAATCTAAAACTAAAAACCAGAAAATCACATTGTATGATTAAATTGCATTTAATTGCATAAATTAAGTATTTGATCACCGACCAACCAGCAATAGTTTTGGCTCTCACAGACCTGTTAGTTTTTCTTTAAGATGCCCTTCTACTCCGCACTCATTACCTATGTATTAATTGCACTTGTTTGAACTTGTTACCTGTATAAAAGACACCTGTCCACACACTCAATTACAGTTCAACCTCTCCACCACGGCAAGACCAAAGAACAGTCTATGGACTTAGAAACACACTACGCCATCATGGATTAAACTCCTGCAGGGCATGCAAGGTTCCCCTGCTCACCAGCACAAGTCAATGCCCGTTTTACGTTTGCCAATGACCATCTGGATGATCTAGAGGAGGCATGGGAGGAGGTCATGTGGTCAGATGAGACCAAAACAGAACTTTTTGATATCAACTCCACTTCCCATGTTTGGAGGAAGAAGGATGAGTACAACCACAAGGACACCGTCCCAACCGTGCAGCATCGTCGGGGATACATCATACTTTGGGAGTGCTTTTCTGCAAAGGGGATAGGTCGAATGTACCTTATTGAAAGGCGGATGGATGGGGTCATGTACCAAGACATTTTTGCCAACAATCTCCTTCCCTCAGTAAGAGCATTGAAGATGGGTCATGGCTGGGTCTTCCAGCATGACAATGACCTGAAACACAGCCAGGGCAACAAAGGAGTGGCTCCTTAAGAAGCATTTCAAGGTCCTGGAGTGGTCTAGCCCAGAGGTGTCAAACTGCATTCCTCGAGGGCCGCCAACAGGTCATGTTTTCAGGATTTCCTTGTATTGCACAGGTGATAATTTAATCACCTGCACAGAATGATTCCAGCACATTGTGGAATGCTAAGGAAATCCTGAAAACATGACCTGTTGGCGGCCCTCGAGGAATGCAGTTTGACACCTCTGGTCTAGCCAGTCTCCACACCTGAACCAATAGAAAATCTTTGGAGGGAGGTAAAACTCAATGTTGCTCAGTGACAGCCCCGGAACCTGAAAGATCTGGAGAAGATCTGTTTGGAGGAGTGGGCCATAATCCCTGCTGCAGAGTGTGCAAGCTTGCTCAAGAGCTACAGGAAACGTCTGACCTCTGTAATTGCAAACAAAGTTTCTATACAAAATATTAAGTTCTCTTTTTCTATTATATCAAATACTTTTTTCACACAATAAAATGCAAATTAATAATGCAAAAATTATATAATGTGATTTTCTGGATTTTTTTTAGTTTCTGTCTCTCACAGTTAAAGTATACATACTATAAAAATTACAGACCTCTCCATTCTTTGTAGGTGGGAAAATTTGCAAAATCAGCTGTGTATCAAATGCTTGTTTTCCCCAGTGATGAGAAAAGGTGACAAGCAGCAGGTACAGGGAGGTTAATTTAAAAACAACAAATTTATTGAAAGGTTATTAAAAAAAAGTACCATAACATTTTAAAAATGCAGGTCCTTGGAATATGCACCAACTGACGCTTTCAACCTATTCGTTCTTAGTCATAATGTGGCATAATGACTAAGAATGCATAGTTCTAAACGCGTCAGTTGTTGCATTACTCAGGGACCAGCTTTTCTTAAATGGCACGTTTTTGATAACTTTTCAATAAATTTGTTGTTTTTATATTAACTTCTCCGTACCTGCTACTGGACACATTTTCTCATCAGTTGTCTTCGTCCTGCTATCTACACCAGCTCTCATGTCCCTGCACTGCCGGAGGATTTGATCCCACGGATGAGCTGAATAACCCTTTTTCTCTATTTTTATTTTCTCCACTGTATATATTTATGTTAACATATGTATACATATACTCATCTATACATCGTTGGCATCCTCAGACATCTAATGCCTGCAACGTCATGAAACCTAATAACTATGACTCATGCGATGTCATGATGTTACCAACCGCAAAGGTGGTGACTTCTAAAATTTGGCTACCATGGAAAAGCCTAAAGCTGATATGTTTGTGCTTTGTTTGTGAAGATAAAACACTAATAAAATGAGCAGAGAAAGGCTAATAAAAGAGAGTTGATTGAGGACAGTTTGTGTGCGGTGCCTGTGCATGGTTGAGTCTGAGAAGTGGAAGCCAGTACAACTTGTTCATCATGAAGCATTTGGTGGGGTACAGATTGGAGCAGACTCCTCACAAGAGAATTTTGTCAGGCTGGAGGCCAGTCTAGCTTGTTCATTAGGGGTCATCATTACACTGGAGGCCAGAGAGGTTTGTTCATCCAGGGGGCATCATCACGCTGGAGGCCAGAAAGGCTTCTTCATTAGGAGTGTTGGCAAGCTGGAGGACAGAGTGGCTTATTCATTAGGAAGTGTTGCCAGGCTTGAGGCCAGGGAGGCTTGTTAATTAGGGGGTCAACATTATACTGGAGACCAGAGAGGTTTTTTCATCAAGGGGCCATCATCATGCTGGAGGCCAGAAAGACTTCTTCATTAGAAAGTGTTGGCAAGCTAGAAGACAGAGGGGCTTATTCATTAGGATGCTTCCCCAGGCTTGAGGCCAAGGAGGCTTGTTACTTAGGGGGTCATCATTAGGCTGGAGGCCATAGTAGCTTGTTATTAAGGGGGCATTGTCAGGCTGGAGGCAAAAGTGGCTTGTTCATTAGGAAGTGTTGGAAAACTGTAGGCCAGAGTGGCTTGTTCATTAGGAAGTGTCGCTAGGGTGGAGGACAGGGTGGCTTCTTCATTAAGGTGTCAACAATCATCAGTCTGGAGGCCAGAGTGGCTTGTTCATTAAGGGGACATGGTCAGGCTGGAGGCCACAGTGGCTTGTTCATACTGAGAAAAAGATGGTTGGTTGGAGGCCAGATTAAGTGACAACGGGTTCTGTGGACTCACTGCATAGTAGGATACCGATACACTTTCAGGAACCCCACAGATGAGAGATGCTGTTTTAGTATAACAGGGTTTGGAGAATGTCACTAGGAAGTAAGCGAGGAATCCTCAATCATGATCTTACAACCTGGACATACAGTATGGTGGCACATTTATAAAAACCATCTTAAAGAAAATCTAATTTTGTTGCCGATATTTAGTGACAGTACAGCTTTCATTTTACAAGAACCATACACAACATAAACTACAGTGTTATTAAATGCTATGGATACAAACACATTTTCAATTAGACAGTATCATAAATTTCCCCCACTGTGTATATGCTTTATATAAAAGTATGATTACTCAAAAAATATTTAAACACTTAAAGGGGTTGTATTTAAGACATAATTTTGTGGCACCTACTGATATATAAGTATTACATATTTAGTAGAAAAAAAACCAAAATGAGCATGTACCCTGTAGTAAGTAAATAATAATAGTAAATGTAAATAACATAGGGTACTTAATTAACACTATTTTGATCAAAAAAAGGTAAAAGATATCCCAACGCGACAAGGTATACCCAATCAGGATGGTTCTATCCTGCCTCTAGCATTAAAACCTTATCTTGTCTCAGCCCACCTCCATGTAGATAAGGGAAAAGCAGGACCCAGACCCAAGTGTTCAGACACCTGCCCATGGGAAGCTATACAGATGAAACGCATAGCTCAGAAGGGGGGCAATGCTCCTGCTTGTACAAAGTACAAGAAACTACAGCAAAACCAAAGAAATGAGCCGGAGCATAAGTTGGCATACGTGCAATGTATAAAAACATGTCCAAACTGTGGCCATTTCACAGACAAAACCCAAGAAAGAAAATGAGCATATACCCTGTAGTACTGTAAGTAAATAGTTATAATATATGTAAATAACATAGGGTACTTAATTAACACTATTTTGATCAAGAAAGCGTAAAAGCAATCCCATCGCGACAACGTGTACCCAATCGAAGCCATCCTATCCTGTCTCTAGTACTAGAACCTTACTCTGTGTTAGATGACCTCCATTGGGTACCCTTTGTTGCAGTGGGATGGCTTTTTTCGCTTGTTTGGGTGGTTTGTATATAAAATGGCCACAGTTTCATTATGCTCTTATACACTGCACATACAGTATACCAACTTATGCTCTGGCTCATTTCTTTGGTTTCACCTTTATCACAATCTACACAGCTCTAATGTTCTCAAAATGGCCGCTGATAGAGGAACTTGTGACCAGACCTGTCCATCAGCTTCCTCCAATTAAAAACAGCTTTCTCATGCACAGTATTTTTCAACTGGAGAAGGCAAAGGAGATTGATAATTGTCAACAAATTGATGTCCCCAACACATGTTGTAAAATATAAAGTCGACAACTCCTGTAAATGTACTTGATAGACTACAGTTATATAACCCTTCAGAATGTAGGATGAGCCCATTCTGAGGACCACAGTAAGTTCCTTTCTGGGAAACAATCTAGTAGAAACCTTGTATGATTTATTTTTGACAAGACAAATAATACAAGACAATCAGAAATCAATATCACATTATACATAATGTACTTAGACAATAAAAGCAATAAAAAGCCCACAAATACCCTTTGTCCTGAAGCTTCCTTCTTTTAATTAAAAAAAACAAAGTTTTGTGAAGAGTTTAGAAATACGGAGACTGTTGTGTAACAAGTCACAATGAAGCAACACACTGAGAATCAAAAGATTTTTTGTAAAAGACTGCCATAACATAAATAGTCAAGATGATGGTTGATCTTGAAGCTACCTGTGTTACACGAGCTCATATTTTGTCCAATTTTGAGGGCTGGGATGGAATGTACATTGGGTTGTTATACGCATCAAATGTTCAGTTGTAGGAACCTGCTTAGAGAATATGTCCCATTTTCCCACTAATATACAGTGAGGGCCAACTAGATTAGAGTGCATACTCCTGACTTTCCCTCGCTGCCACTTATGTATCTCCCAGAGCTTTCCCTGTTGGGGTCATTAAGCTCATCAAATAGTCCAGTGTCAATTATTTCCTGCTGCCAGCTAATTGGTATTGCACCAGTAGAAAATCTCTTGAAGAATTTGGCATCTTTCTCATCAAATTCAATCCCTCTGATCTCAGAGAAATCAGCTATATCTGCAATGTCCTTGGCATAGACCACAGATGGGTCTGGTACAAACGGCGGATCCACCATTCCGGCCTCCAGCCTTTGGAAGTTTATCGATTTAAAGAAGTTATGTTTTCTTGGGTCATCATCATTGCTTCTGCAAGAGATTACATAAAACATCAGTGTAAAAGATAGATTACAATGGCAGGAAAACAGCTTGGGAAAAAATTATGTCTATGGCATAATCACCATGTTTGTATACACATTCTCCATGTATGTGAATGTTAACCTCAATGGAGGTTAGATTGGTATAGATGGTGCTACAGGACAGTTCTCAGAGTTTCTGAATTTCCTTGTATATTACACATATTACACATATGTTACAATTATATGTTTTATTGGTTGTATGGCTTTTTGAGTATTAATCACAGGTTCTCATTGGGATTGAGATCTAGGGAATTTCCTGACTATTGACCCAAAATTTGAATGTTTGGATCACCAAGCCATTTAGTTATCACTGTTACCTTGTGACATGTTCTACATCACACTGGAAAATGTTCATCACCAAACTTCTCCTGGATCAAAGGGACAATTTGTTCCTGGAGGATGTTTAGATCCCATTCTATATTCATGACAATGTTCTTAGGCAAAATTGTGAGTGAGCCCGCTTCCTAGAATGAAAATCCAGGGAGCCCTCTCCTTTTCTTCTCCAGACAATCATCTTCTAGAAAACATCAAGGGCAGGCTTATAGGAAGTACACGTGTTGGACTGCCAAGGACTGGAGTAAAGTTATTACATCTAATGAAGCTTCCTTCATACTGTTTGGACAATCATTTTTCCAGATGTCCCAGAGAAGAAAAGGTCAACAATGTCATGAGGTCTGTGTCTGTTAAGTATCCTAAGACCATTCTTGAGTGAAGCTGATTTTCATACAAGGTAGTGGAGTCACTCACTATTTTGCCTAAGAATAATATTATGAATAAAGATGGAACCCAAACATCCTCTAAAAGAAACTTCTCCCAACGATCTAAGAGCAGTTTAGTGATGAACGATGCTCTTTCTAGCATTATAGAGACCATGTCACGAGGCAAAAGTGATAACTACAAGTAAGTGGCTTGGTGAACAAAACATTGCTATTTTGGTTACATTGTCAGGAAAATTCAGAAATCTTGATCACTGAGAACCTGTGGTCAATCTTTAAGTGGTGGGCAAACTAAAAAACAGAAATAATGATACACTCTTATGCACTTATTAGCAATCATTACTTGGTCCAGAAGCTGATATCCAGATGTCAGGGCAAATTGCAGAACTATTGAATTGAAAAACAAGGGTCAACATCAACACATGAAATATTGAGTCTTACCATAAACTTGATGTATTTGTCAATAAAAGTATAAAAAATTATTAAATGCTTATAACTGCACTTCAGTAACCATAGAAACATTGGAATAAAATACATAAAACACTGAAACAGCAAACTGTGTGAAAACCAAAATTTCTGTCAGTCTCAAAATATTTGTTCAGGACTATAGTATTGCAGCTTAGACCCCATTCAGTACAATTAAGCAGTGCTGCCACACCAGGCATCATCTATTTGTTTTTTTCAGTTCTGGACAACTCCTTTTTTTTTTTTTTTTTTTAAAGAAAAGCAAATTAACCTCACATTAGCATAAATTCTCAAGCTAGCGTTGACGTATTGAATGCTAGCAACAAATTTATTTACATTTTTCCAGAACATTTAATTTTTTGAATATAACCAAAAACTATACTGAGAGCTTTTCCAGCATAGTGGAGAGGCTACCGTAAGACATGTTATCACTTACATAGGATCGTAGAAATTATTTCTGAAGAGTTGTATACATAAATGCATTCTGGGCATTATTCCAGGTCTACTGATTTTGGACTATTGATCTGAGTCCAGGTGGGTTTGAAATCCTTGTTCTCATTACAGCATATACGGATGTTTGGAAAGATTACACTGTTAGGTAGACTCATGGTACAGAGATAACACTGAAGCAATAAGGCCGTTATGAGTGAAACTTTACTTACAAAGACATTCAACTAAGACTCTGTTCACACTTGCTTCGTGGCATCTGTTTCTAATGCAGAACCTGTCTTCTGTCGCCAACAACACCTGACAGGCCACGTTTTTAGATCTCAGATTAACGTTATCTATATAAATTGTCTGTAATATTGATCTCATTTATACCTTTATTGTATAAGGCCATGTATCCGTTTAGTAGAAGCCTATCATCAAATTCTTATGCAAAGTGCAGGGGCTTGAACTTATACTTGCAGCTCTCCGGCCGCCCTCTTTATCTACCTATCGCCGGCCTGCTGTCAGTGATTGACAGGTCCTTCTTCTCGGCAACCTATTGCCCCGCCTGAGATCTCAGGCGAGCCCCAACATTCCTGGCGGCAGCACATGTAGAGTAAGGTCCTGATGATATTTGAGAGTTAGACTATCCATCTGCGCATGCGCCGCCTGGTAATGACAGCGTTTGCACAAGATCTTGAGCAGGGGAGCAAGTCATACATTGGAGCAACCTGTCAGTCATTGACAGGGGATTGCAGCTGGTGGGAAGACAGAGAGACCGGAGAGCTGTAAGTGCAAGGACATGCCCCCTGCACTTGTGGTTCATCTACATACAAATTTGATGATGGATTTCTATTAAACAGAGGCCTGGAGTTATAAAGCAAAGGTATGGATGAAATCAACATTACAGAGAATTTACATAAATGATGTTAGTTTGGGATCTGAAAATGAGCTGACAGATTCTGTTTAAGGGGTTGTCTCTTCTTAAATAGATAAAATTGCAATGTGCTTGTAAAAACAATCAACTTTGCAATTTATCGCTTATTAACAATCCAAGAGTAGAAGATTGAGACGGAGAGACTCATTGCCAGAGAGAGTAAAAATAATCCCAAAATATTCTTTAACTATATAAATAGTAAGAAACTAAAAAATGATAGTGTTGGCCCCCTTAAAAATAGTCTGGGTGAAATGGTGGATGAGGATGAGGAAAAAGCCAATATGCTAAATGACTTTTTTTCATCAGTATTTACAAAAGAAAATCCCATGGCAGCCAATATGACTAGTGATAAAAATTCCCCATTAAATGTCACCTGCTTAACCCAGCAGGAAGTACAGCGGCGTCTAAAAATCACTAAAATTGACAAATCTCCGGGCCCGGATGGGATACACCCCCGAGTACTGCAGGAATTAAGTACAGTCATTGATAGACCATTATTTTTAATCTTTAAAGAGTCCATAATAACAGGGTCTGTACCACAGGACTGGCGTATAGCAAATGTGGTGCCAATATTCAAAAAAGGGGCAAAAACTGAACTCGGTAATTATAGGCCAGTAAGTTTAACCTCTACTGTGGGTAAAATCCTGGAGGGCATTCTAAGGGATGCTATACTGGAGTATCTGAAGAGGAATAACCTCATGACCCAGTATCAGCACGGGTTTACTAGGGACCGATCATGTCAGACTAATTTGATCAGTTTCTATGAAGAGGTAAGTTCCGGACTGGACCAAGGGAACCCAGTGGACGTAGTGTATATGGACTTTTCCAAAGCTTTTGATACGGTACCACACAAAAGGTTGTTACATAAAATGAGAGTAATGGGGATAGGGGAAAATATGTGTAAGTGGGTTGAGAGCTGGCTCAGGGATAGGAGACAAATGGTGGTTATTAATGGAGCACACTCGGACTGGGTCGCGGTTAGCAGTGGGGTACCACAGGGGTCAGTATTGGGCCCTCTTCTTTTTAACATATTTATTAATGACCTTGTAGGGGGCATTCAGAGTAGAATTTCAATATTTGCAGATGACACTAAACTCTGCAGGGTAATCAATACAGGGGAGGACAATTTTATATTACAGGATGATTTATGTAAACTAGAAGCTTGGGCTGATAAATGGCAAATGAGCTTTAATGGGGATAAATGTAAGGTCATGCACTTGGGTAGAAGTAATAAGATGTATAACTATGTGCTTAATTCTAAAACTCTGGGCAAAACCATCAATGAAAAAGACCTGGGTGTATGGGTGGATGACAGACTCATATTCAGTGGCCAGTGTCAGGCAGCTGCTACAAAGGCAAATAAAATAATGGGATGTATTAAAAGAGGCATAGATGCTCATGAGGAGAACATAATTTTACCTCTATACAAGTCACTAGTGCGACCACACTTAGAATACTGTGCACAGTTCTGGTCTCCGGTGTATAAGAAAGACATAGCTGAACTGGAGCGGGTGCAGAGAAGAGCGACCAAGGTTATTAGAGGACTGGGGGGTCTGCAATACCAAGATAGGTTATTATACTTGGGGCTATTTAGTTTGGAAAAACGAAGACTAAGGGGTGATCTTATTTTAATGTATAAATATATGAGGGGACAGTACAAAGACCTTTCTGATGATCTTTTTAATCATAGACCTGAGACAGGGACAAGGGGGCATCCTCTACGTCTGGAGGAAAGAAGGTTTAAGCATAATAACAGATGCGGATTCTTTACTGTAAGAGCAGTGAGACTATGGAACTCTCTGCCGTATGATGTTGTAATGAGTGATTCATTAATTAAATTTAAGAGGGGACTGGATGCCTTTCTGGAAAAGTATAATATTACAGGGTATATACACTAGATTCCTTGATAAGGCGTTGATCCAGGGAACTAGTCTGATTGCCGTATGTGGAGTCGGGAAGGAATTTTTTTCCCCATGATGGAGCTTACTCTTACTACATGGGTTTTTTTTGCCTTCCTCTGGATCAACATGTTAGGGCATGTTAGGTTAGGCTATGGGTTGAACTAGATGGACTTAAAGTCTTCCTTCAACCTCAATAACTATGTAACTATGTAAGAGAATGGGGAGAATTATTCATTTCATAGTTTACTGCTCATTGCCTAGATTACCAGCCACCTCTGCAGTCTGAGATCCTTCTCCTAGGAAAAGAGTGCAGCACTTGCAAGCTCTTTGCTACATGGCTTGTCAGCGCTGCTCGGAGGCTGGGCTATTGCTTAATCTGACCATCTTTAGTGCCACTGTGCCCTTCTAACGTTGCAGATTTGCTTCTGTGCTCGAAGGATAGGAGAGCGCGCAGGTCCGAATTATCAATCATCTGGAACACGCTGCTCACTGGTAAGCAGAAGGATAGGATTCTGGGGAGCCGTGTGTGCCTGAAGATAGAAGATTCAACAACCTCTTTAAAAAGGTACCCCGTAAGTTATCATCTGGATGTCTATCATTTCCATGGGATAAATTGTTCTGTAACGCAGATGTGAAAGTAGATGCAAAAAGATTTGATTGGAAGCTGGAGAGTCTGAAGGAATTGTCAGCTATGACAGTCCTGCAGAGAATATTATTCTCTCAATGAAAAAATATATTTGATGTAAGGATCTAGATGAAATAGTAGGATTGATGCATTTTAGGTCTAAATAAGTTTGCAGGAAAAGTATCTATAACTTCATATTAAAAAGAGGCCATCACTTCTTCAAACTTGTCTGTATGAAGTACTTGGTTTCCTGGTAAAACAACAATTCTGGATCTTTGTTTCTCAAAACTCTGCCTTGAGCTGTTCCTCTGTTATTCCTGCTGGAGATGCATGAATTAAATTAACATCAGGAAATTATAATTTCTATTGTTAAGGGGAACCTGTCACAAAAAAACCCTGCTATTAATGTGTAGATATGGGGTTAATCTGCAGGTTAAAGGGAACCTGTCACCCCAAAAATCGAAGGTGAGCTAAGCCCACCAGCATCAGGGGCTTATCTACAGCATTCTGTAATGCTGTAGATAAGCCCCCGCTGTATCCTAATAGATGAGAAAAAGAGGTTAGATTATACTCACCCAGGGGCGATCCCAGTACGATGGGCGTCACGGTCCAGTCTGGGGCCTCCCATCTTCTTACGATGATGTCCTCTTCTTGTCTTCACGCTGCGGCTCCGGCGCAGGCATACTCTGTCTTCCCTGTTGAGGGCAAAGTACTGCAGTGCGCAGGTGGCGGGAAAGGTCAGAGAGGCCCAGCGCCTGCGCACTGCAGTACTTTGCTCTGCTCTCAACAGGGCAGACAAAGTACGCCTGCACCGGAGCTGCAGCGTGAAGATGAAGAGGACTTCATCTGATGAAGATGGGAGGCCCTGGACCGGACAGCGGCACCCATCGGAACAGACCACAGCGGGACCGCCCCTGGGTGAGTATAATATAACCTCTTTTTCTCATCTTTTAGATCTTCCAGAATGCTGTGGATAAGCCCTTGATGCTGGTGGGCTTAGCTCACCATCGATTTTAGGGGTGACAAATTCCCTTTAATAACGTTAAAATGCTGCCCGGCGCCTGTACATAGCCCAATGCTGCGGGGAGAAAATGAACTTTATTCTCTCCAGCAGCAATCCCATGTCAGTCACAGGTGCAGTGCCGATTCAGGCACCACGCTGACAATACAGCACGGTGGCTGTAACCATACCCCCGGCCTGACTGACGGCTGAGCCCCAATGCAGAGTGTCAGTCAAAGTTGGAGGCGCGGAGCGGTGACCGAACCAGCGCCGGGCCACCCCGTGACTGAAACCTCGCCCCTTGGGCCCTGACTGATGCTGGCTCTGCATTGGGGCTCAGCTGTCAGTCAGGCCGGGGTTGCAGTTTCAGTTATGGGGGTGGTGCCGGCGCTGGTTCAGTCACTGCTCTAAGTATACAGAGTGGAAGCTATAGGCCCTGACTGACACTCCCTCTGCATTGGGGCTCAGCTGTCAGTGAGGCCGGGGGCGCGGTTACATCAGAGCGGTAACTGAACTGGCACCTCTCCGTGACTGAAATAGAAATGCTGCTGGGGAGAATAAAGTTAATTTTCTCCCCGCAGCGTTAGGTTAAGTGTAGGCGCCGGCCAGCAATATAATGGTATTAACCTGCAGATTAACCCCATATCTGCAGGTTAATAATGTTTTTTCTGGTGACAGGTTCCCTTTAATGAAACGTGTCCCTAGACTTCAGGGCTGACAGTGGGTCACCATATATGATTACAGATGGCGACAACCCAGATGTCAATTTATTCATATATTTCCAGGAGAAATAATATCAGAACTCCACAATGCAGTGTTCTGATAAAAGATGCCCCAGAATTGTTATTTTTATAGAGAACAGAGTCACTAGAGGTTATGGGTCCTCCTTAACCCTTTCACCCCTAACTCTGTTTTCACCTTCTTGGCCAGGCCAAATTTTACAATTCTGACCAGTGTCACTTTATGAGGTACTTCATGATAGTGGTAAAATTTGTTCAATAGGTCTTGCGTTTGTTTGTAAAAATATTGGAAATTTGGAGAAAATGTTGAAAATTTCACAATTTTCAAACTCTGAGCTCTTATGCCCTTATACCAGAGAGTTGTGTTACACAAAATAGTTAATAAATAACATTTATCACGTCAACTTTAGATCTGCATAATTATTATTTTTTTACTTTTGTTAGGAAGTTAGCAGGGTTAAAATATGATCAGCAATTTCTCATTTTTGCAACAAAATTTGCAAAACCATTTTTTAGGGACCACATCACATTTGAAAAGACTTTGGAGGGCCTAAATGACAGAAAACAAAGTCAGTAACAGGGGGATTCTTTAGGAGCGCTGGAAAGGTAGCCCCAGCGAAGGGAGGGCGCACAGTGCCCCCGCAGCTCCAGCCGAACACCTCCGAAAGAGGACAGAAACAGGAAAAGGGTAAAACTCGGTCAAAGGAGCGCCGAAAGGAAACTCACCAGAATGGGGTTAAGCCACAATGCGTTTCAGCGTATGTCCACCTGATGAAGACGGTACTTCCGTTGAAACGCGTTGCGGCTTAACCCCATTCCGGTGTCAGAGTTTCCTTTTGGCGCTCCTTTGACCAAGTTTTACCCTTTTCCTATATGACAGAAAACACCCAAACGTGACCCCATTCTAAAAACTGCACCCCACAAAGTCCTCAAAACCATATTCAAGAAGTTTTTCAACCCCTCAGGTGCTTCACAGGAATTAATGACAAGTGTAAGGAAAAAATGAAGTCTACTTTTTTTCACAAAAGTTTTACTTAAGCCCCAAACTTTTTATTTTCACGAGGGTAACAGGAGAAAATGCACTGTGCAATTTGTTGTACAAATCCTTCTGAGTACGACTTTTTGAAAGCAAAATTTGCTGGCGACATTAGAGGACACATTTGGAGAGCCCCGGATGTGCTCAAACAGTGGAAAACCCCCACAAGTGACCCCAGGGGGAACTAGATCTTTCAAGGAATGTATCTAGATGTTTGATGACCACTTTGAATCCCCAGGTGCTTCACAGAAGTTTCTAATGTAAAGTCGTGAAAATAATAAATCATATTTCTCTCTTTTAGCCCCAAATTTTCCATTTCTACAAGAGTAACAATTTTTTTTAACTGTTTTTATTATTTTAACATGAAAGAACATATTATTTGTCAAGATACAGCTTAAAGTTGATTCCGCAACAACAGCTGCCAACCCTCCCTTCCTCCCCCCCTGCGTGTGCCAACATTTAAATAATAACCTTAAATTGGTGCATTTCCACCAATGCTTTGTAGTAAGTACCAATGTGTTCTCAAACTGCTCTTTGAGTCTGTTCTTAGAGTTCATGTCCAGAGAGGGAATATAGAATGAGCATCTAGTAAAGAATTTCTCCGTCAGTTTTTCTTTGTTGGTCAAAGTCTCCAGCCAGTCCATTTTAAACAGGAAATTAATTTTTGTTAATATCAATGATTTCGATGGAACATTCGAATTTAACCACTGATACAAAATACTTTTCCTGACCGCTGAGGCCCAAATCACCAACATGGCCTTTACATGTTTACGTAACGCTCTCTGGGTATTTTCCAGGACATTGAAAATTGCCCACTGTGGGGTAAGAGGAAATTTGACCCCACTTAATTGTTGCAGTTCAGAGTGGATATCATGCCATAACTTTTGAATCTTATTACAACTCCACATATGATGAAAAATGTCAGTATTGTGTAAACCACACTTTGTACATGAATAAGAGTTTGTGGAAGACATTTTGAACTGGATAAAAGGGGTGATATAAGCCCTATGCAAAAGCAGTAAAGCCATATCAGTATAGCTGCTATAAGGAATAACCTTTCTTTGTGCCATAGTAGCTTCCAAAAGGTCCTGAAGCTCTAATCCCCCAATATCTTTTGACCATCTCGCCTGTGTTTTTAGCATCCCAAGACCATTCTCTATGCAGGACAAAATATATGGTACTAGTTGACAAAAGCTGGGATCTGCCTGTTCTAAGGAGTATATCCAATCTATCACCCATACCCATTCCCAGTTTATTATTTACATATTTGAGGGCTAGACTGCGTGCTTGCAGAAACAGGAACGGTCTTCCTCCAAACAAAGGAAAACGCAGTGCCGCTTCATCAAAAGTGATCATAGAAAAACACTGATCTAAGAGATCTATCACTGAGACACATTTCTGCTGCGCCAAATTCCTATAGATCTTAGGAGGATTACCTTTTAAAAATAGCGGGTTGTCTAGAAAAGGCTGGAAGGGTGATAATCCACCCCTTAAATTGCACAATTTCCTTTCTCGTCTCCAAGACAAAATAGTTTGCCATAGTATCGGATATTCTTTAATATCTCTGGGAAGCTACTCATTAGTCAACTGTACCAAGGCCATTAAAGATATATGGGGATAGATCTGCCTCTCTAAGTGAACATTAGCAAAGTGGGATGACCGTCGTAACCATAACATTTCTAAAGTTTGCCGCTATGTTGCATCGGCCAATGTCAGGGAAAATAATACCTTCCTCCGATCTTGGCAGTTGTAGTTTGCATAGCCCTATGCGTGACTGACCTCTAATTCCCCAAATAAACTGTCGAAAGATCTCATTCAATAGATTTATGTCCGATTGGTATTTAAAAAAGCAGTAAAGGTTGAAATAGATATAATAGTTTCGGGAAAACTATCATTTTAAGTTGATGGCACCTCCCTGAGAAGGACAAAGTAAAGTACCTCCATGAACTAAGGAGATTAGTCACTTTAGGAATAATGGGTCTATAATTAAGACTATATAAGATATGTGGATCTGTGGGAAGCCGAATGTCCAATAGATTCCCCTCTCCATTGGAATGGAAATAAGCCCCCAGACATTCTGCCCGATCTAAATATTGCCAAGGCTTCTGATTTGTTGTAATTCATTTTAAATCCAGTGAAGGTTCCAAAATTTTCAATTGTCGATATTATGACTGCTATAGCTTGTGCCGGGTTTGCAATAAATAACAGAATATCATCGGCAAAAGCTAATAGTTTAGTCTCAACACTCCCCGAACGTATCCCCTGAACATCAGACAAGTATTGATGCGTTCTTAGTAGAGGGTCTAACACCAAATTAAATAGTAATGGAGATAGCGGGCATCCCTGCCTTGTACCCCTTTGAATATTAAAAGATAGAGAATTATTTATAAAGAGTCTAGTTGTGGGATCTCTGTAGATCAATCTAATAGTAGTGCAGAACCATGACCTAAACCCTCTAATTTCTAACAACTTATGTAAATAGTTCCAGGAGACCCTGTCAAAGGCCTTGTCTGCGTCAAGACCTACTACTATGTTTTACCATCATTGTCTACTACAAGATATGATGCTAATCGCCGTTCTTATGTTGTAAGTTATTGATTTCCCATGTATAAACCCCATCTGACGTGGTGAGATTAGTTCAGGAATGATCTGCTGAATCCTAGTTGCTAATATTTTTGTAAGGAACTGAAAATCTGCATTGAGTAATGAAATTGGACGATAGCCCTCCACCTTTATCGATCTTTCCCAGGCTTCGGAAGCATAATGATACAGGCCTCATTAAATCTAGCTGGAATGTAACCCTTCTCCATTATTCCATTAAAGCGAACCTGTCACCCCCAAAATCGATGGTGAGGTAAGCTCACCTGTCATGATTCTCAATGGCGAGAGAACATAGCCCAGCATATATGAGAACTAGCTCTTGGAAGATGGAAACTATACTGACCATGAACTAAACCTGCCGCACAACTAGAAGTGGCCGGGTAGCATGCCTACGTTTTTTTATCCCTAGATGCCCAGCGCCAGCCGGAGAACTACCTAATCCTAGCAGAGGAAAAGACAGTCCTGGCTCACCTCTAGAGAAATTTTCCCAAAAGGCAGACAGAGGCCCCCACATATATTGGCGGTGATTTGAGATGAAATGACAAACGTAGTATGAAAATAGGTTTAGCAAAATCGAGGTCCGCTTACTAGATAGCAGGAAGACAGAAAGGGCACTTTCATGGTCAGCAGAAAACCCTATCAAAACACCATCCAGAAATTACTTTAAGACTCTAGCATTAACTCATAACACCAGAGTGGCAATTTCCGATCACTAGAGCTTTCCAGACACAGTAACGAAACAGCAGCTGTGAACAGGAACAAAATGCAAAAACACACAAGGACAAAAGTCCAACTTAGCTGGGAGTTGTCTAGTAGCAGGAACATGCACAGAAAGGCTTCTGATTACATTGTTGACCGGCAAGAAACTGACAGAGGAGCAAGGTTATATAGCGACTCCCACATGCTGATAGGAGCAGGTGAACAGAGGGGATGATGCACACAAGTTCAATTCCACAAGTGGCCACCGGGGGAGCCCAGAATCCAATTTCACAACAGTACCCCCCCCTCAAGGAGGGGGCACCGAACCCTCACCAGAACCACCAGGGCGATCAGGATGAGCCCTATGAAAGGCACGGACAAGATCGGAGGCATGAACATCAGAGGCAGTGACCCAAGAATTATCCTCCTGACCGTATCCCTTCCATTTGACCAGATACTGGAGTTTCCGTCTGGAAACACGAGAGTCTAAGATCTTTTCCACAACGTACTCCAACTCACCCTCAACCAACACCGGAGCAGGAGGCTCAACGGAAGGCACAACCGGTACCTCATACCTGCGCAACAATGACCGATGAAAAACATTATGAATCGAAAAGGATGCAGGGAGGTCCAAACGGAAGGACACAGGGTTAAGAATCTCCAATATCTTGTATGGGCCGATGAACTGAGGCTTAAACTTAGGAGAAGAAACCCTCATAGGGACAAAACGAGAAGACAACCACACCAAGTCCCCAACACAAAGCCGAGGACCAACACGACGACGGCGGTTGGCAAAAAGCTGAGTCTTCTCCTGGGACAACTTCAAATTGTCCACCACCTGCCCCCAAATCTGATGCAACCTCTCCACCACGGCATCCACTCCAGGACAATCCGAAGATTCCACTTGACCGGAGGAAAATCGAGGATGAAACCCCGAATTACAGAAAAACGGGGACACCAAGGTGGCAGAGCTGGCCCGATTATTGAGGGCGAACTCCGCCAAAGGCAAAAAAGCAACCCAATCATCCTGATCCGCAGACACAAAACACCTCAAATATGTCTCCAAGGTCTGATTAGTCCGCTCGGTCTGGCCATTAGTCTGAGGATGGAAAGCAGACGAAAAAGACAAATCTATGCCCATCCTAGCACAGAATGCCCGCCAAAATCTAGACACGAATTGGGTCCCTCTGTCAGAAACGATATTCTCAGGAATACCATGCAAACGAACAACATTTTGAAAAAACAGAGGAACCAACTCGGAAGAAGAAGGCAACTTAGGCAAGGGAACCAGATGGACCATCTTAGAGAAACGGTCACACACCACCCAGATGACAGACATCTTCTGAGAAATAGGCAGATCCGAAATAAAATCCATCGAGATGTGCGTCCAAGGCCTCTTCGGGATAGGCAAGGGTAACAACAATCCACTAGCCCGAGAACAACAAGGCTTGGCCCGAGCACAAACGTCACAAGACTGCACAAAGCCTCGCACATCTCGTGACAGGGAAGGCCACCAGAAGGACCTTGCCACCAAATCCCTGGTACCAAAGATTCCAGGATGACCTGCCAACGCAGAAGAATGAACCTCAGAGATGACTCTACTGGTCCAATCATCAGGAACAAACAGTCTACCAGGTGGGCAACGATCAGGTCTATCCGCCTGAAACTCCTGCAAGGCCCGCCGCAGGTCTGGAGAAACGGCAGACAATATCACTCCATCTTTAAGGATACCTGTGGGCTCAGAATTACCAGGGGAGTCAGGCTCAAAACTCCTAGAAAGGGCATCCGCCTTAACATTCTTAGAACCCGGTAGGTACGACACCACAAAATTAAACCGAGAGAAAAACAACGACCAGCGCGCCTGTCTAGGATTCAGGCGCCTGGCAGACTCAAGGTAAATTAAATTTTTGTGGTCAGTCAATACCACCACCTGATGTCTGGCCCCCTCAAGCCAGTGACGCCACTCCTCAAAAGCCCACTTCATGGCCAAAAGCTCCCGATTCCCAATATCATAATTCCGCTCGGCGGGCGAAAATTTACGGGAAAAAAAAGCACAAGGTCTCATCACGGAGCAGTCGGAACTTCTCTGCGACAACACCGCCCCAGCTCCGATTTCAGAAGCGTCGACCTCAACCTGAAAAGGAAGAGCAACATCAGGCTGACGCAACACTGGGGCGGAAGAAAAGCGGCGCTTGAGCTCCCGAAAGGCCTCCACAGCATCAGGGGACCAATCAGCAACATCAGCACCCTTCTTAGTCAAATCAGTCAATGGTTTCACAACATCAGAAAAACCAGCAATAAATCGACGATAAAAGTTAGCAAAGCCCAAAAATTTCTGAAGACTCTTAAGAGAAGAGGGTTGCGTCCAATCACCAATAGCCTGAACCTTGACAGGATCCATCTCGATGGAAGAGGGGGAAAAAATGTATCCCAAGAAGGAAATCTTTTGAACCCCAAAAACACACTTAGAACCCTTCACACACAAGGAATTAGACCGCAAAACCTGAAAAACCCTCCTGACCTGCTGGACATGAGAGTCCCAGTCATCCGAAAAAATCAGAATATCATCCAGATACACAATCATAAATTTATCCAAATAATCGCGGAAAATGTCATGCATAAAGGACTGGAAGACTGAAGGGGCATTTGAAAGACCAAAAGGCATCACCAAATACTCAAAATGGCCCTCGGGCGTATTAAATGCGGTTTTCCACTCATCCCCCTGCTTGATTCGCACCAAATTATACGCCCCACGGAGATCAATCTTAGAGAACCACTTGGCCCCCTTTATACGAGCAAACAAATCAGTAAGCAGTGGTAACGGATATTGATATTTAACCGTGATTTTATTCAAAAGTCGATAATCAATACACGGCCTCAAAGAGCCGTCTTTCTTAGACACAAAGAAAAAACCGGCTCCTAAGGGAGATGACGAAGGACGAATATGTCCCTTTTCCAAGGACTCCTTTATATATTCTCGCATAGCAGCGTGTTCAGGCACAGACAGATTAAATAAACGACCCTTAGGGTATTTACTACCCGGGATCAAGTCTATGGCACAATCGCACTCCCGGTGCGGAGGTAGTGAACCAACCTTGGGTTCTTCAAAAACGTCATGAAAGTCAGACAAGAATTCAGGAATCTCAGAGGGAATAGATGATGAAATGGAAACCAAAGGTACGTCCCCATGCGTCCCCTTACATCCCCAGCTTAACACAGACATAGCTTTCCAGTCGAGGACTGGGTTATGAGATTGCAGCCATGGCAATCCCAGCACCAAAACATCATGTAGATTATACAGCACCAGAAAGCGAATAACCTCCTGGTGATCCGGATTAACATGCATAGTCACTTGTGTCCAGTATTGTGGTTTATTACTAGCCAATGGGGTGGAGTCAATCCCTTTCAGAGGTATCGGAGCCTCCAATGGCTCCAAATCATACCCACAGCGTTTGGCAAAGGACCAATCCATAAGACTCAAAGCAGCGCCAGAGTCGACATAGGCGTTTTCTCAGTAGACACCGCCAAATGGTGCACAGGTTTGCGCTCCCGCAGACGCCTATCGATCTGAATAGCCATCGTCATGGACTCATTCAGACTCGCAGGAACAGGGAACCCCACCATAACATCCTTAATGGCATCAGAGAGACCTTCTCTGAAAATCGCCGCCAGGGCGCACTCATTCCACTGAGTAAGCACAGACCATTTGCGGAATTTTTGGCAGTATATTTCAGCTTCATCTTGCCCCTGAGACAAGGACATCAAGGCCTTTTCCGCCTGAAGCTCTAAATGAGGTTCCTCATAAAGCAACCCCAAGGCCAGAAAAAACGCATCCACATTGAGCAACGCAGGATCCCCTGGTGCCAATGCAAAAGCCCAGTCTTGAGGGTCGCCCCGGAGCAAGGAAATTACAATCCTGACCTGCTGTGCAGGGTCTCCGGCAGAGCGAGACTTCAGGGACAAAAACAATTTGCAATTATTTTTAAAATTTTGAAAGTGAGATCTATTCCCCGAGAAGAATTCAGGCAAAGGAATTCTAGGCTCAGACATAGGTGCATGAACAACAAAATCTTGCAAATATTGTACCTTTGTGGCGAGATTATTCAAACCTGCAGCCACACTCTGAAGATCCATTTCAAACAGGTGAACATAGAGCCATTCAAGGATTAGAAGGAGAGAAAGAGAGGAAGGCTGCAGAATAGGCAGACTAGCAAGTGATTCAATTAAGAGCACACTCAGAACTAGAGGGGAAAAAAACAAAAAAAAAAAATTGTAGCAGACTTCTTTTTTCTCTCCTTTCTCAGCAGTAATTTAACCCTTTTTGGGCCGGTCAAACTGTCATGATTCTCAATGGCGAGAGAACATAGCCCAGCATATATGAGAACTAGCTCTTGGAAGATGGAAACTATACTGACCATGAACTAAACCTGCCGCACAACTAGAAGTGGCCGGGTAGCATGCCTACGTTTTTTTATCCCTAGATGCCCAGCGCCAGCCGGAGAACTACCTAATCCTAGCAGAGGAAAAGACAGTCCTGGCTCACCTCTAGAGAAATTTTCCCAAAAGGCAGACAGAGGCCCCCACATATATTGGCGGTGATTTGAGATGAAATGACAAACGTAGTATGAAAATAGGTTTAGCAAAATCGAGGTCCGCTTACTAGATAGCAGGAAGACAGAAAGGGCACTTTCATGGTCAGCAGAAAACCCTATCAAAACACCATCCAGAAATTACTTTAAGACTCTAGCATTAACTCATAACACCAGAGTGGCAATTTCCGATCACTAGAGCTTTCCAGACACAGTAACGAAACAGCAGCTGTGAACAGGAACAAAATGCAAAAACACACAAGGACAAAAGTCCAACTTAGCTGGGAGTTGTCTAGTAGCAGGAACATGCACAGAAAGGCTTCTGATTACATTGTTGACCGGCAAGAAACTGACAGAGGAGCAAGGTTATATAGCGACTCCCACATGCTGATAGGAGCAGGTGAACAGAGGGGATGATGCACACAAGTTCAATTCCACAAGTGGCCACCGGGGGAGCCCAGAATCCAATTTCACAACACTCACCATCATCAGGGGCTTATCTACAGCATTCTGTAATGCTGTAGATAAGCCGCCGATGTTACCTGAAAGAGGAAAAAAAGACGTTAGATTATACTCACCCAGGGGCGGTCCCGCTCCGATGGGCGTCTCAGGTCCGGTACAGCGCCTCCCATCTTCATTCCATGACGTCCTCTTCTGGTCTTCACGCCGCTGCTTCAGCGCAGGCCTACTTTGTCTGCCCTGTTGAGGGCAGAGTAAAGTACTGCAGTGCGCAGGCGCCGGTAAGGTCAGAGAGGCCCGGCGCCTGCGCACTGCAGTACTTTGCTCTGCCCTCAACAGGGCAGACAAAGTACGCCTGGGCCGATGCCGCGGCGCGGAGACCAGAAGAGGACGTCATGGAATGAAGATAGGAGGCGCCGGAGCAAACCTGAGACGTCCATTTGACCATGGACCACACGGGACCGCCCAGGTGAGTATATTATAACCTCTTTCAGGTAACATCGGGGCTTATCTACAGCATTACAGAATGCTGTAGATAAGCCCCTGATAACGGTGAGCTTACCTCACCATCGATTTTGGTGGTGACAGGTTCCCTTTAAACAACTCACATAAATGAGGACCCACCAAAGAACCCACAATTTTATAATATTCGCCACTGAAGCCATCTGGGCCCGATGCTTTAGAAATCTTAAGAGTAGAGATGGCCTGCAGTACTTCATTAATGGTGATGGGTGAATTAAGCAAATTCCTTTGATCCTCTGTAACGCTAGGAACCATCCCACTCTGAAAGAAACACGAATCCTCCTTCACCTCCTCTCCTCCCGCTGCATATAGAGAGCTAAAAAAAGTTCAAATTCATCAATTATTTGTTTATTATCCAATGTAATTTCCTCATCTCGTTTACAAATCTTGCTGATCCTAGTCGCTTGTTTGTATGGTTTGGTGAGAGAGGCAAGCAACTTCCCTGGCCTGTTTCCCCATTTGAAATACCTGTGTTTCTGGTAATCCAAGCTGTATAGTGCTCTTTCATGTTCAATATTTTCGTCCACCTCTTTGGCCTCTACAAATTTCTGTCTGTTTATGGATGTATGGGACAGCTTAAATTTTTTATAGGCCTGAGTTAGTTTTCCCTGTGCTACTAATGTAGCCTCCAATAATTGTTTCCATTTATTCCCAACATAAGAGATGATTTGACCCCTTAATACCGCTTCAGAGGCCGCCCAAAACAAGTGTGCATCATTACAATGTTCCCTAAGTTTGGGCCATTGGGTGCATATACAGTACAGACCAAAAGTTTTGACACACCTATTATTCTGTATTTTCATGACTATGAAAATTGAAATTTCACACTGAAGCCATCAAAACTATGAATTAACACATGTGAAATTACATACTTAACAAAAAAGTGTGAAACAACTGAAAATGTGTCTTTTATTCTAGGTTCTTCAAAGAAACCACCTTTTTCTTTGATGACTGCTTTGCACACTCTTGGCATTCTCTTGATAATAATGAGCGTAAACCTGTTGGAACAAAAGAAATTAATGTCTCAACCAGAAAAGAACCAAGAAGATGATCACTGTCTTCAGGTCTCATCTGAAGGCTGAAGATGTTTTAGTGCTTTTTCTGTCTCATTGAAGGCCCAGTTTTTCACATTCATGGAGAAACGTAAGATTGCAGGAAATTGTAGACCAAAACAAATATTTTTTCCAGCTAAAATTGCACATGCGGGGTTGAGGGCCTTACATTTAGCTGCGACCGCAGCTGAGTAATCTTGAAAAAGAAACAGTTTATGGTGATCATAAAATAGTGATTGCTTCTTTCTGTATGCCGACAATAAGCTGACTTTATCCTGGAAGTCCAATACCCGGAAAATTCCTGGACGTAGCCTAGAATCTGTATTATTTCTAGGAGGACCCAAGCAATGAACTCTCTCGATTTTTAGGGCTTTTTAGAGCTTTCGGGAGCCATTACGATACCACTCCCGTAATATCAGCTGCTATGATCGATTCAGGGATTCCCACAAATTTCAAGTTATTACGACGAGACCTGTTTTCTAAATTGTCAACTTTTTCTAGAAGATAAGTGAAATTTTTGTCTCTCTGATCCAACTTCCTTGAAAGCTCTGTTATCATGTCCTCCATATCCGATACTCTCTGTTCTGCAGGCGTTATATGTGCCCCTTGTGTATTGACCTGAGTAGCAATGGCATCTAAAGTTGCCTGGAATGCTACCAGTCGTGAATCTATTTTTGGCATCAAAATGTCTGTAATGACCTGGGCAATAGATTGCGTGTTCTCACGTTCCATATCAGTAGATACATTAGGTGGAGAAGTAGTATTCTGTTGCCAGGTGGAGGGCCTATTTGATTTTCCAAATTTGGCCACAAATTTTTCCATAGTGTATGAAAGACTAGATGGACGTATGTCAATCTGTTAGTGACGTCGCTATTGAGGGTTTCACTCACATTAAAAAGTTTATCATCCCACACCTACAGAAAGGGGACCAGTCCGATATGCATTAGAAGAGATCCTACAAAAGGGGCAGAAATTATTCCAAATCAGCTCCCCCAATGCAGGTTTATTAGAACAAAGATCTCCCATTTATCAATGTAGAACTGATCTACTGCTCACATAAAGGAAGAAAAGAAAAAAGTCACAAAGCGCAGCACAATGACAGCAGAGCAGCCCTTAAATCCAGCAGGGGGCAGCACTAGTTGGAGCTACTTACGGTTGTTAAATAGTAGTGTCAAAAAGAAGGCATTAAATAATGCAGTAATGTCTGTACAGCGCCTCAATCTGAGACCCTGTACTCCGGCTCCTTACCCACACAGGCAGATAAGCACCACTTGTGCACTCCGGCATCACTGCTCACCAGGTCCCAGGAGCTGCGCCGCCAGCCATCAGCCTGCCACGCGGTATCCACCACCTCCTGCTTCCTCCTTCACACCGTCACGTGCTCCTCAGAGCCGGTCTCTGCCGCCGCTCTGGATCTCCCACCGGTGAGTATTCGCTGTCCTTCTCCCTTGTTGCGCAGGGGGATGGTGTAAGCGATCCAATGTGGCCTCCCACAGCCGCCGCCGTCTGAAACCACGTGCTTTGTGCTTCTCAGAACTACCTGTGCTTGTAACCTCCCGTGTCCCTGGAAAGCTGGACCCGATGCTGGGGGTCCTTGCCTGGTCCTTATCCCCGCTTCTTGCCTGATTTTAGGGCACGATGGCAACAGAATAAGACTGTGGTTGGTGAGCACTGTTAAAATGCGGCCATCTCGTAGCACCGCCTCCCGGAAGTGATCGGGTAACAATTTTTTGTTCAGTTTCTTCTGAGTGCGAGGATACCCTATATGTGGAGAAAAATTACTGCTTGGATGCATGGCAGCCCTCGGAAGGGAAAGAGCACCATTTGACTTTTTGAACCCAAAATTTCCTGGAATCGTTAGCAGACGCTATCTTATGTTAGGAGAGCCCCTGATGTGCCTAAACCACAAGTTATGCCATTTTGGGAACTAGACCCCTTAAAGAATTTATCTAGATGTGTGGTGTGCACTTTGAACTCCCAGGTGCTTCACAAAAGTTTATAACGCTGAACTGTGAAAATGAAAAAAAAAATCCCCCCAAAAAATGTTGGTTTTGCCCCAAATTTTTAATTTTCACAAGGGTAACAGGAGCAAAAATGCACCATACATTTTGTTGTGCAATTATTCTCGAGTATGCGGATACCCCATATGTGGAGGAAAACTACTTTTGAGGCACAGTGCAAAGCTCAGAAGGGAAGAAGTGCAATATTACAGTTCAGAGTTAGCTGGAATGATTTCAGGGTGCCATGTCAAATTGGCAGAGCCTCTGAGGTGGCAGATCAGCAGAACATCCCCCATAACTGACATTATTTTACAAACTACACCTCTTAATTAATTAATATAGGGGTGTAGTGAGCATGTTGACACCACATGTGCCTGCCTCACAGAAATTTGGGAACATTTTACATAACGTTTGGAATCACATTTATCCGGCACTCAACGTTGGGCACTTACTTTGGGGTTTTTCATCTAAATCTTCGAATGACGTGCTTCAGACGAAATCCCTGAGGGATCCATTCACTATAATGAGGCAGCAGAGTTACTACTCTGGACTCCATCTGGCCTCGGTCCAAAGAAGTCCTTCTCTTCAGAAGTGCACAAAACTGTGGTGGACCACGCTTGTCTGCATGCCTAAAAAGATGGACACCGGCATATCACAGGCCAGACAGCATCCACAGTGCCTCCATTTGCCTCAATATAGAGAATCTTCCACTGAAGATTCTGTCTAAATCATGTATTTCAGAGATTTACACCAAAGCCCTGGTGTAAGAACCCAGAGCAGAGAGCAGAATAAATGTGCGCTGAGCCTTACTGCGATCTATAGGAAGCAGAATAAACAAATTAACAGCAGGTCAAGAATTGGTTTTACTTATTTTTTATGCTGTTCCTCGTGTGGTATAAGTGATTAGACGACTTTATTCTTTAGATAGGTGCGATTACCACGATAACAGATTTATATTGTTTTTTTTATGCTTAGCTGCTGTTGCGCAAAAAAAGCATCTTTTAGTGTGTATCGCCATAATTTGAGAGCTATACGTTTTCCATATTTCTGCCGACAATAGTCATGTTGGGGCTTGTTTATTGCGGGTCAAGTTGATGTTTTTATTGGTTCCATTTTCGAGCACATGAAAGTCTTTGATCGCTTTCTATTCCAATGTTTAGTAGGCAGAATGAACAAAAACCAGCAATTCAGGAATTGTTTTGGTGGGAGGGGGTTTATGTTGTAAAAATGATAAGGCATCTTTATCTTCGGGACAGTACGATTACAGCGATACCACATTAAGGCTACGTTCACATTTGCGTTGCGTCGGGCGCAGGTTCGGCGACGCATAGCGGCGCATGCGTCATGCACCCCTATATTTAACATGGGGGCGCATGGACATGCGTTGCCTTGCGTTTTGTGATGCATGCGTCATTTTTGGCGCAAGCGTCAGGGCGCACAGGACGCTGCATGTTGCATTTTTTTTGCGCCGAAAATCAGGCCAAAATTGGAAGCATGCGTCACAAAAAGCTGCGTTTTGCATGCGTTTTTGCGACGCTGCGCCGCACAACGCAAATGTGAACGTAGCCTTATACCATTTTTTTATGTTCTGGCGCTGTTACACAATAAAAACTATTTTATAGAAAAAATTATTCTTTTTGCATCGCTGTATTCTGAGAGCTATAACTTTTTTATTTTTCCACTGATGGAGCTGTATGACAGCTTGTTTTTTTGCGGGACTAGATGATGTTTTCCGCCATACAAGTTTTATTTACATTCGTCTTTTTGATCACGTTTTAATCCACTTTTTGTTCGGCGGTATGATGAAAAAGTAGGGTTTTTTTTGTTTGTTATTTTTATAGTGTTCACTGAAGGGTTTAATAAACGTGTCAATTTTATTAGTCAGGTTGTTCCGGATGCAGCAATACCAAATATGTGTCCTTTTTTTGCTTTCTTTTTATGTACATACAAATACTGATTTATGGGTACAGTATATGCTGTATATATTTTTTATTTTGTGATTTTTAAAAATATTTTTCCAATTTTTTTTCACTTTTTTACTTACTCCCTCTAGCTGTCACTTCAGCTCTCACACCAGCTTCTTAGAGCATGTTGTGAGCATGTCTAACAAGCTTGCTAGAGCCTTGCGACCCGTTGTCGTCATAACAACCTTCAGTCACTATGACAATGATTGGACCCTCAAGATGATGTCGCGGAGGCATCGATTAGAGGGGAGAGAGACCTCCCCTCTCCCTGCCCTCTAAATGCTGCAATGCTGCAAAATTGCCAGGACGTATCCATATGTACAAGGTCAGGAAGTCCTTTCCAACCTGGACGTATTGATACATCTAAGGCCGTGGAGGGGTTAAAGTTTATTGCTTTGGTGTACTTTAATAAAAATAATACCAAAAGCAGCCATAGGAAATATGCCATGTTAGCCACTTATTGGCAAAGGCATTAAACTAGTGTATTTTCATACTCTCCCCTTTGTTCATGGTAGCTCCACTCAAAATCAATTTGGGCCTTTTTAGCAGAGTGACTATGGGGGCTACAGAAGAGATGGTGGAATCATTTTTTAACACTGTGGTAAATGGTTGCTCAATCATTCTCCTAAAAAAAGTGAAGAACTCTTTACATCCAGTTTTTCGCTTTTGGACTATTACTGATGTTTTGTGGAATTTTAAATATGAACGAAAAAAACTTCAAGAAGTTTTGAGTCAGAAAAATGTTCAACCAGTTCTCGCTAAACCCACTCTATGACCCACTTGACTGGTCATTATCAGTGTATTACATGAATTGCCATAAAACAATGGAATTTCGGAATGTCAAATTTGTAGTGAATTATAATGGGAATAAAATTAATAATTTAAATACTTATTTAACTTTTTTTTTTATGTTCTTAATTGATTTAGATTGTATGTACAGTCCAATTAAGGCTGTGTGTTTGAGTTCACAGATCCTCTCTGATACCTACAGCACCCTCTGCTGGGAAAAAATGTAATTTTGGTGTACAGGCCCAGAAAAATGTAAATTTTGTCTACAGGCCCGAAAAACAAACTCAAACAATTTACTTTTGCCATTGAGAAACAAAAACGATTTACCTTGCAGCTATACTTCTTGATAAGCTATTATTTGGGAAAATGTAGATATGTGTCTAAAAGACATACAGTACTGTACAAAAGTTTTAGGCGGGTGTAGAGAAAATGCTCAAATTAAGAATGCTTTCAAAAATAGATGTGTTGGTAGATTGTTGAAATGTGAAGTCAATAAACAAAAGAGAAATCTACGGTAAATTAAATCAATTTTTGGTGTCACCACCTTTTAAAACAGCATCAATTCTTCTAGATATAGTTAAACACAGCTTTTGAAGGAACTCGGCAGTGAGATACTTCCAAACATCTTGGAGAACTAACCACAGATAGTTTGTGGATGTCTCTTCTGCAAATCCTTCTGTCTCCTCATGTAATCACAGACAGACCCACCGATGTGGAGATCAGGGCTCTGTGGTGGCCATATCATCACTTCCAGGATTCCTTGTTCTTCTTTACTCTGAAGATAGTTCTTAATGACATTGGCTGTATATTTGGGGTCGTTGTCCTATTGCACAATAAATTTGGAGCGAATCAGATGCCTTCCTCATGGTATTATATGATGAATGAGTATGTGCATGTATTTCTCAGCAATGAGGACTTCATTAAACCTGATCAAAATCTCAACTCTATTTGCAAGGAACCTCCACCATGGCTCATGGTTGACTGCAGACACTCATTATTACTGCTCTCCAGCCCAGCTTTCTGTTATAGCCAAATATTCCACATTTTGATTCATCAGTCCAATGCCCCTGTTGCCATTTTTCCTACGTTCCCATGTTTTCAAGCATAGTTGAGTCGCTCGTTTTCATGTCAAAAGTATGATTTTTGGCAGTCCCTCTTCCATGGACTTCTAGACAGACATCTATGAATAGTAGATAAATGTAGCTTGGTCCCATCTTCTGATTTTAAAGAGAAGTCTGATATGTATTTCATCTGCTGGACTTATTTTCCTTAGCCGACTACTGCATCTATACTTCTCAACGTTGCCCATTTCTTGGTGCTTCAAAAAAGCTTGAACAGCATATGTAGAAACCTCTGTCTGCTTCGACCCAGCTGATACAATATTGTGTCTTGCTGATTTGCCCAGTCTTACTATGGTGTATGATCTGCAACATGAACCTGTCTTCCACAACCTCACCTTTGCCGAAGAGTTTGGCTGTTCCTCACCCAGTTTTAAGCCTCACACACAGCTGTTTCTGTTTCAGTTAATGATCATGTTTCAACTCACAAATGAAAATGATGATCATTATCACCTGTTTTGTATAATTGGTTACTCATTCACCCCTACTATAATCCTACAAAATCCATGACTTTGTGGACCTGTACCTAGAACTGATGCAGTTTTGAAGGCAAAGGGCGGTCGCACCAAATATTGATTTGATTTAGATTTCTCTTTTGTTAATTTACTTTGCATTTTGTTAATTGATACAAATAAAGTTTTAACATTTTTTATTTTTGAGAGCATTTTCATCTGGTAGCATTTTTTCATGCCTGCCTGAAACAATTGTACAATGCTGTATGTGGCACAACCCATCCTGCCTAAACTGAAGTCAGTCGGTCCCCCAAACATGAGAGTTTCAGCTCAGAGTTGGAGAGATCCTCATGCTTACTGCCAGCGTCAGACAAGCGCATGAAAAAATTGTCCAATTTTCATCCAGAAAACTCCTATGATTTGTATCCATTCTGTCATCCGTGTGCCATCCCTATGTCTGTATTTTATATCTACGTGGCATCCAAATTTATACATCAACTTTTTAAACTGTACATGACTAACTACAGTTCCTTAGGTTAATGATGTCAATGTGTCCGTAAAACTTGGATACAAAATGGAAGTTCCTTATGAGTCTGATTATTTTGGTGCACCCATAGACTTGTATAGGCAAGTCTCAACCAAGATACAGAAGAGAACAGTGCATGATCCAGTGTTTTTTTTACATGGACACACTGACCAATTTTTACTGGAACATCAATTGTTCTCAGGATACATTTGTGTGAACGATCTCTAAATCTGATATCTACATAAGTGAAATCACACAGTGTGACTGGATGCATTCATCCAAAATTCACAGTCTGAGAACAGACTGAAACGTACAAACTGGCCTTTGAGGTTGTTGAGTTTGGGTCAGGAGACCTGCGGCCAGTCCATGTATCATGGTCCATTCTTGGACCATGAATGTTGGATATGTGAAGCCAGCTTGACAGTCTTTCTTGGTATGATGTGTCATTTGGAAGCAATTTTGAAATAGGAGATCTGTTTTTGTGGTGGAAGAATTAGTTTGAGTCTGTAAATGAATGCTCAAATATGGTGTTATCCAAGCACAATGACCACGTCATCATAATGATCGGTGGGTATCATGTATGTGCACTCTCCATGAATTACACACTGAGAGCTTATACTAGTAATATGCTATCAATATCTTTACTGAGATTCTTTTTAGGGTATACACAGATTTGGGTGCAATTCAAAATGGCACATGAGCGTTAGCGTTCCAGTTTTTAGTTAGTTATCAGAATGAATCATCTCCATTTTACAGGACCCTTAGTTGCCCCTGTACAGACCCAAAAGTAACACATTGTGCCCTGTGTTATAACTCATATAGCGGTCACGTATTGTGAATCTCACCTGCTTCCCAGCCGATTCTCAGGCTTCTTGGCGAGAAATAGTCTACATATATCCTTTGATTCATTAGTAAAATTTGCATGGGTGAATACAACATCTTCCTCCAATGTCCTGCGTTTCAGCTCATCCTTACTTTTATCTTTTTCCTTTGGATCTCTAAATGGCGTGTGGCCTGCGACCATTTCAAATATAGTGCAGCCCACTGAAAACCAGTCAACTGGATACAGATAACTCTCATCCTTTAGCATCTCAGGCGCCATGTAACCATTAGTACCAGCCTACAACACACAGAGAAAGAACAAGTAAGAATATGTCATATTACAAAATACACAACTATAGAATACATACATAGGATGACATGCATTATGGTAAAAATATATTAAGCAAGCCTCAATTCTAGAACTACTTTAGCACAGGTCAAATTCTCAGTGCGTCCTTCTATTAGTCCAGAGAGGGCAAAAAGAAGCAAAAAAGACATATTTCACATCAATGAGCACCATGCATTGCTTCATTTTCCATAAGGTAGTGTGTCGGTGGTCTCAGCAGTGGGGAATTCTATGCATCAGCTACGGTAATTGTCTGGCAAACTGTTCTAAAAAGAGATGTTATCCAAAATGGACAACCTCTTTAATAACAAATTGCTAAAAACAAGGGTGTACATTCTTTGAGTTACACCAGTTGTTCTCTATAAAGCCATAAAGTTTTAAGTTCAATCAATACTGCCCAAATTGTTAAAAACATTTGATTCCCCCACAGTCTCCACACTGTGCTGAAGATGATGAGAACATGATGGCACCTTCCTGAGTATCTTCTCAATACTGTTAAGGCTTGTTTGTTGGCACTTTGGGAATCCTCAACTCTACCAACTCACAATGACTTTCTGGAGCCATGTTACTCACCTGTCCCAGCTCCAGCACCAGGTCTTGTGTCTTATGTCTGGTTCCCTGTGTGATAGTCCATGCCGAGTTACTGTATTATCCCCGGCAAATACCATTGATGTCATTACCCAAGATAGGCTCACGCACCCATGTGGCCTGAGCAGTTAGAAAGCATAGTTTTTAACTTCAACTTGTTTGTTAGCAGATTGCTTTTCCTTCTTTTTGACTCCGTTCCAGCCAGATGTCTAAAAATCTCTTCTGTGCCTACCGTCTTTCATTTTACTATCAGTGCTATTTTCAAGCTAAGTACTCACTTATTATTCTGCCATGAAGATTCCAGATTCGCAACTTCTTACAAATGTTCTTGGCACATTTCATTTTCTGCTATCAAGGTAACAAATTTCTGTAAGCAAGTTACCAGTTTTCTAATACATTTCTTTTATTTATGTGTTTGCTAATTATTAGAGTAGGTCCATCAGAGAAGTGTCACCTTGCTGTGGTTGATATGCATACATGAATTGGCCAATTTATTTGCTAAGAACATTTATTTTTGTAAGTACATATCATTTAGCAATAATGCATTTCATATCTCAAATATTCAGTATTTGCATATACCTTGGCCCTTACAGAGTGATGCTGTGCTTTTATATTTATATATATATATATATATACATACATATATTTCTCCACACACCTGGCCCTGTTTCATCTCATACTTGCATACCCTGCTGTCCTGGTCCTTGCTACATGCAGTAAACATAGCTTATGTCAGATGATGGGTTGTTCACATGAAAAGTTATGCAATACTGTACTTAATGCGGTGTAACCAATGGATTTGAAATGCTGTCATAAATACTATTTGAAGCATCTCCACATGCCTTTAGGTGTGCCACTCCTGCCATCTGTCTACTATTGGTATTTAGGAGCTCAGCGGTTGGCTCCAGAGGAACTCGCACCCGTTTCAAGCTAAGTCTAATTCACTGGGTGTCCCACCTACCCGTTTGATTACCATAGAGAAAAAGAAATGACAACTGTGCAAAAGGTTGTGACTGTTACCCAAAAAGAACCAGTACTGCAGTCTATTAACTGTCCACGTCGTATGATTATTGTAGTAAGATGTAATGGCTTTTGCGCTTATGTTGCCTCCTCATTACGAAACATAAGCCCTCAGTTTTGGATTCTCCCTTTTTTTTGTTAAGCCCTTAACCACTTGTTTTTGTATTTGTGCCATTTAACAAAATATGTTGGAATTATATGAAATACTGTAATTCTTGCTGTGCAGTCATTTGGAGCACTGAAACATTCTCATCTTTCATGGTTCCACCTATTTTTGAATTTGATTGATGACTGAATTGTATATTAATCTACCAAATGCTACAACATATACAGTATATGAAAAAATATACTCTCAAGATGTGACCATTTCTTCCTCCCCGGCAAATATGACTGTATTGATTGCATTGATTCATGTGACATCCATAACGAATTGTGTTGGCAACTGCAAATTAATCAAGTCTATGTTGGTTGCGACTGAAGGACATGAGTCACCATGCCAGTATGCCAGCTGTGTGTTTCCGTGCGTATAGCAGATTGTATTCATTTCTCTAAGAATTCTTTATCGTGTGGATATGAGCAGGTGCTATGCTCTGAAATATTACAGAAATGTACTAGAGCATTGTCAAAAGCATCGATAATAAAATATAGACAAAAATCTGTCTACCTAAATAATGTGAAGTATATGTTACAGGACAAATCTTATCCAAGTTCTAACATGGGTTGTCAGGGACTTTCTTTAGGATAGGTAATCAATATCTGATTGGTAGGGGTGCGACACCCTGTACCCCCGCCTATAGCTGTATCTGGTGCGGACTGTGCCGGATGTGCTCACTTGTGGAATGTAACTACATAGCTCCTTCAACTGCATAGTGGCCGTGGATGGGTACTGCACCTCTGCCCCCTATCAATTCAAATAGAGGGCGGATGTGAAGTACCCGGCCATGGCCACTATACAGTTCTAAGAGCTGTGCAACTCCACAACTGTGTACATCCGTCCTCCGCCAGCACTCAGAGCAGCTAATCGGTTGTGGTATTGAGCGTTGTACCTTCACTGATCAGATATTGACCTACGTTAAGGATAGGCCATCAGTATAAAGGTCCTGGACAATCCCCTCGATACTTGGATACAACCATCACTCATATTCAAAGACAGCACTCAGGTACAGGGCTCTTTCTTTCTGGGATATGCCATAAATGTCTGATAGATGAGAGTTCTACCTTTGGGGCCATTACCTACAAGGAGACTTGGGGTCCCCTGACACAGTCAAAGAGCTTGGCTGTAGCTTTCTCTGTTCTAGTGTATAGGATTTGCTACTCTAACCTAGTCAATCTGGAGAGCTCAGTTCTTAGAATATCCTCTAAAAAAATATTTTTTGTGGGCAAACCTAGGCATGGCCTCCATAAACCCTTTTGCAATGTCTTAAAATTTGGGGCCAAAATGCTTTGCAGTAGGGAAGTGTACACAAAGTCCCCCAACGTAAGACTCACAATGTACAACATGAATCACTTTACACTTCGGGATTGTGCAGTGTGGCATTCCTCATAGGGTGGAACTGATCTTCATGGACGAGTGCCAGCTAGCCAGTTGACCTGTAACAATTCAATGAGGGGTGGGTAAGGAGTCACAATTCCGTAAAGCTATTCATGACTTCTCTATAGGAGCCACGCTATGCCAGGCTACCCCTGGAGTTCTGTGTAGTCAGTATGCAGAGCACATTAGGGTGATGATTGCAACTTTTCATTGCACGTGGTTTTAATACAAAGGAGAAGTTCTATGGCATCTCCAAGCAGAGTGCGGCAGCTGCATTCGGGACGCCGATATGAACCAACTCTGCAGCCAATAAGTGCCTTATAGACTTATTACTACTTGGCATTGGGAAACTTTGCTGCTGCTCCGCACTAAGAGGATTGTATTTTTTTGCCAAGAATAGTAGAGTCAGACCAATTAGCAAACATTTTGGAAACAAGAAGAACTAGGCTATTACTGTAAAAGGAACACTGGGGGATTGAGAACTCCGTTGAAATGAGGGTGAAATTAATTTATATGATTCACAGAATTCCACATCCACATACCCTATAATATCTGCAGGTGACACAAATGTCTTTATAAGACAAAAAATACTGGTTTTATGAATCATAATGTTAAAAAATCCTCAGCTTCCAAGGCATTTTAGATAAGAAGCATGGATTACAGCTTCAGGAACATGATGCGAATTAGATCACCTATAGAATAAAGCCAAAATTTCGCTTTGTTGGCAATAAGGGTCTAAAGGGTACAGGGGCTGACTGGCCTAGGTGGCAAAGAGGCAAATGCCCCCCGGGCCACTCCCCCAGCAGCTGTTCAGGGCCGGCTGCCTGGTGGTGGCTACAGCCACACAGCAAATTGTGCGCAGCCATGTCCGCTGTACTGTGACGCGGCCGGCAGCAGACACAGCCGCATCACAGTTAGCGCACACGTCTGCGCTGGGGCCGGGAGTTATGCTTGGCTGTCACCTTGACAGCTGCACAGCTTCTGCTCCCTTCATGTTCACTATACTTCCAGGTTAGGTGTCGGCCATGCGCGATGGCATCCTCACGCACGCGCCGACATGTCCCGAATGCTAGAAGCAGAGAGGTGCTGCAGGGGAGCGACTGGTGAGGTAAGTATGAAAAACTTTTTTGTTTTCTTTATAAAATAAATTTAATGGTGGCTAACTGCAAGTGATTAAGTGGGGGGTGTAAGGAGACTGCACATGATGGAATTTGGGGGTTAAAGGAGACTGCACATGATGGAGTGAGGGGGTAAGTGGGGCTGCACATGATGAAGGGGAGTGGGGCTGGACATGATGGAGTTTAGTAGATAAAGGAGACTGCACATGATGAAGTGGGGAGAGTGGGGCTGTACATTGCGGAATAGAGCCGCACATGATGATGTGGGGGTAAGGGGGATTGCGCATGATGAAGGGAGAATGGGGCTGCACATGAAGTGGGGGGTAAGGGGGACTGCACATGATGAAGTGGGAGGGAGTAACGGGGACTGCACATGATGAAATGGGGGAGTGGGGCTGCACATGATGAAGTGGGGGGTAAGGGGGACTGCACATGATGAAGTGGGGGGTAAGGTGAACTGCACATGAAGTGGGGGTAATGGGGACTGCTCATGATAAAGTGGGGGGTAAGATGGACTGCACATGAAGTGGGGGGTAAGGGTGACTGCACATGATGAAGTGGGGGGTAAGGGTACTGCACATGATGAAGTGGGTGGGTAATGGGGACTGCACATGATGAAGTGGGGGGTAAGGGTACTGCACATGATGAAGTGGGTGGGTAATGGGGACTGCACATGATGAAGTGGGGGGAAGGGGACTGCAAGACTGCACATGATGAAGTGTGTCTGAGGTGGGACTGCTCATGATTAAATGGAAGGGGGATAGGGGGCTGCAAATGATGAATGGGCACTGCAGGTGAAGTGAGGGGGTGATAGGGGACTGCAATGAATGAAGTAAGGGGACTTCAAATTAAAGTGGGGGGACTGCAAATGATGAATTCAGTGTGAGGGACAGGGGACAGCAATTTAATTGAAGGTGGGGAGAGCAAATGATCAATTGAAGAGGGGGTGGGGAGAGCAAATGATGATCTAGGGGAAGAACAAATAATTAATTTTAAGGGTGGGGGAGTAAATGCTGTATTGAATGTGGGGTAGAGCAGTTGATAATGAATAGAGGGTGGGAGAGAAAGACATGACAATGAATTGGGGCGGGAGGGGCATGTAACTATAATGAATCGGGGTTAGGGTTAGAGTGGTAGGTACATAGTGGGGAGCGTTGAGGATGAAGTGACTGGTAATGAATTGGGGGAAAGGGTACAGGTGCTAATTAATTTATATATTAAATGGGGAAAGTGGCTATTTATAGTTAGTGGGTGCACAGTGGTGGATTATAATTTATATTTGGAATGATGGGATAATAATTATAATTTATTTCTATAGTGCCAACATATTCTGCAACACTTTACATTTTAGAGGGGACTTGTGCAGACAATGGACATTAAGCATAACAATAAACACATAGATCAACAGATACCAAAAGGAATGAGGGCCCCTCTCGCAAACTTACAATCTATGAGGTTGCATAATAACCAATTATATATTGATTGTGGGTGCACCTCTGTGTTCAGATGTGTAGTGTAGAAGAAAGGGAAAAAGTGGGGAATGTGCTCTTGAAGCCGTGCTTTAGGTAACTGCGTTATTTTGTGCAGAGACGAGTCCTGGCTGGAAGAAGTGACGGCGGTCTGTGCTGGATGAAAATGAAAAGCAAAGATGAAGGACTTCAGCTAGAGACATCACTAGTGAGTTAGTGTATTACCTATACACTGACACTATACACTGTATATTATATACAAAGCTCCTGTGTATAATGTCACTGGCAGTGGTGATCACTGTATTACCTGTACACCGACACCTTATACAGATCTCCTGTGTATAATGTCACCAGTGATCACTGTATTATCTTTACACTGACAGTAAATACAGAGTTCCTGTATACAATGGCACTTAGTATTGTGCTTTTTTCAAATTAATGATCAGTATTGTAGTATACAAGTTGTAAAAGGTGTACACTCCCTGACAGAAGTTATGTCGCTTATCCATGTTATGTAAAAAAAAGGTTATAACCTGACGTTAAATTCATCCATTGGTTGTATAAATTATTCTTTTGAAAGCTGAAACCCTCCAAAATATGGTTTAGGTTAAGAAAATAAATTGTCATCAATGCAGAAATATTGATCAGTTAATGGACACAGAATGGTCAGATTTTAGCAAGACAAAAGTTTTATTGTCGGTCATATAATGCACCCAATCCTAGTTTACATCCTCACCTGTGCTCAGTAAATGATCGGTTAATTAGTGTGTGTGTATAAAAAGAAACCCAGCATCCCAGACCTTCACTTGAACTGCAACTTAGGCTCTGACAACATGCCAAAAATCCACCCTGCGACCAAAGCCTGGATTATCAAAAGACCAGATCCACTGCAGAGGTGGCGGGCACCTTTAATGTGTCTCAGCATCAAGTACAAAGAATTCGAAAAAGATTTGAAGAGACTGGAGATGTGTTTGATAAGCCCAGGTCCGGCAGACCCCGCAAGACAACTGCTCAGGAGGAATGTTTTTTGGTTAGAAAATCCAAAGCAAGCCCCTCTTCCACTGCAGCAGAGCTCCAACAGGCCTGGTCACTTCAAGTCCCTGTGTCAACTAGAACAGTTTGTAGGATTCTGTCTCGAAATGGCCTCCATGGTTGAATCAGTGCCCAGAAGCCAGCACTAAACAAAAGGCAAATAAAAAAACGTGTGACATTTGCAAAGTCCCACAGCCTGCTAAACAGATTGACGCTGGAAAAGTGGCAGAAGGTGGATTTCTCTGATGAATCTTCAGTATAATTACACCACAGCCGCTGCAAATACTGCAGGAGACCTACTGGAGCCGTATGGATCCAAAATACACCCAGAAAACAGTTAAATTTGGTGGTGGAAAGATCATGGTCTGGGGTTACATTCAGTATGGTTGTGTGAGAAACGTTAGCAAGGTGGAAGGCAATATCAATAGCCTAAAATATCAAGAAGTATTAGGTACCTCTTATATTCCAAATCATAAAAGGGGTCAAATTCTGCAGCAGGTTGGTGCTCCATCTCATACATCCATCTCTACAACAAAGTTCCTCCAGGCAAAAAAGATCAAGGTGCTCAAGGACTGGCCAGCCCAGTCACCAGACATGAACATCATTGAGCATGTTTGGGGTAGGATGAAAGAGGAAGCTTGGAAGACAAAACCAAAGAATCTAGGTGAACTCTGGGAGGCATGTAAGATTGCATTCTTTGCTATTCCTGATGACTTCATTAATAAATTGTATGAATCATTGTTGAACTGCATGGATGAAGTCCTTCAAGCTCATGGAAGTCAAATAAAATATTAAATATGACTCTAATAGCACCACAACTTAATTCACCAATGTTATGCAACGTATATTTGTATTTTAAGTTAATTGTTTGAATATCACATTACTTTCTGTGGGCGTCAAAACTTTTGTCTTGCCAAAATCTGACCATTCTGGGTCCATTAACTGATCAATATTTCTGCATTGATGACTGTTAAATATTAATTATTGAGTTATTCTTATTCTGTACTGAGCACATTGCTTCTTGCTGACATTACAAACAGCTATTTCTGTGTATGTAGCTCAGAGTATAAGTCAATGCCATATACAGGGAACACGTGGTCTGTGGGACATATAAATAATGTCTCTTAGGAGGGTGGGGGGCTTTTGTCAAGTGGGAGCTGCCACCTCCTGCCTTCACCATCATTCTCCATGGACATCAGACAAGACACGACACAAGGAAGGAATAGCCGGTAACCATGATGACTTCAGAGTTCACAGACAGACGGGTTTTACCATTCAGGACTTTGGGAAAGATGAGTAACAAGACAAGCGCTAATATTTACACATGGACAATCTGTTCGTAACTATTTCATCTACTTTTATGTTTTGCTGCAATGTGGTTTTTCTGTGAACAATTCAATAAACCACTATACTTTTTATGAGAATACCATGACATTTTTCTTTAAGAGTAAGCACCTGGTGAATAGTCCTGATTAAATAAATGTGCAAAATAAGCATATTTAACAATGACAATTTATTTTCTTAACCTAAACCACATTTTGGAGTGTTTCAGCTTTCAAAAGAATAATTTATACAACCAATGGATGAACTTAACATCAGGTTATAAGCTTTTATTTACATAACATGGATAAGCGACATAACTTCTGTCAGGGAGTGTATGGTGGCATCATTGGTCTTTGTATAGAGTGTAGTTTCATGTAGAGGTAATGGTGATATTATAATATGTATTCGCTGTGTAGTGGTGATAGTACTAGGCACTGTGTAGCTGTATTGTTGTATGTATGTTTGTAAGTAAGCTCAGTTATAGCACCATATCTAAGTAAGCTTGGTTCTGGTACTGTATCAATGTAGTAATCTAGATTATGGTACTGTATGTATGTCGTAATCTCGGTTCTGCTCCAGTTTCTATTTAGCAGGCTTGGTTCCATGTAGTAGACTTATTAAGCTCGGTTCTGCTCCCATATCTCTGGAGTAAGCTCGGTTCTGCTGCCATATCTCTGCAGTAAGCTCGGTTCTGCTCCCATATCTCTGTAGTAAGCTCTGTTCTGCTCACACATCTCTGTAGTAAGCTCGGTTCTGCTCCCATATCTCTGTAGTAAGCTCTGTTCTGCTCACATATCTCTGCAGTAAGCTCGGTTCTGCTGCCATATCTCTGCAGTAAGCTCGGTTCTGCTCCCATATCTCTGTAGTAAGCTCGGTTCTGCTCCCATATCTCTGTAGTAAGCTCTGTTCTGCTCCCATATTTTTGTAGTAAGCCCGGTTCTGCTTCCATATCTCTGTAGTAAGCTCGGTTCTGCTCCCATATCTCTGCAGTAAGCTCGGTTCTGCTCCCATATCTCTGTAGTAAGCTCGGTTCTGCTCCCATATCTCTGGAGTAAGCTCGGTTCTGCTCTCATATCTCTGGAGTAAGCTCGGTTCTGCTCCCATATCTCTGGAGTAAGCTCGGTTCTGCTCTCATATCTCTGGAGTAAGCTCAGTTCTGCACCCATATCTCTGTAGTAAGCTCGGTTCTTCTCCCATATCTCTGCAGTAAGCTCGGTTCTGCTCCCATATCTCTGTAGTAAGCTCGGTGATACGATACGACCTGGCCGTGATCGTTGGTAAGTTGTTGTGTGGTCGCTGGGGAGCTGTCACACAGACAGCTCTCTCCAGCGATCAATGATCAGAGGAACGACTTCGGCATCGTTGAAACTGTCTTCAACTATGCCGAAGTCCCCCTGCAGCACCCGGGTAACCAGGGTAAACATCGGGTTACTAAGCGCAGGGCCGCGCTTAGTAACCCGATGTTTACCCTGGTTACCAAAAAAAACAAACAGTACATACTCGCCTTTCGGTGTCCGTCAGGTCCCTTGCCGTCTGCTTCCTGCTCTGACAGTGCCGCCGTACAGTGAGAGCAGAGCGCAGCGGTGACGTCACTGCTGTGCTGCGCTCTCACTGTACGGCGGCACTCAGTCAGAGCAGGAAGCAGATGGCAAGGGACCTGACGGACATCAGATGGTGAGTATGTACTGTTTGTTTTTTTTACATTTACGCTGGTAACCAGGGTGTAAACATCGGGTTACTAAGCGCGGCCCTGCGCTTAGTAACCCGATGTTTACCCTGGTTACCAGTGAAGACATCGCTGGATCGGTGTCACACACACCGATTCAGCGATGTCAGTGGGACCTCAACGACCAAAAAAAGGTCCAGGCCATTCCGACACGACCAGCGATCTCACAGCAGGGGCCTGGTCGCTGCTACGTGTCACACATAGCGAGATCGCTACTGAGGTCGCTGTTGCGTCACAAAACTAGTGACTCAGCAGCGATCTCGCTAGCGATCTCGCTATGTGAGACGGGGCCTTTAGAATAGAAAGCCAAATCACAATACTCGTTAAATGACCCTCAATTGCAGATCATTTTGTCAGGGTTCTTGCTGATTTTTGCTCCTTGCAATGTAAGAGACTGGTTGGATGTGTAAGAAGCTTTCATAGGAGAGTTTTGGGCATGTTCACAAGTAGTATTTTTTTTCTGAAAAAATGCACTGTTTTACAATAAGGGTATGTGCCCACGATCAGGCACTGCTGCAGGTTTGAAGCTGCGCATTTATGCAGCATCCAACCCGCAGTGGCCAGATATGACACCATAGTGGATGGCATTTCTACAAATTCCTTGTCCACTATGCGTCCAGTGATGTCTGCGGATCACCCCCGGAGACAGACATGTGGCGCGTCTTTCAGGACCGCACAACATCGCACAGCACTCGGCACAATGTTACTCTATGGGGCAGATCACATCTGCGATTATTTGCCTGAGAGAGCAATGGCAGCATGCTGCGAGTGCATCAGAGAATCGGATCACACCTATATAAGTCAATGGGTGCATGTGAAACATCAGACTGCACTCAGATGTGATCAGAGTGCAGTGCGATTACCGCGAATGCTGGCAATGGAGGAGATGGAGAAATTACTGTCTCCGTCTCCTCTGCAGCTGTGCTGCGATCGTCTCATGCAAGAGAATCAGAGCACAGAGCGCTGACACTCGGATCACGCTTGCAGCAGAGCTGGAGCTGCGCGTCATTAGCATATCACGTCTGATGTTCTCGCATTGGATGCTATATTCTAATGTGACTGCGGCCTAAAACATTTTTGCTCCTGAAACCCTCTGTCAAACATGTCTCAGCAGCCAATCATTCTCCCTAATTGTGCTGACAAGATGCAAGAACTCCCAAACAGCTGTCTGAAATTAGAGGTCTTTTCTTTTTGGAGAAAATGTAGCTTTATATTGTAAGCCATGTGACAATGCTCTTTAAAGGGCCGGCCGATATTGACAGCTACGCTCTATAGATGGCGCCATAAAAGCAGCAGACTACACAAGTACAAATATACTAACTCCAAACACTAAAAGGGGCAAATGAGAATCCTGACAATGACATGAAAGCTGTCTGCCATTTACCACCACTGCTACTGGGGTGATTCAGATCCTACAATAGGTAAATATTAATTGTGAAGATTATCTATGCATTGCAAGAGGTTTGATTAAAAACATGCACCATAGAAAAATATATAAAAATACTATTAATATCTTACCCAAACAGGGAATAATAGGCTGTCGGTGAGCCTGCAGAGGTAACTAGACGGCTAGTATAGTCCTGTGATTACAGCAGCCTCTGCACTCATGCCAGCAGTTCAGATGCACTGGGGACAGGTTGGATGCTTGAAATGATGTCACAGGTTACCTTTAAAAATGTATTCCCAGAATTGCAAGGTTATACCCTCTCCATTGAGTAGGGGATAACATATTGGTTGCTAGAGGGCTGACTGCTGAGACCACAAATGTTCCTAAGAACAAGGGTCCACCCACAATGATGAAAGGAATAACAGCACATGTGTGACTTCTGCTCCATTCATTGTCCATGGAACTGCTGGAGAAAGCCAAGTACATTGCTAGGCATTTTCCTATTGGTCCCATTGGTAGGGGGTAATTAGCAATTCTTGGAATAAAACTTTAAGTTGTAAATATTTCTGTACTTGTAGTAATTAATACAAATTAAATCAACACCCATTCATTTAGGTGCTATTGTATATCAGTGATGTTCGGTCTGTTTAAAAAGAACCTGTCACATTGTATATGTGGAGCGCCCCCAAGGGCAGTGGGGTACTTGGTACCGGGTCCTGCGGTTCACAGGGGGGATGTCACGGTGGCTGACCCGGTCCATGGCCCTAGGACGTCTGTGGAAAAGGGAAAGGTCTTTAAAGGGAAAGTGTTCGTGACGCCACCTGTGGTATTTGGTCAGGGTGACTGACGCTGCTTAGGGGTCCGCTGGGGTGATGTTATGGCAGCTAGATTGTATACCTTCCCACAGGTGAAGTATGTCCCCAGGGCTTCCCAGTGTGTAGATGGTGGATGGTGTGAGGCGCAGGGAATAACGAGGACACAAGGTTGCAGTCTCTTTACCTTTTACTGAAGGCTTCAGCATCCACAGTCCAGGGCACCAGACCACAGGGTAGGCAGAGTCCGGACGGTTTGGAGGCAAGTCCAGAGTCCCCTTATCCAGGTGGAAATCAGTAGCCTTCCTCTAGCACCTGGGTGTTGTAGTACCTTACTGCTGAGCCTCTCATAAGGTCCTCACAGATGTTGTAGATGTTATGTCTCTCTCTCTATCCCCCAGATGGATAGGACAAACCCATATGACCGGTGGCTTGAGGCGTTTTACAGGGACTCTATCATGCACCAGCCTCTCGTGGGTGCCACCTTGACTCCTGGGTGTAGGGGCCGACAGGTAACGTGAGATTAGCTGTCCTGCCGGTGTCTGGAGCAAGGCATAAAGGATCGTTGCTCTCTCGGTGTTCTGGCTACGGGGATCCTTCGCCTCAGAAGGAGGCAGCCTGTTTTGGGCAGAACTCCTCCTGGCATCCACTCCTTTGCTATGACTTCTTCACCCTCTCTACAATACAATTCTCTTTCAGTTTCCATTCTTAGGAACTTCCGCACTTAGGGCAGGCACAGCCCTGTATCCTTCTCCTCGATCTCTGACAGGATCCCACCCCTGTCAGGGACCAACTACCTGAGCAAAGCTCAGCCAGCAACTCACTAACTTCCTCTCCAGGCTATCAGTTTTACCTAAGTGTGAGGAGTGCCCTAGTAAATAAATAGGAGCAGGGCTCCCCCTGGTGGCCTGGAGTATGAAATGTGTTGCATGTTTGTGATACCTTGATGTAGTTGTCCTTCTTTGCCTCCAAACGTAATATCACTCTCCCCTAGAGGAAAATGACATTACTGCAATGACCAGGACCCTGGGGCGCTGCATATGCATCTGATCAGTGAACAGGGTGGTAAAGAGGAGACGATGAGCAGAATGATGAATTGGCTTGTGGGAAAAGATTCAGCATACTTTGTATTTTATTCATTGAAATCCCTGGTAATTGCATGTATATGAGTCCAGGGGGTGGTGTTCGATGACTGTCAACCACTAAGTAGGACCGCCCACTGGACTCATATGCCTACAAGCACCAGGGATTTCAATGAACAGAATGAAATTGTTATTGAAACTTTTAGGTCGGGGTCACACTTGCGAGTGCAATGCGAGAAACTCTCGCGAGTCTCTCGCATCAACACCCGGCACTGCCGCCGGCTCTCGGGACCGGAGCGTTCAGATGCATAGAAATACATGTGGACCGCACGCTCCAGTCCCGAGTGCCGGCGGCAGTGCCGGGTATTGATGCGAGAGACTCTCGCATTGCACTCACAAGTGTGACCCCGGCCTTACAACAAAAATGTCTCTCAATCTGATCAGCTCCTCCTGCTCTATAACATCCTGCCGGCAGATCAAATACCATTTTCAATGTGATTGGTTCCCTTTAAAGTATCTTGTATACTTACTGAACAATTATCACCTGCTCAGGGATGTCCTTTTTCTTTAAGAAAACAGTGTGCAGCGCAGACTGATAATTTTGCTAAATTACAATAAAAAATGTCCAGGAGTGCCCCTCATTCCAATCTAAAGGACGCAGTGCACGATTTTCTCCAAAAAAGTTGGATACAAACGTCTGAGATGTGAGCTGCCAGTGTGCAGAGCTGTAACTGCTGAGGACAAAATGCGCCAGCGCTGCTTCAGCACAAGAGCTCATAATAACAAGAGAGAACTTGTGATTTGCCAGTGGGGGCTGCGGAGGGGTTGTGGGATCCTGCTCTGCATGCTGGGATCTCAGTGAGGGGGGCTGCGGACGGTTCTGGGATCCTCTACTTGCTGAGATCTCAGTGAGGGGGGCTGCAGACATTTCTGGGATCTTCTACATGCTGGGATCTCAGTGAGGGGGGCTGCGGATGGTTCTGGGATCCTCTACTTGCTGGGATCTCAGTGAGGGGGGCTGCGGATGGTTCTGGGATCCTCTACTTGCTGGGATCTCAGTGAGGGGGGCTGCAGACATTTCTGGGATCTTCTACATGCTTGGATCTCAGTGAGGGGGCTGCAGACATTTCTGGGATCTTCTACATGCTGGGATCTCAGGGGGGTTTCAGATGTTTCTGGGATCTTTTACATGCTGGGATCTCAGTGAGGGGGGCTGCAGACGTTTCTGGGATCCTCTACATACTGGGATCTCAGTTAGGGGGGTTTCAGACGTTTCTGGGATCTTTTACATGCTAGGATCTCAGTGAGGGGGGCTGCAGACATTTCTGGGATCCTCTACATGCTGGGATCTCAGTGAGGGGGGCTGCGGACGGTTCTGGGATCCTCTACTTGCTGGGATCTCAGTGAGGGGGGCTGCAGACATTTCTGGGATCTTCTACATGCTGGGATCTCAGTGAGGGGGGCTGCAGACGTTTCTGGGATCCTCCACATGCTAGGATTTCAGTTAGGGGGGTTTCAGATGTTTCTGGGATCTTTTACATGCTGGGATCTCAGTGAGGGGGGGCTGCAGACGTTTCTGGGATCCTCTACATGCTGGGATGTAAGTGAGGGGGGCCGCGGACAGTTCTGGGATCCTCTACATGCTGGGATCTCACAACTTGCTAGTTTAGGCATGAAGTTTGCTAGAAAGTTGGGTACTTTTGGTAGGCATTAGAAACACTTGTGGGCAATTTTTCAAATTAATGATATTTTAGAGGAACCTGTAATGTAAAATGACTTTATTAACCTGCAGATATGGGGTTAATTTGCAGGTTAATACAGTTCTGACACCATGCGGTGTCAGCACTGAGAGCCCTGCTTCCGAGAGGAAATGAACTGAACTTTATACCCCCGGTAACCTTGTTCTTTCAGTCACGGGCATAGCTCCCAACCGTCCCTCATTGTGCGGGATTGTCCCGGTTTTCAGCCTCTGCCCCGCACTCCCGCACGGGGCACTCTAATCCCGCGCGCAGACAGCAGGACCGACACGCCCCCTTGTATAGTTAAGCCATGCCCCGGGCCCTTACCCCAAGTTCTGTATGGCTGCCTGCTTTCTGCGCACAGGACCTGTGATGAGGTCACAGGAGGGGAGGAGTCAGCGGTCACATGATCGGCAGACCGGGACCTCCGTGGATTACAGGACTTGGCTGTGCTGGTTGCTGCCACCTTGCCACATGGTCCTGCAGGAGGTAAGTAATGCCTTGTATGGGGTCAGGAGGTGTGCGGTGTGGATGTAGCAGAGCCGTGTGTGTAGGAGGTGTGCGGAGCGGAGCCGTGTGTGTAGGAGGTGTGCGGAGCAGAGCCGTGTGTGTGCGAGGTGTACGGAGCGGAGCCGAGTGTGTACGAGGTGTGCGGAGCGGAGCCGTGTGTGTGCGAGGTGTACGGAGCGGAGCCGAGTGTGTACGAGGTGTGCGGAGCGGAGCCGAGTGTGTACGAGGTGTGCGGAGCGGAGCCGAGTGTGTATGAGGTGTGCGGAGCGGAGCCGTGTGTGTGCGAGGTGTACGGAGCGGAGCCGAGTGTGTAGGAGGTGTGCGGAGCGGAGCCGTGTGTGTGCGAGGTGTGCGGAGCGGAGCCGTGTGTGTGCGAGGTGTACGGAGCGGAGCCGAGTGTGTAGGAGGTGTGCGGAGCGGAGCCGTGTGTGTGCGAGGTGTGCGGAGCGGAGCCGTGTGTGTACGAGGTGTGCGGAGCGGAGCCGAGTGTGTAGGAGGTGTGCGGAGCGGAGCCGTGTGTGTACGAGGTGTGCGGAGCGGAGCCGAGTGTGTAGGAGGTGTGCGGAGCGGAGCCGTGTGTGTACGAGGTGTGCGGAGCGGAGCCGAGTGTGTAGGAGGTGTGCGGAGCGGAGCCGTGTGTGTACGAGGTGTGCGGAGCAGAGCCGAGTGTGTAGGAGGTGTGCGGAGCGGAGCCGTGTGTGTGCGAGGTGTGCGGAGCGGAGCGCGTGTGTACGGAGCGGAGCCGTGTGCAAAGTGTACAGAGCGCAGCCGCGTGTGTAGGAGTAGCTATGTGTGGCCATTATACAGTATGGAGCATCATGTGCGGTCATTATACAGTATGGAGCATCATGTGCAGTCATTATACAGTATGGAGCATCATGTGCGGTCATTATACAGTATGGAGCATCATGTGCAGTCATTATACAGTATGGAGCATCATGTGCGGTCATTATACAGTATGGAGCATCATGTGCGGTCATTATACAGTATGGAGCATCATGTGCAGTCATTATACGGTATGGAGCATCATGTGTGGCCATTATACAGTATGGAGCACTGTGTGGCCATATTTTTTTGTTTATAATTATTATATATGAAACAGTGTGATCTGCAGTGCTAAATGGGTGTGGTTGGGACGTGGATATGGGTGTGGCTAATTATGAATGGGTGTGGTCAGAGGCGTGGCCTAAAATTGGCCGCGGCGCGCGTTGCCCTCTTTCCCATCTTCAAAAGTTGGGAGGTATGGTCACGGGGGTGGCGCCTGCACGGGCTGTGCATAGTGAGCGTGACCTGTATCTGCGCCCCTAACGCTGACTGACAGCCAGGCTCAGAGCAGTGACTGAAACCGCGCCAGCACCACACTTGTGACTGAAAGAGCGATGCTGCTGGGTGATATAAAGTTAATTTCCTTCTGGCAGCGGGGCTCTCAGTATGGTGGCTGCACGGTGTCAGAATGATACTAACTGCAGATTAACACCATTTTCGCAGGTCAATAGCGTTATTTTACATGACAGGTTCCTTTTAAATAATATTACTTAGAAAAATAGCCCAGAAGTGTTGCTAATGCCTCCCAAAAGTACCCAACTTTCTAGCAAAATTCATGTCTGAACTTTCATGCAATATCAAGTCTGAACTTCCGAATTGCAGAATAGGATCCCAGAAACCTCCACAGCGCCCCTCACTGAAATCCCCCCAAAAAATCGCCTGTCTGCGGCCGCCTAGTGTTTTTTTTTTAATAAAAGGGACAACCCCAGACAGGTGATATGTTTTACTTTCAAATGGTTTGGGTCTAAAAACCCTAAAAGAATTCAAATACTTTCCTTCTCATAGTTGACAAAATCATCCTGAAAGTCAGATTATTAATTTATCTAATTCACTGGTAAAACAAGGAAATTGTATCAGGGAATATTATAATACTGCACAATTGTGCAAGTAAAGGAAATTAAAAGGGAATTTCTCCATTTGACTAAAGCTGTGGATTTTTAATCTACATTTTGTCAATTTATGCCGCAAACGTCGCCTGCAGAAGAGCAACTGCTTATCCGCTATCAAATCTGCACTGGTTTTTGACACTGAGGATTTTCCACTGCAGGAGGTCCGCAGCAGATACGTACCCCGAAAGCAGGAATCACGTGAATGTAGTATTAGGAATGTATATTGTAGACACATGTCTATGGCTGACGGGCCCTTCACAATTCCAGAGAATCTGATGATCCTTTCTTGTAGCAATGCTTTCCTAGACTCTTATGGGACAGATATGCAAAATCTTTAAAAATCTAGTAAGCAGGGGTGGGTAATCTTTTTTTTCTGCCAAGGGCCATTTGGATATTTATACCGTCCTTCGGGGCCGTACAAACTCCACCCACAAAGTACATCCTGACTCTGGCACTGGTTTCAGGACGTAATCTTTCATTGCATGCCCTTCAGTGTTCAGTAGTGAACACTGTGTGTGTGTTAACAGAGCAAGAAGAAATTAATGAGCTGGTTGTAATCAAAATTCAGCTCCCTGCCCAAGAATGCGGTCCTGAGAATCTGCTCGGGGGCCTGATAAAAGGTAATCGAGGGCCGTAAATGGCCCTGGGGCCTGAGGCTCCCCACCCCTGATTTAAAGGGACCCAAATGCTATAAACCAGCAGATTTAGGATTTATCTGCAAGTTAATAGCGTTCCAATGCTGCTTGTCTGATTTAGTGAAAGCACGGCCATCGGGACAAAATGAACTTTATTCCTCCCAGATGCTGCCGGCTTTCAGTCATGCACAACTCATCAGTGATCAGTGGCTGTAAGCACACCCCATCACTTTGACTGACAGCTCACTCTGCAGTGCATCTGTGCAGAGCATGCTGTCAATCAAAGAACTGGGGTATGCTTACAGCCGCCACTCACCATGCTGTGAGCAGTGACTGTAGCCGCGTCGGCTGCGCCTGTCTGACTGAAAGCCGGCAGAAAAATGGGAAAAAAGATTATTTCCTCCTGATGGTTGTATTTTCAGTATGGCGGGCGGACAGCATTGGAATGGTATTAACCTGCAGATTAATCCTATATGTGCAAGCTAACAGTGTGACAAGTTCCCTTTAAAAAATTACTAGCAAATAAATCCTTGCCATACCCAAATTATAGCGACATCTGCCTGTCCTGAAATGAGGGAAATGTTGGAAGCCAAACAGATGAGATGATTGATGATAGGTATAAGTGGAGGCCTAATGCAGTTCAGCTATAACCAGCAAGCTAATAATGACAAAGCACACGCATCCTCTGAAGGATACATATTCAGGAAAATATCTTCTAGAATGTATTGTAAAACACATTTCAGTGGAAATATTCTGTAAAAACTGATATTTAATACTGAAATGAAGCAAGACAAAGATCTGTCATATTTGTGCAAACATGCAGTTCACTAACAGTCTTGATAATGAAATACAGGATGACCAGATACAACAAACAGTATTTTCTGATCACTTTCTTCCCTTTTAGCAGCTTTTGTGGTGGTTTATGGAGGGGGATTCTCTGTGTACACTTAACCTGATTTAAAGGGAACTGGTCACCTCAAATTGGTGGGATATGTAAATGCCTTTTTTCCGGTCCGATGGGCGGAGTTTCGTCTTCATTTCTCCACCCCATCCGTCCCTGTTGTCCACAATATGTTCGAGAATTAGAGTACTTGTCCCTTTAAAGCAGATCCAAACTTCTCAATATAAAATGCATACAGTATTAAATTGATCTCTTTGACCTGATGAGGATGGTGTACTTACTTTGATAATCAATGTCATAATGGCTGTATAATCCCTTGTTAAAGTTTGAACTCAATCTCCTCCCACCCATCTGGATTGACAGCTAATCAGTGTTCCTCCTCTCTGATTCCACTAAATCTCCACCCATCTAGCGTGACTGACACCTCCTCAGTGTCCCTCCTCCCTGCTGCTGCTGAGATTTCACACTGCTCAGAACAAGCTGCAGCTGTCAGTCTCGGCGTCACAGACTGAAATTAGTCTCATGAGCTGCTCGCTCTTTCCCTAGACTCAGTGTCACCAGTATTAGTATTATAAAATTATTCTGACATCAATTTTGAAAGTAAGTACATCAGCCTCATCAGTTCTAAGACATATAGAAAAGCCGCGGAGACACCATAACGTGTTTCTCAACGCAAGCAATGAATAGCCAGGTCTTTCACCAGGAAGGAACAACCACGGGAAGGGCAGCATCCAATAAAGGAAAACCACCTATGCCAAAACATGGCATCCATCCACAGACAGCTGTTTCGGGGTATTTGTCCCTCATCAGTGTGGAGCAGGAAACTGGCTATTAGGAGCAGTGCCTAGTAAAAAGACTATAAACATAAGGGTGAATGACCTCGGGGAGATCCGCAGTGTGGGATATTTTGGTGATGGTGTCTACGCAGTGTTGGATGTTTTGATCTCCCCGAGGTCATTCACCCTTATGTTTATAGTCTTTTCACCAGGCACTGCTCCTAATAGCCAGTTTCCTACTCCACACTGATGAGGGGAAAATACCCCGAAACAGCTGTCTGTGGATGGATACCATGTTTTGGCATAGGTGGTTTTCCTTTATTGGATGCTGCCCTTCCCGTGGTTGTTCCTTCCCGGTGAAAGACCTGGCTATTCATTGCTTGCGTTGAGAAACACGTGATGGTGTCTCCGCGGCTTTTCTACATGCATTTGCATATTTCCCATAAGGGATGGGGGCAGTGTTCTGGATCACTGCGTTGAGAAACACGTGATGGTGTCTCCGGAGTGCTGGATGTTTTGATCTCCCCGAGGTCATTCACCCTTATGTTTATAGTATCATCAGTTCTAAGAGACCTACAGCTCTGGCAAAAATTAAGAGACCACCACATCAAAACCCTGTCATAGGCAGCCCAATCTCCAGACCTGAACCCAATTGAAAACCTCTGGAATGTTATCAAGAGGATGATGGATAGTCACAAGCCATCAAACAAAGAAGAACTGCTTACATTTTTGCGCCAGAAGCAGCGTGAAAGACTGGTGGAAAGCATGCCAAGACGCATGAAAGCTGTGATTAAAAATCATGGTTATTCCACAAAATATTGATTTCTGAACTCTTCCTGAGTAAAAACATTAGTATCGTTGTTTCTAAATGATTATGAACTTGTTTTCTTGCATTATTTGAGGTCTGAGAGCATTATTTTGACCATTTTTCTTTGTCAGAAAAAAATACAAAATTTATTGCTTGGAAATTCGGAGATATGTTCTCAGAAGTTTATAGAATAAAAAAACAATTTACAATTTACTAAAAAATATACCTATAAAGAGAGAAATCAAACAAACTGAACATTTTGCAGTGGTCTCTTAATTTTTGCCAGAGCTGTATTTCATAGTGTATGCACCTTGTATTGTGAAATTTGATGACACAGCCACATTAAGACCATGACCTCGGATCTGCAAAGTTTTTATGCCCAAAAAGGGTTGTAAAAGCTTTGAAAAGTTGCAAAATTTTGGCACAACTCAGAGCTGCACCAAAGATTTCCCACATGTTTCGCTTCTTCCCGCTCCCCTGAAATTAATGGAGGTAAGGCAGGATGGGAGTGCAGCGGGGGTTTGATGCCACACCTTATTTAGTTGATGAGCTATAGTGTTCCCTATGCCAGAAATATCACTCTGGCCCCAGACTGGAGTGAGATTTCTAGTGTGGCGCACTGTGGCACTCCCCACTCATCAGGCACCCCGGATTTATGAAGAAGAGGAGGGCGCTACTTCATGAATCAGGAGCAGCTAACTCCACTACACTTCCTCATCAAGATCAGGAAGAGGCAATTTGCATATTAAATTTCCCAGAGGAGCATTGCACGGCGAATAAGCCTCCTTACCTTGGCTTGCCAGAGGCGGTATGTTACTCTCCACAAGGAGAAACTTTACCCTTTAGACACAAGTCATTGAACAATTGCAAAAAACTACTAATTTCTGCTAAAATTTGTTATCTCATACATGAATTATCAAATTGTATTTTTTTAATATCTAATATAACCTCTCTCTGACATATACACATTATAGCCAAATTCATAGGAAGCCAAATAAGGTACCTTTATCTTTTTGGAGCATGAGAAGAACATACCAATATGCAAACTCCAAAGGTATATACTTTAAAGGGGTTTCACCCCTACTACTGCATGCATTTGTAATTATGATTGTTTTAATCTTATTTTATGAAATTGGCTTTTGGTTTTACATTCGCCTCATGTCCCCTGAAGAAGGAGTGCTTCCAAAACGTGCGTCGGGGTGGGCGCACAGACCCCGGGAACCTGGACGGCTGCTTTCTATCTAAAGGTAATAACATTCATTCCCCTGTGGTTAGAATTTCGGCCTTTGGTGGCATTGGGTCTATTATACTACAAGCAATTTGTTTGTCTAATTTGGAATTTTGTTAGATTCCATACGCCACACAGGTGAGGATATAATCATTTATTACAATACGTAATTTACTATTTTTCACTATTTTTCTATACCCCCTTATTATGGAGGGAATGGTTTTGATAACTTTATTGAAATATAGGCAGCCATAGTCCCCTGGCGCAGTCATGCGTTTATGCGGTGGCTTGTACGTAATGTGGCACTGTGTCCTCACCTGTTTTCTATAATGTATCTAATAAAGATTATTTATATTTTATTATAAGTTGTGGACTTCATGGTCGTTATTTATTTATTTATTTTTTTACCCATTTCCCCCTTCTGTCTCCTTGTTTATCTGCGACTAGTCCGTATACTTTATCCAATATTGTTATCAACGGATATTTATTCTCCTTTCTACCTGTAGTAATACCTCTGTAGTTGGTAGCTATGCTGATTAAAGTCGTGATTTTGCTTATTCATATGCCTCATTTGCATTATGTTAATCTTGATCCTTTATGAGGATCTGCATCTCTGACCTGTCTGTCACCTTCTGTTACTCCAAAGGGGACCGTAAATTAGATAGAAGTAGGTTGATGGAACCAAAACAGTCATCCAGTAGTCGACCATTTTTATGATCATTTGTTCACATTTCAGTCCATACTGGCCATTAGAGTTATTCATACTGGCAGTACATGTCCAATGACAACGGCAACAGACAAACAATATTTCTGTGAATTTTCTTTCAAAGATCGTCAGTACACAAAATCTCAACAGAAACTCAACTTGCACACACTGTATTTCGGGGTACTGCCCCTTGTCAGTGCAAAGTGTGAAATCTGGACTGGTTGTGTGAGAGGCGTCTGACTGGGAGAGTGACATGTCAAGCCTCCTCACTTTTGCATGTCAGAAGGGGAAAGGAGAGCCAAGGATAAATGTTACCTATTGGATCATGGTCAGACACCTCTCACCAAACCAGATCTCATACTTTACACTGACGATGGGCAGTAGACTGAAACACTGTGTCTGCAAATTGAGGTTCTGGTTTTGGCTTTTATCCTCAGTCATGTGGCAAGGTTCATTGAAGGGTCAATATTAACTTTTAGGATTGCTACTTGGCACTAGAGTTCTAGTCCTCCTCCTCTCTGAAGAGACAATTTGCATATTTAATAAGGAGCATTGCAAGTTTCTTCACCTTGGCATATTTGGCTTGACATGTCACTCTCCACATGGAGAAACATTACCCCTTGGATTCCTATACAAAATGGGTGGTTTGTAGTCCTGACACAATTTCTTTTGACATAGTGGACAATATCCTCGTGTCAAACTATAATCACCCTGTTATCGCTCTATGGAATCACACTGATAAACTTACGCAAGAATCAACAGCTAGGCCATCGGAGGCCAAAACTTCTCCTGGAAGCTGATTAAGGAAGCCAATTATGGAGATTGACAAGGCTACCATTCCCCGCCATCACCGATATACCAATGATCCTGTATCTCAAGCAAGTCACATGGCACAAAAGCATGTGAAGCTCAAAGTACTACCTCCGGGGACATGTAGACCTTAGCACCTCATATATTATGTAAACTGGCAGCTAAGTAGCTCTCAAATAGTTAATTGGCAAAATCTGCTTACCATCTGCCTTTAAAATTAAATAGCCACATAAGGTCCTTAGCGGAGGCCAAATCCCAAGGAATTAAGACTTGCTCTTATAATACAAGGTAAAATAGCTCAGTCACCTCTTCTCCCTTGCCAAGGGATGTCAGTAGTCTTTTAACAATGTGATACTTACCCTGTTTGTGATGGGTTTTCCTTCCTTTACTTTGACAGCAAGTCCCAAATCAGACAGCCGGCAATTGCCATTGTCGTCCAGAAGAACATTTTCTGGCTTCATGTCCCTGTAGATGATGTGAAGAGAATGAAGGTGCAAAAGCCCACAGCAGATCTGAGCTGAGTAAAATATCACTCTTTTCATCTCCAGCCCTTTTTCTCCAATGTTATAGATGTGAAACTTGAGGTCTCCTCCATTCATGATGGTCATCACTAGGCACAGGTGGCTTTTAGTTTCATAAGCATAGGCCAGAGAGACAATGAAGGGGCTGTGAACTTTTTCTAAGATCTCTTTTTCCAACAAAGCCATCTTCTCTCCATTTTTTTTCTTAAGACGTTTCTTGTCCAGTTTCTTACATGCATACATCTGTCCTGTGTTCTTTACTTGGATGGCACATACCTGCAGCCAATAACAATGAGTTAGAATACTTGTAGCCATATATATATATTTTACTTTGTCAGAGATTTGTGTATTTTATTTACCCCTAAATGACTTATGTGACTTCTGTGAGGCTTATTATTGTAGAGAAGTACATGAACCTGTAAGTCTTACCCCATGGTACTCAATAATGTGATAATCTCAGCACTAAGCTGTCACAAAAGCCACTTAAAGTGACCATATGAGTAGCATATCCCCACATAAAGTGTGAAGCAGGAGTGGAAAAGAGGCCAGTCAGTGTTTAGATGGTAGGTAAATGGGTAACACGAAGACCTACATAAATTTCAAAATGGCTGTCTATGAGTGCAACTTCCTGTCCCCAGGTAAAGTGTTAAGACTAACTGTGGAAAATAAACCTGTGCTGTAACAATAAGAATACTATATGGACTAACAAAAAAGAGTAATATACAAAACAGTATTATTTGGGAGGACCTGTCCTTTTTATGTTAGAATGAATATATTTTCGTATCCATTGTGGGTAATGTTTCAGGATATGTTTTTTTTTTCACGCTGTGCACAGTGTCAGATTTTGATTGAACTTCAGATCTAAAAGTTAATTCTAAGTATTGAATACTTCTCGGGTTGGAAGCCAACTTAGGGGCACATTTATTGAAACTGTCTCCCACTAACATCTTCTTTGTCGCCCATAGCAGCCAATCACAGTGAAGCTTTCATTTTTCCACAGCAACTTAAGAAATGGGAGCTACACTGCAATTGGTTGATTTGGGCAACAAAGACAGATTTAATGTTAGTCAATTTTGATAAATAGGGCCAAACAGTAATAATTGTGTCCCAAAAACTTAGGATCAGAAAATTCTTTTCATGTCGTAACCTGAAGCTCATGGGCCAAAAAGGTTACTATTAGTATTCCTGCAAATGTCCTATAATTGAGATTCTTCGATTGCAGTTGCTGATTGAAGTTCTGTGTTCAAAGCTTTGGAAACAAATCACAAATAATAACATGAGATTAATATAATTACATTTTAATTAAATTGGCCCACGAATATGTATTTTTGGTGAGTATAATGGATTTCAATATGTCCAATCCTTTGTTCCACCAGAAGATAAGCCAGAGATTTCTATTCACCTCTATTCGTTGAGATAAATATTCATTCCATCATATACATTTATTATGGAGCATCTCAGCAACTTTAAAGCCCCCCCGTCTACCCCATATAGAGGAGCGCCCACTGGATTGAGCGATCTTGTATTCCCTACGAGAGAGTTGCTACCAAACATGTTTGGCGGCTCCTTATTTGGGGGAGTAAAGGATCAGTGGTCCAAAATTGAACACCTTGAACAATACTTCCCGAAAATCAATTGTCCAGAGCCCCATACACATTACACTGTTGGCCAAACTCGTCAATATTGGCAGGTTGGGCCGACATTAGTCTAATGTGTGAGGAGATTAACACATGTACACATTTTCCTCAGAACATTCAATATCCAATCAGAAATGAAGTGTTAGAGAAGGTTTCTCATGGTCCTAACCAGTGGCGTAACCTGAAGCTCATGAGCCACAATGCAAAAGCTCCAACGGACCCCCTAATTATTGCTAGTCTTTAATAGTATTGGTGTTTTCATATAGATCAAAAGGAACCTTATTTGCCCCCTAGGCTCCAGGGCTCAGGTGTGATCGCAACACCTGCATCTATTATAGTTACCTATGGTCCTAACGTTCCTGCATTTGACCCTACCAACCAAAAACCTGTTTCCAGTCATTGCCATAGAGGGGAAATTATCAACAAAAAGCTTTTATTGGCCATAAAAGTAAGGGTCTATTAAATAAAGCAAAACATCTATGTACTGTATATGTAGGGATTTAAGAAAAAGGTTCTCATATTAGCCCAGTCCACCAATCACTCTTACACTTTTGTGTCTACAAACTTAAGGGTGATCTCAAAAATGTATTTCTGTCCCCAAATCTTGTTTTTGTCAGCACCCCATCTATAACTGTGGCTGAATTTGGACATGGTCACCTCTTCACCCTGGTGATTACAAGAAGAAATGCTTCTTTTCACAGTAGGAAGTCTTCACGGTCTGCAGAGGATTACAGGGAATTACTGAGGGGATGTCAGGTTTCCAGTCTCTCCTAATTGCATTGATGTATTGTAGAGTAATTCCAAGGAGAAATCATTCACCTTGGGCCATAACACTTGCCCATCAGATACTTTTACAGCAGGACCATAAGCCCACACAGAGTCATTATTACTACAGGTTTCCTCCTGAATGGAGCTGTCATTAAACTAATGATCAACTAAATCAGAGAAACCTAAAACCTTAGGGCTTCTTACTACGAAATAATATAATAAAGATGAAAAGCAATGTTAGCAACTAGGTCTCTCACTGGTTTGCACTGTTACATACCTTCATGGGGTTTATATGTTCTTATCGTATTTACTTAGGTTTCTTCTATTGTGTGCATTGTCCTACCACAATCCAAAACTGGACTAGCAGATTACTAAATTTGGAAGAGAAATTTATCCTGGTGTAGGACTGAAATTAGACTGGGAAAAGGAATGCCATGGTTATTGTTCTACTGAATATCATGGCCCTATCAAAGCATAATAGAAGAGAAATATGGCTCCCCATATAAATGACTAAGCTTTATATATGAGACTATATAGGCTCGTATTTCGAAAGAACCATACAATCATCTCCTGCTGAGACAGATTGAAGTGGATCATTACCTGAGGAAGATTTATCCCGTCATCCTTGGGAACGAGTAGCTGGAGCTAGTCGCATATCAACTAGACATCAAAGTCTTAAGAGGCATATACACAACCTTCATTATCCAGCAAAAAAAACCCAAAACTCAATTTCTACATCTTTTCAGTATATTAAAGCTACTGTAATACATTGGTGCAACGTATTTACTATGGCTTCCTCCACAACTTGTAGCTGTCATTGTGTCTGCTTTGATTAAGTTTACGTGTCGAAGCCCAGGTTATACAGGAGCACATAGGACTCACTTGTGGGGTGAGACCTGATTATGATTATTATCATTTACTATATTCTAGCATGATTATCAACCACCATTACATTAGTCCCAATTGCTCATATTGACCAGATATTGATTGAGTCATAGGTCAGTGCTTCGCCGGGGGATTCACCAGGCTATAGCGCTTGATTTCTATCATATTGAAGTGTTATTAACAGAGAATGGTGGAAGCGGAACCACCTCTGCTGTACTGGTGAACAACTCATAGGCATAAGTGCTGAGAAGGCAAGTTGTAATGGTTTACCCAATCGATATATTTCACAATCTAGACTAAGATGAAGCATCTGTCCAAGCTCCATGCCCGGCATCAGGAAATAAACAGTTAGAGGTAATGCTCTTATTTATTCATAGGCAGTATTTGTCATTTATTTGAACTTTTTTTATAAATAGATTTTATTTTTTTAATGTTCTTTTGCTATTTTATGTATGTAATTAATAATTACTAGTGTCGTTCAAAGACTGTACTTACATCAATCTCTGTTGCTAATGGGGCTTAAAATCAAATTTTATTATCAAAGTAAAAGTGCCCATATACCTTCCGTAATTCTGGCCAAATGCACATTCTCCACCACCATACACATGCACACTCAGCTCGGCAGAGCTTTCGTTTTTAATAAAGAGAGAGGAGTAAGTTACTGATAGACACCCATGATGGCAGCTTATCCACCCTGAAAGTTTAACCTGCCTGATCCGTATATCATCTGGCTGGGGAGACTCAGGAGGTCCCCATTCATGAGATAGTCATCTGGTCCTGCAAAAAACGATGACTTTCCTTTATTTACCTCCCATAGGATACCCATGGAAAGATGGAACATACAAACCACATGCTTTTTTTCTGGTCCAATTTTAACTCCGCATTATAAGGAAAACAGTGGCACTCACGAGGCCCACGAACTGCCTGGCACACTGCCTTGTTAGGGATATGACATTCATACTTGTATGTAAAGGGAGGTTCATCTTTAAACATCTCCTGGCATGTCACAGAGACAGATTGTAGGGATGAGCCAGTTGTAGGGATGAGGAAAGGTCAAATCAACAGCGATCGTTCATACAACCATTGCTCCCAAAATCACATACAGATCTGAATGTTTAATCAGAGGAATTTAGAGCAATATGCAAAAAAAAAAAAAAACATAAGAAATTAGACATTTTGATTACCATGAACACCATCAGTCACATGAACCAGAATATTTCTGCATTTATGACCAGATATAGTATTTCTAATACAGTGGTTCTTGAAAGTGCAATACTTCTGTAAATGTTTCATACCTCTCCAAAGCCACCTTTTCCCAGAACTCTAAATTCATAAAAGTATTTGTGAGTGATCGGTTGTCTCTCAAAGGCTTTCCACTGGAGGAATCGATCATAGAAGACGCTGTTCTGGTAGTCCTGGAATGGTGCCTCCTTCAGGTAATTATTTACCTCCTCCTTGGCAAGCTGAATCAATGATGGGTGCTCACCGGCCTGTGCCTGCTGGACTTTTTTACAAAGATCTTCACTCATGAAAGGCAATTTTCCCTCAGCACCATCTTTGAACCTTTTGCTAATCATGTTCTGTAATAATTGATCCTTGGCTGAGTCCTCCTCTAGTTCCCAATCAGTAATTTCATCCCGAAAAGTTTGTGCCCCCATATACTCAGGCACTGAGGCTAGGTAGTCTCTGAATAGTTTCCGGCCAATTGGTTGGTCTACACAGATACTCTGATAGTCCAGGGGTATAGAGTCTTTTATTTCAGTGCGACTAGTGTCTTTAGAAGGTAGCGACAAACTTTTTCGCCTCTTTTGCATTTCTTTCAAATCTCCCTCGCTAGTTTTTCTAGCCTGCAAGTAGGCTGTGTTAGCGATCAGATTATCGAGGCCTCCCATGTCACACATGGCTGCTTTGGAGAGTTAGCTATACGCCACCCGCAGGGAAAGGGGTCACAGGACCAATGACTTCTCCTCTCTGCGCTCTTGTGGCTTCCTTTCCTCTCTCCACAGGAAATGTGACAGTGGGTCCAGCTGACGGAGTTACCATTAAATACCACTAAGGGATTTTCATTAAGACCCTTTGCTTGTACCATTTGTGGAAAGTGACTGGTAAGAGGTTTCTCTGCTGTAAGGAGCTTTCAGCATGCTATGTATAGCTGCTGATTACATACAGCAAGGAGTGTCACAATAGGCAGAGGGACATTAGCACATGGACGAAGAAAGAGGAAAGAAATTGTGAAATGGAGCAGAAGAAATTACATAATCTTTTACACCTTATACACTTTGCACATCTTCTACTTTTCTGCATTACTTTTTATATCAAATTATATAATTGGATCAAACTTCTAAAAGCAGTGGGAGAACTGACAGATTTTTTAGACCATATTTGATGATCAGATTTATAGCAACAAAATTAGGGAAAGTAGAAAAATCAAAGATCTTCCCTCAATTTTAGATGATTTGTGAATTAAGCACAGACCATAAAATAAGAATGTGGAAGTAAATTTGTCTCAGCACTACGTATTTTAGAAAAGTAGCTTAAAAGCTAACACTACATTGGGTAATGATATACTGATTACAAGCAAACAGGTCACAGGTGAGGATGTTACATTTAGTGCCATACAAACCTTTTTTGTTAACTTCTGTGCATGTTATCAGGCCAAAATCACCAGGGTATGTGAACTTTTGATCAGGGTAATTTGGATGTTTTGGGTTGTCATTATGATTTAAAAAGAGAAAACACAAGTAGTTTGACAATAAATGGCTTCACCCAACCACTAACCATGAGTGGAGAAAAAGTTTTGGTGTTATCATTCATATTCTCTGAAAAAAAAAAAAGGCCAAGAAAGCGAAAATTCTGCTGGGGTATGTAAACTTTTGAGCACCACTGTAAGTAATAACAACAAATTAAAAGCCTTGAATAAAACAAATAAAGTGTGTTGCAAACAAAAGTGCCCCCAAACACAGTATGATACCCCCACAGTGAATTCCTCCACAAGCACAGTATGAAGACCCTACAGTACCCCCCGCCCTCAATCCGACAGACAATGGTGACCCAATCACAGTATGATTCTCTAACTGTAATCCCAACACAGCCCTCCATGCAGTATAATGGCCACTAAAAAGTGCTCCACACAGTATAATGGTCCCACATAGTGCTCCATACTGTACAATGGCCCCACATAGTGCTCCATACTGTATAATGGCCCCACATAGTGCTCCATACTGTATAATGGTGCAACATAATGCTCCTTACAGTATAATGGTGGAACTTAGTGCTCCATACAGTATAATGGCCTCAAAAAATCCTTCATACAGAATACTGACCCTACATAGTGCTCCATACAGTATAATGGCCACCAAAAGTGCTCCATACGGTATACTGGTCCCACAAGGTACTCCATACAGTATAATAGGCCCCACATAGGGCTCCATACAGTATGATGGCCTTATAAGTGCTCCATATAGTATAATGGGCCCACATAGTGCTACATACAGTATAATGACCCCACATAGCATGCCATACAGTATAATGGATCCATATAGTGCTCACCACAGTATAATAGCCCCACATAGTGGTCCATACAGTATAATGGCCCCACATTAAAAAATAAATACATACTCACCTCTGCCCATTTTCCTGCTACTTCATGATATCTTCAGATCCTCTGCACATCTCGGTACAGTGTGCGAGTTGTAATGAAGACATCGCACCCACTGCGCTGATATATCAGATGCAGAAGGGAAATGATGGGATGCCCCCTCCTCCATCTTTGCTTTCTACTGTATCAGCGTCTAGAATGCTAATATAGTTTTAAGTACAATGCCGCAATTTTTAAACTTTGAAATCTTCTGCCCTTGAACCAGACAGTTATGTCATTCAAAATAGTTAACATAACTAACATTTCCACATGTCTACTTTACATCTGCATTATTTTTTAAATATAATTTGTTAGGAAGTTAGAAGGGTTAAAATTTGATCAGCAATTTCGATCTTTTCCAACAAAATTGACAAAACCTATTTTTTAGGGACCACATCAAATTTAAAGTGAATTTGGGGGGCCAATGACAGAAAATACTCAAAAATGATACAATTCTAAAAACTGCACCCCTCAAAGTCCTCAACACCACATTCAAGAAGTTTATTAACCCTTCAAGTGCTTCACAGCAATGTGGAAGAAAAAAAAAACATTTTACTTTTTATGAACAAAAATTTTACTTTAGCCTTTTACTATTTATTTTCACAGGGGTAACTGGAGAAAATAGACCCCAAAATTTGTTGTGCAATTTCTCCAGAGTACACTAATACCCACAATAAACCATATGTGGGGGTAAACTACTGCTTGGACGCATGGCAGATCATGGAAGGAAAGGAGCACCATTTGACTTTCTCAAAGCAAAAATGGCTGGAATCGAGATGGAAAAATCCCCCACTCAAGTCACCACATTTTGGAAATTAAACCGCTTTGGGAATTAATCTACAGGTGTAGTGATGATTTGACTCCATGGGTGTTTTCCAGAAACAAGCAGCAGGTGGATATTGCGGAATGAAAATTGCCAATCTGCTATTGTGGTGCCTAGTACGTTGTAGTGACCAGTACATTGTACTGCCCTGTACTTTATGCCCAGCTTCTGGAGACATGCACCTGTAAAATAGGCGGGCTATCATTGCGGTTTAGGCACACTGTGGGGCTCAGAAGGGAGGAGGGCATTTGGATTTGGAAGAGCAGAATTCGCTGAATTTCTTTTGGAGTGTGAGGAGCCATAGCATTTTTCCAGAGCCTTTGTACTACCAGTAATTTGGGCGCCCCTTATATTTCCTTTAACAGTTGACGGACTTGAGTGTTGACTTGCTTGTTTTGTGGATTCAATTGAAGCTTTTATTGGAAACATTTTACATAATGTTTGGGATCACATTTATCCTGCGCTCTGCACTGTGTGCACTTATATTGGGGTTTTCATCTAAATCTTCAAATTACGTGATTCAGATGAAATCCTCGAGAGATCCATTCACTATAATGAGGCAGCAGAGTTACTCTAGACTCTGCCTCGCCTCTGTTCAGCGGTGTCCTTCTTTTCAGAGGTGCACAAAACTGCGGCTGACGTCACTTTTATGCACGCCTAAAAAGATGGACATCATAGGCCAGATGGTCCACAGTGCCTCCATCTGCCTCATTATAGGAAATCTTCATCGGAGTTTCCGTCTGAATCACGTACTTCAGAGATTTACACTTATTTTGGGGGGTTAAATGCCGATCCATATGTGGTAAAATTGATAAGGCAGATTTATGTTTTGGGTCAGTATGATTACAGCGATACCACATTTAAATTATTTTGTTTTTTTTCGGCGCTTTTACACAATAAAATCTATTTTATAGAAAAAATTATTATTTTTGCATTGCTTTATTCTGAGAGTTAAAACGTTTTCATTTTCCACGGATAAAGCTGTATGGCAGCTTGTTTTTTCCAGGACATGATGATGTTTTCAGCTATACCATTTTTATTTACATTCATCTTTTTGATTGCGTTTTATTCCACTTTTTGTTTGAAGGTCTGATGAAAAACCATTTTTTGCCTCGTTTCTCTTAAAGATTTTCACTGAAGGGGTTAACTAGTGGGACAGTTTTATATGTCGGGTCTTTGTGGATGTGACAATATCAATTATGTGCATTTTTTTGTTTATTTTTTGCTCATAAAAATATTTATTTCTGGGTATAATATATATATTTTTACTATTATTTTGTCATTTTTTTAAAAAAATATATTTTTACAATTTTTTTAAATTTTTTACTTAGTCCCGCTATGGGACTTTCACTTTTTGCAGTCTGATCACACTTACAAAGCATTGCAATGGTTTATAAACTGTCAGTGCTGCACTGACACAAGCTTGTGAAACCATGCACTGTGCCCTGGTGAAGATGGGTCTCTGCCATGGTGATGTCGGGACAACGTCAGGTCACCATGGCAACAATCATCATCTCGCGATAACATTGCAGAGGCGCAGATCGGAGGGAAGAGGGAGCCTCTTTAACCTATAGAATAACGTGTCCGGACCAAGGCAAAAATCCCATGAGATACAGTGGGGAAAATAACTATTTGATACACTGCTGATTTTTCAAGTTTTCCCTCCTACAAAGAATGGAGAGGTCGGTAATTTTTATCGTAGATACACTTCAACTGTGAGAGAAAAAATCTAAAAATAGAAACCAGAAAAATCACATTGTATGATTTTTACATAATTAAATTGCATTTTATTGCATGAAATAAGTATTTGATCACCTACCAACCAGCAACAATTCTGGCTCTCACAGACAGTTAGCTTTTCTTTAAGATGCCTTCCTACTCTACACCATTACCTGTTTAATTGCACCTGTTTAAATGCATTACCTGTATAAAAGACACCTGTCCACACAATCAATCAATCACCGTCCAACCTCTCCACCATGGCCAATACCAAAGAGCTGTCTCAGGACACGAGGGCCAAAATTGTAGAGCTGCACAAGGCTGGGATGGGCTACAGGACTATAGGCAAGCAGCTGGGTGAGAAGGTGACAACTAGAAAATGGAAGAAACATAAGATGACTGTCATTCTTCCCGAGTCTGAGGCTCCATGCAATATCTTGCCTTGTGGGGTAAGGATGATTCTGAGAAAGGTGAGAAATCAGCCCAGAACTACACAGGACTTGGTCAATGACCTGAAGAGAGCTGGGACCACAGTCTCAAACATTACCGTTAGTAACACACTACGCTGTAATTACAATCCTGCAGGGCACTCAAGGTCCCCCTGCTCATGACAGCACATGTCCAGGCCCGTTTGAAGTTTGTCAATGACCATCTGGATGGTCCAGAGGAGGCATGCGAGAAGGTCATGTGGTCAGAGGATACCAAAACAGAACTTTTTGGTATCAACTCCACTCATCGTGTTTGGAGGAAGAATGATGAATACAATCACAACACCGTCCCAACCATGAAGCATGATGAGGGAAACATTATACTTTGGGGACCTTTTCTGCAAAGGGGGACAGGATGAATACACCGTATTGAAGGGAGGATGGATGGGGTCATGTATAGCGAGATTTTGGCCTACAACCTCCTTCGCTCAGTAAGAGCATTGAAGATGGGTCGTGGCTGGGTCTTCCAGCATGACAATGACCCAAAACACACAGCCAGGGAAACTAGGGAGCAGCTCCATAAGAAGCATTTCAAGGTGGTGGAGTAGCCTAGCCATCTCCAGTCCTGAACCCAATAGAAAATGTTTGGAGGGAGCTGAAACTCAATGTTTCCCAGCATTAGCCTCAAAATTTGAACGATGTGGAGAAAATATGTATGGAGGAGTGGGCCAAAATCCCTGCTGCAGTGTGTGCAAACTTGGTCAAGAACTACAGGAAACATCTGACCTCTGTAATTGCAAACAAAGGTTTCTAAACCAAATATTAAGTTGTTTTTCTATTGTATCAAATACTTATTTCATGCAATGAAATGCAAATTATGTAAAGATCATACAATGTGATTTTCTGTTTTTTGGTTTTTTTTTAATAGATTTTGTCTTTCACAGTTGAAGTGTACTGACGATAAAAATTACAGACCTCTCCATTCTTTGTAGCTGGGAAAACTTGCAAAATCGGCAGTGTATCAAATACTTATTTTTCCCACTGAATGTATACTGAATACTTATTTTTCCCACTGCTGAATTGTGAAATCATATTGTTGTAACATCAGACTCCATCTAAACAATTTCCCGCTGTCCTCGACTACTCTGTTGAGCCAACTCAATGGGTTATGATCTGTGATCACGGTGAAGTTGCGCCCATAGAGGTATGGTTGCAGCTTCTGCAGAGCCCACACAATTGCCAAACATTCCTTCTCAATGGTGGCATAAGCCACTTCTCTGGGCAGGAGTTTCCTGCTTAGGTACAGAATTGGGTGCCCCTCTCCTGAGAACTGCACCTAGCCCATAGGTGCTGGCATCTCTCTGCACTACAAACCTGTGAGTGAAATCTGGGGCCTGAAGGACGGGTGAACTAACCAATGCCGACTTTAGGGCAGAAAATGATTCCTCACACTGAGGACTCCAGGAGACAATTTTGGTAAGTTTCCTCCTGGTCAAATCAGTTAACGGCTTGACGAGAGCACTGTAGTTTGGCACAAACCTCCTATAGTAGCCAGCCGTACCCAGGAAGGACAGTACCTGCTTCTTGGTTTGTGGGGTGGACCAGGCTGTAATGGCTTCTACTTTCCCTGGCTCAGGTTTTAGCAGTCCTCCCCCCACCCGGTGTCCTAGGTATTGTACTTCCCGCATGGCTACCTGACATTTCCATGGCTTAACAGTAAGACCTGCAGTTTTAAGCCTTTGCAACACCTGCGAAAGATGTACGATGTGTTCCTATCAAGAATCACTAAAAATGGCTATATCATCAAGATAAGCAACAGCAAAATCATCACATCCTTCCAATAAGTGATTGACCAACCTCTGGAAGGTGGCAGCGGCACTCTTCATGCCAAATGGCATCACCAGAAACTCAAACAGCCCGAATGGCATTATAAAGGCAGACCTCTCCTGAGCTTCTCTGGTCAGGGGTATCTGCCAGTATCCTTTACTCAGGTCCATGATGGTGAGGTACGATGCCTTAGCTAGCTGCTCTAACAGCTCGTCTATCCTCGGCATGGGGTAGACCTCACATGTAGTCAGTACATTTAATTTCCTGTAGTCTACACAGAATCGGGTAGTACGGTCCTTTTTCGGGACAAGAACCACAAGCGAGGCCCAGGCACTCTGGGATTTTTGTATTACCTTGAGGATCAGCATCTCCTCTACCTGTTCCCACATGTGTGCCTTTCCCTCTGCTGACACCTGGTATGCAGACTGCCGTACTGGGGGATCAGTACCAGTGTCCACATAGTGAGTAGCTAAGTGCGTCCTCCCAGGCTCCCCTGGGAAGACTTGGGTGAACTCGCTGAGCACCCCCATCAGTTCAGACCTCTGACTGTGGGATACCTCAGGGTTAAACTCTGCTGACTCCAGGGACTCCCTATACTGAATCCCAGCCCCCACATCTAGTAACAGATCAGCCTCCCCCTCTTCAAGCAGGCTACTGACAGGTAAGACACAGGTCTCCCTGTCATGATGAGCCTTCAACATATTTACATGAAATACTATCTGACGCTTTGCATGCTCATCTAGTGTCACCACATAATTAGCATCATTTATCCGCTTGTGTAAAGGGTATGGACCCTCCCATGCAGCCTGTACTTTATTCTGTAACACAGGGACTAACACCCAAACCTTCTGCCCCTCCTCATAGGCCCTCAGTCTGGCATTAGGGTTGTACAAGACCTTCTGGGTGATTTGGGCCTGCGTCACATTCTCATGGGCCAGGTTACTCAGTTTTTGTATTCTTTCTCTGAGCTGCAGCACATATTCAGCCACTGAGACTCCCGTAGTTTTGGGGTCGTCCTCCCAATAGTCCTTAACCCCTTTCTGACATGTGACGTACTATCCCGTCGAGGTGGGGTGCGCCCGTATGCCCACCGACGGGATAGTACGTCATAGCGATTGGCCGCACTCACAGGGGGAGCGCGGCCGATCGCGGCTGGGTGTCAGCTATCGCAGCTGACATCCGGCACTATGTGCCAGGAGCGGTCACAGACCGCCCCCGGCACAATAAACCCAAAACACTGCGATCAAACATGATCCCTGAGACCCTCGGAGCAACGCGATGTGATCGCGTTGCTCCGAGGGTCTCCTACCCTCTTCTCCCTGCAGGCCCAGATCCAAAATGGCCACGGAGCTACATCTGGGTCCTGCAGGGAGGTGGCTTACCAGCGCCTGCACAGAGCAAGCGCTGGTAAGCCTGCAGCCCTGCCTGTCAGATCGCTGATCTGACACAGTGCTGTGCAAAGTGTCAGGTCAGCGATCTTACGCTATAACATGATGCCCCCCCCCCGGGGCAATGTCATAGTGTAAAAAAAAAGTATTCAGATGTGTAAAAAAAAAAAAAAAAAAAATTCCCAAAAAAATTAAAATTATTGTTCCCATAAATACATTTCTTTATCTAAATAAAAAAAAACAATAAAAGTACACATATTTAGTATTGCCGCATCCGTAACGACCCGGCCTATGAAACTGTCCCACTAGTTAACCCCTTCAGTGAACACCGTAAAAAAAAAGAGGCAAAAAACAACGCTTTATTATCATACCGCCGAACAAAAAGTGGAATAACACGTGATCAAAAAGACAGATATAAATTAACATGGTACTGCTGAAAACGTCATTCAAAAATGAGCCACCATACAGCATCATCAGCAAAAAAATAAAAAAGTTATAGTCCTCAGAATAAAGCGATGCAAAAATAATTATTTTTTCTATAAAATAGTTTTTATCGTATAAAAGCGCCAAAACATAAAAAAAAAGATATAAATGAGGTATCGCTGTAATCGTACTGACCCGAAGAATAAAACTGCTTTATCCATTTTACCAAACGTGGAACGGTATAAATGCCTCCCCCAAAAGAAATTCACGAATAGCTGGTTTTTGGTCATCCTGCCTCACAAAAATTGGAATAAAAAGTGATCAACAAATGTCACAAGCCCGAAAATGTTACTGATAAAAACGTCAACTCGTCCCGCAAAAAAACAAGACCCTGACTCTGTGTACCAAAATATGGAAAAATTATAGCTCTCAAAATGTGGTAACGCAAAAAATATTTTTTGTAATAAAAAGAATCCTTTAGTGTGTGACGGCTGCCAATCATAAAAATCCGCTAAAAACCCGCTATAAAAGTAAATCAAACCCCCCTTCATCACCCCCTTAGTTATTGAAAAGTAAAAAAAAAAAAAAATGTATTTATTTCCATTTTCCCATTAGGGTTAGGGCTAGGGTTGGGGCTAGGGTTAGGATTACATTTACAGTTGGGATTAGGGTTAGGGGTGTGTCAGGGTTAGGGGTGTGGTTAGGGTTATGGTTGGGATTAGGGTTAGGGGTGTGTTGGAGCTAGGGGTGTGGTTAGGGTTGGGATTAGGGTTAGGGGTGTGTTGAGGTTAGGGGTGTGTTTGGGTTAGGGTTTCAGTTAGAATTGGGGGTTTCCACTGTTTAGGCACATCAGGGCTCTCCAAACGCAACATAGTGTCCCATCTCAATTCCAGTCAATTTTGCATTGAAAAGTCAAACGCCGCTCCTTCCCTTCCGAGCTCTGCCATGCGCCCAAACAGTGGTTTACCCCCACATATGGGGTATCAGCATACTCAGGACAAATTGCAACAACTTTTGGGGTCCAATTTCTTCTCTTACCTTTGGGGGAAAAAAAATTGGGGGCGAAAAGATCATTTTTGTGAAAAAATATGATTTTTTATTTTTACGGCTCTGCGTTATAAACTTCTGTGAAGCACTTGGTGGGTCAAAGTGCTCACCACACATCTGGATAAGTTCCTTAGGGGGTCTAGTTTCCAAAATGGTGTCACTTGTGGGGGGTTTCAATGTTTAGGCACATCAGGGGCTCTCCAAACGTAAGATGGCATCCCATCTCAATTCCAGTCAATTTTGCATTGGAAAAGTCAAATGGCGCTCCTTCCCTTCCGAGCTCTGCCATGCGCCCAAACAGTGGTTTACCCCCACATATGGGGTATCGGCATACTCAGGACAAATTGTACAACAACTTTTGGGGTCCAATTTCTCCTGTTACTCTTGGTAAAATAAAACAAATTGGAGCTGAATAAATTTTTTGCGAAAAAAAGTTAAATGTTCATTTTTTTTTTTAAACATTCCAAAAATGCCTCTGAAACACCTGAAGGATTAATAATCTTCTTGAATGTGGTTTTGAGCACCATGGGGGGTGCAGTTTTTAAAATGGTGTCACACTTGGTTATTTTCTATCATCTAGACCCCTCAAAATGACTTCAAATGAGATGTGGTCCCTAAAAAAAAATGGTGTTGGAAAAATGAGAAATTGCTGGTCAACTTTTAACCCTTATAACTCCGTAACAAAAAAAAATTTTGTTCCAAAATTGTGCTGATGTAAAGTAGACATGTGGGAAATGTTACTTATTAAGCATTTTGTGTGACATATCTCTGTGATTTAAGGGCATGAAAATTCAAAGTTGGAAAATTGCGAAATTTTCTAAATTTTCGCCAAATTTCCATTTTTTTCACAAATAAACGCAGGTAATATCAAATAAATTTTACCACTATCATGAAGTACAATATGTCACGAGAAAACATTGTTAGAATCATCAGGATCCGTTGAAGCGTTCCAGAGTTATAACCTCATAAAGGGACAGTGGTCAGAATTGTAAAAATTGGCCTGGTCATTAACGTGCAAACCACCCTTGGGGGTAAAGGGGTTAATCAAATCAAGTGGCCCCCTGACCCTCCTCCCATAAACCAGTTCAGAGGCAGAGAATCCTGTAGATGCCCGGGGTACCTCTCTTTACGCAAACAACAGATGGGGAGGTGCCCCTCCCAGTCTCTCCCTTCAGTCTCCACCAGCATTTTGAGCATTTGCTTTAATGTTCTGTTAAAACGCTTGCAGAGTCCGTTGGTTTGGGGATGATAGGTGCTGGCCACAACATGCTGCACTTGTATTGTCTCGTAGAGGCTTTCCATCAGATCAGACATGAACTGGGTTTCCTGATCGGTTAACATTTCCCTGGGTAAACCCACACGAGAGAACACAATAAAGCATCCGCCACTTTGTCTGTTCGGATGGAGGACAGTGCCACAGCTTCAAGGTATCGTGTAGCATAGTCCATCACTGTGAGGATGTACTTTTTGCCAGAGCTGCTAGGGATTGCAAGTGGCCCTATGATATCCACAGCCACTCGCTGGAAAGGCTCATCGATCACAGGCAGTGGTATCAATGGGGCTTTCTGTATATTCCCGGACTTTCCAACTCTCTGACAAACTACAGATGATCGACAGTAATTGGCAATATCTGTCCCCATCTTGGGCCAATAGAAGTTATGTGTCAGGCGAGCTTTAGTCTTTTGTAATCCAAGGTGTCCGGCCAGAGGAATTTCATGGGCAATTCTCAATAATTGTTCCCTAAATGGATAAGGAATCATCAGCCGCCTTTCATAGTCCCTAGATTCTGTAGTATCCGTGGGGAGTCTCTTTATACAGTCCTCTGGTCCCAGTACTCTCTGTCAGAAGCAGCAGGGGGTCGGTCTGCAAGACATCTGAGCTCCTCCAGACTGACATCTGTCCGCAGGGCCTCCTGGAAGCTCTGTCAGTCTGCAGGCCCTGACCTAGTGTGCCTTCCAGACCCTGGTCTGAAGCTGAGTCTTCAGTGTCGGTTATCAGGGACCTTGGTGGGTCTGCCATGTGAGGAGGCTCTGGGGCCACAGCTGGGGCCACCCTGACTCTGGGTCACAGCTGCCACATACGTGCAGTCCTGTGCAGTGGTACATTCTCCCTCCTCGCACGAGATCTCAGGTCGGTCACTTGCTTCCACCCTCTCTGTAGCATTTACTTGCAAGGTAGGAACATAGTGGGACACCATCCTCCCCAGGTCCGTGTCTAGCAACACATTGGTGGGAATAGTCTCTGATACTACCACTTCTCTCAATCCTTTCCATGCTCCCCAGTCCAGGTACACACGGGCCATGGGCTTGGCAGGGCTGGCCCCTCCAATCCCGGTTATAGACAGTCTTTCCTGGTATGATATCGGCAGTGTTTACCATTGCTGGACGCACCAGGGTCACCTCTGGCCCAGTGTCTCTGAGGCCAATGGTGACTTTATTGCCAACAGTGACAGATTGACAGTTTTCAATAGCCCTCGCACCAGAGCCGGCCACAAAGAGGACACACGGTGGGGACACAGACAGCTTTGTGGTTGTAGTTGGGCGTTTCTCCCTATCAGGGCAGACAGCGCTAACATGTCCCACTTTGTTGCAGGAGAAGCACCGGCGTGCATCACCTAAAGAATGTCTAGTCCCCGGGATCCCATAGGAGGTGAGCTTGGACAGCACTGGTGATCGGCCGGCAGAGGGAGAAGGGTCCCCGTTTGGCTTACCTTCCTTCCAGCTGAATCCCGATAGCTTCCGCACCTCAGGCATCCTGTTAGCCACATAGCAGTCTGCAATCTGTGCAGCCTGATCCACCGTTTGTGGCTCCCGATCACACACAAATTGTCGTACATCCGTGGGGCACATGTGAAGAAATTGATCCTTGACAATAAGATCCGTTAAGTCCTCAAAACTGTTAACAGAAAGTCCCCTGATCCATTGATGGAACGTGGTCCTCAAGGTACCTACATCTGCATAGCTGTCAGTTGATCCACATTGTAGGTTCCAGAACTTCCTCTGATACACTTCTGGTGTTAGGTTGTATTTCCTGATCAGGGCCTCTTTTATGGCCTCATAGTTCCCATCTAGTTCTGGTGGGAGGCCAGCAAAAACTTCCAGGGCTTTGCCTCTCAATTATGGGGTTAGATACTGCGCACACTGCTCTCATGGTAGATTGCATTGCCTGCAGGTTTTTTCAAACCCCCGAAGGAAAGTATCTACAGTTGTGGCCAAAAGTATTGACACGCCTGCAATTCTGTCAGATAATACTCAGTTTCTTCCTGAAAATGATTGCAAACACAAATTCTTTGGTATTATTATCTTCATTTAATTTGTCTTAAGTGAAAAAACATAAAAAAGGGGGTGGACAAAAGTATTGGCACTGTTCGAAAAATCATGTGATGCTTCTCTAATTTGTGTAAATAACAGCACCTGTAACTTACCTGTGGCACCTAACAGGTGTCGGCAATAACTAAATCACACTTGCAGCCAGTTGACATGGATTAAAGTTGACTCAACCTTTGTCCTGTGTCCTTGTGTGTACCACATTGAGCATGGAGAAAAGAAAGAAGACCAAAGAACTGTCTGAGGACTTGAGAAACCAAATTGTGAGGAAGCATGAGCAATCTCAAGGCTACAAGTCCATCTCCAAAGCCCTGAATGTTCCTGTGTCTACCGTGCGCAGTGTCATCAAGAAGTTTAAAGCCCATGGCACTGTGGCTAACCTCCCTAGATGTGGACGGAAAAGAAAAATTGAAAAGAGATTTCAACGCAAGATTGTGTGGATGTTGGATAAAGAACCTCGACTAACATCCAAACAAGTTCAAGCTGCCCTGCAGTCCGAGGGTACAACAGTGTCAACCCGTACTATCCGTCAGCGTCTGAATGAAAAGGAACTGTATGGTAGGAGACCCAGGAAGACCCCACTTCTTACCCCGAGACATAAAAAAGCCAGGCTGGAGTTTGCCAAAACTTACCTGAAAAAGCCTAAAACGTTTTGGAAGAATGTTCTCTGGTCAGATGAGACAAAAGTAGAGCTTTTTGGGCAAAGGCATCAACATAGAGTTTACAGGAGAAAAAAAGAGGCATTCAAAGAAAAGAACACAGTCCCTTCAGTCAAACATGGCGGAGGTTCTCTGATATTTTGGGGTTGCTTTGCTGCCTCTGGCACTGGACTGCTTGACTGTGGGCATGGCATTATGAAGTCTGAAGACTACCAACAAATTTTGCAGCATAATGTAGGGCCCAGTGTGAGAAAGCTGGGTCTCCCTCAGAGGTCATGGGTCTTCCAGCAGGACAATGACCCAAAACGCACTTCAAAAAGCACTAGAAAATGGTTTGAGAGAAAGCACTGGAGACTTCTAAGGTGGCCAGCAATGAGTCCAGACCTGAATCCCATAGAACACCTGTGGAGAGATCTAAAAATGGCAGTTTGGAGAAGGCACCCTTCAAATATCAGGGACCTGGAGCAGTTTGCCAAAGAAGAATGGTCTAAAATTCCAGCAGAGCATTGTAAGAAACTCATTGATGGTTACCGGAAGCGGTTGGTCGCAGTTATTTTGGCTAAAGGTTGTGCAACCAAGTATTAGGCTGAGGGTGCCAATACTTTTGTCTGGCCCATTTTTGGAGTTTTGTGTGAAATGATCAATGTTTTGCTTTTTGCTTCATTCACTTTTGTGTTTTTTCATTTAAGACAAATTAAATGAAGATAATAATACCAAAGAATGTGATTGCAATCATTTTCAGGAAGAAACTGAGTATTATCTGACAGAATTGCAGGGGTGTCAATACTTTTGGCCACAACTGTAAAGGTACCGTCACACTAAGCGACGCTGCAGCGATACAGACAATGATGCCGATCGCTGCAGCGTCGCTGTTTGGTCACTGGAGAGCTGTCACACAGACCGCTCTCCAGCAACCAACGATGCCGAGGTCCCTGGGTAACCAGGGTAAACATCGGGTTGCTAAGCGCAGGGCCGCGCTTAGTAACCCGATGTTTACCCTAGTTACCAGTGTAAAATGTAAAAAAACAAACACTACATACTCACCTTCGCGTCCCCCGGCATCCGCTTCCTGCACTGACTGAGTGCCGGCCCTAACAGCAGAGCGGTGACGTCACCGCTGTGCTGTGCTTTCACTTTATGGCCAGCACTCAGTCAGTGCAGGAAGCGGACGCCGGGGGACGCGAAGGTGAGTATGTACTGTTTGTTTTTTTAAAATTTTACACTGGTAACCAGGGTAAACATCGGGTTACTAAGCGCGGCCCTGCGCTTAGTAACCCGATATTTACCCTGGTTACCATTGTAAAACATCGCTGGTATCGTTGCTTTTGCTGTCAAACACAACGATACACGGCGATCTGACGACCAAATAAAGTTCTGAACTTTAATCAACGACCAGCGATATCACAGCAGGATCCAGATCGCTGCTGCATGTCAAACACAACGATATCGCTATCATGGACGCTGCAACGTCACGGATCGCTAGCTATATCGTTTAGTGTGACGGTACCTTAAGTCCGTATCCTTCTCCATCACAGGGAAGTTTTCCAGACGTGGTCTCCTCGGATTTATGTCCTGGGAGGGGGTTAGCTGAGGACTGATACCCCTCTCTATTTGAGCCATCTGAAGCTGGAAAGCTCTGTCCTCCTGTTGTTCTGCAGCCTCTCTCTCAGCCTGGCGTTCTGCAGCCTCTCTCTCGGCCCGGCGTTCTGCAGCCTGTCGGTACTGTAGAATAAGCTGCATGCGCAGATTGGGATCACTTATTCCCAGCTGTTGTAACTCCATTTGTAAAGTACAGTCCATAGGCTCCTCAGCACTGGCATTGCTGCCACTTCCATCAGGCATCTCCGATGCAAGAGCTGGCATTGCTCGGTTTCTCTAAGGTGGACTCTCTCCTTGGCCAGATGCTTCAGCACTTTGCTCTATGTCCTGCTCGACCAAGGCGCGTATCAGCAGCTCCCTGGATCTGTCGGCCGTCTCTATTCCTCTCTGCTCACAAAGGTCGGTCAGAGCCTCTTTGCTTTGCTTCTTGTACTGGGCTGCCTAATTGATGAACAGCCTTTGCCAAACAAAAAATAGAAAAGAAAAACGGGGAGGGGAAACTGTTTGCAAGTATGTCTAAGTAAGCACCGAGTTGAACCTTGTAGAACTGGTGCACTCCTCGCAAGGATACCAATTCTTTAGTACAGGGAATAATTGCTTAAACCATGCACTAAAGTTCTAATAGAAATAATTCTATCCCACCGCTCTGCCACCAATTGTCACGGATCCCTCTCTGTGCTGCTACCAATTTGTCACGTACCCGCTCTCAGCACGCGACTTGGGGTTGCGCCTGCAAGGGTTAATGCATCTTCCCTCTCTCAGTCCAGCATTCAATCTCTGTCCTATGCTGTAATGGGAGCATAAATCACACGCCGACCCAGGCCACACACCTGCTCATACATGCTGCCACCACTCACCGAACACACGGGCGAGGAGTCCCGGAAATATTACTATTACTGTCTGTCACTCATAAGGGTCACACACCTTAGGATATGGATTCTTTAGAACATGCAAGGTTCAACTATTAAAGTTTATGCTTTAATACAAAAAGAACAGTGCTTACAGTAAAGAGAAAGATATAAAAATATGGTAATAAGAAGACACAACTATGCAAAACAGTATAAAATAAACAGGAGAAAACTTACAGAAATAGCTAACTTGTAGTCTGCTTCTGCTCCAAGGGGGGGGGGGGGGGGGGGGTGAATATGGACTGGAACACATCAGCTTCCCAGGCTGCCCTCACATGTGAACAATTTTGAATGTATACAAGCCAAATTTATAGTCACCCTGGAGGTCATATTTCTAGACCAGACCCTCAAGTTGATATTCTAATTGCTTGTTTTTGATTGACCACGGCCGCACCCCCAATGCATATATTATTTTCTCTGAGATTTGTGTTAAGCTTCCCACAGATAGTGTCAGGCTGTAATTGACATCTCTCTTCCAAAGAGCCGAAGGTGTGAAGCGCTTCCTCTCCTTCCTTATCCTAGCTAGGCCCCCTGGCGAGATTGGAGAGAGAAGTCTGCTGTCTCGGGAAAATACATACACCTGGGTGAGACCTGCAGCCTTCAGGACATGTTAAATTATTACTAGTCACACAGTAATCCTATACATAGTTCACTGCACACATATATATTTATACATACTTCACTACAATATATACTGCTCAAAAAAATAAAGGGAACACTAAAATCCCACATCCTAGATATCACTGAATTAAATATTCCAGTTGTAAATCTTGATTCTATCTATTGATTACATAGTGGAATGTGTTCAGAATAAAACCTAAAAATGATCAACGTAAATCACAACTAATATCCCACGGAGATCTGGAGTTGGAATGATACTCAAAATCAAAGTGGAAAATGAAGTTACAGGCTGATCCAACTTCAGTGGAAATGCCTCAAGACAAGGAAATGATGCTCAGTAGTGTGTGGCCTCCACATGCCTGTATGACCTCCCTACAACGTCTGGGCATGCTACTGATGAGGCGGTGGAAGGTTTCCTGAGGGATCTCCTCCCAGACCTGGACTAAAGCATGCGCCAACTCCTGACTCCTGGACAGTCTGTGGTGCAACGTGACGTTGGTGGATGGTGCAAGACATGATGTCCCAGATGTGTTCAATCGGATTCAGATCTGGGGAACGGGCGGGCCAGTCCATAGCTTCAATGCCTTCATCTTGCAGGAACTACTGACACACTCCAGCCATATGAGGTCTGGCATTGTTCTGCATTGGGAGGAACCCAGGGCCAACCGCACCAGCATATGGTCTCACAAGGGGTCTGAGGATCTCATCTCAGTACCCAATGGCAGTCAGGCTACTTCTGGCGAGCACATGGAGGGCTGTGCGGCCCTCCAAAGAAATGCCACCCCACACCATTACTGACCCACTGCCAAACCGGTCATGCTGAAGGATGTTGCAGGCAGCAAATTGCTCTCCACGGCGTCTCCAGACTATGTCACGTGCTCAGTGTGAACCTGCTTTCATCTGTGAAGAGCATAGGGTGCCAGTGGCGACTTTGCCAATCCTAGTGTTCTGTGGCAAATGCCAAGTGTCCTGCACAGTGTTGGGCTGTGAGCACAACCCCCTTCTGTGGACGTCGGGCATTCAGACCATCCTCATGGAGTCAGTATCTAACCGTTTGTGCAGACACACATTTGTGGCCTGCTGGAGGTCATTTTGCTGGGCTCTGGCAGTGCTCCTCCTTGCACAAAGGCTGAGGTAGCAGTCCTGCTGCTGGGTTGTTACACTCCTACGGCCCCCTCCATGCCTCCTGGTGTACTGGCCTGTCTCCTGGCAGCGCCTCCAGCCTCTGGACACTACGCTGACAGACACAGCAAGCCTTCTTGCCACAGCTCGCATTGATGTGCCATCCTAGATGAGCTGCACTACCTGAGCCATTTGTGTGGGTTGTAGAGTCCATCTCATGCTACCACGAGTGTGAAAGCACAACCAACATTCAAAAGTGACCAAAACATCAGCCAGAAAGCATTGGTACTCAGAAATGGTCTGTAGTCCCCACCTGCAGAACCACTGCTTTATTGAGGGTGTCTTAATAATTGCCAATAATTTCCATCTGTTGTCTAGTCCATTTGCACAACAGCATGTGAAATTGATTGTCAAACAGTGTTGCTTCCTAAGTGGACAGTTTGATTTCCTCAGAAGTTTGATTTACTTGGAGTTATATTCTGTTGTTTAAGTGTTCCCCTTATTTTTTTGATTATATATATATATATATATATATATATATATATATACATATGCAACCATTGTTTTAGGGTTTCCATTGTACAGTAAAAATGACCTGGAAATATGATTCTGTAGGACAGAATGATTACAGCAATAAAGAGTTTGAATAACTTTTTTATATTTTAGTTAAAGCACCCCTCCAGAGTTTTTTGTGCTGTTCCATTTTCAACAAGAGCCGGAGGTCACTTTTCAATGCAAGTCTATGAGAAACTCGTTCTGGCTCCCATAGACATATTGAACGCTTGTGACCATTACTTTTGGTCAGTCAGACGCTGCAGTCACGAGATGGCGCTGGAGATGGCGCTGCAGGACCTAAGTATAAGACTAGGATCAGGGACCTTGGATTAGTAATATCACTCCAGCGCTGAAATTAAAAGACAAAAAAACAAACACTGGAGTTGGAGTGGTGCTGTAAATAAGTTCTGAAAAAAACCCACAGACAACATTCTAGAGACCCATCATTGTTTTTTATGTCGATGGAGGTGTGTGAGGGCTTGATTTTTTGCGATTTGACATTTTAACTGTTTTTCATTTCAGCAATTCTTAGCAAAACACAGTAACTGAAATCCTAAATTCCGGCTCTTTGATTTTTTTTTTATCTTTTCCACGCCTACCACACGGTTGAAAGAATGTTATATTTTAATAATTTGCACTTTCATGCATGACAAAATACTAAAACTTTATTTTCTAGTCCCTTTAGGGGTCTTGAACCAGTGATCATTCATTGCCCAGACTAAACGCTGTGATACAAAATTAGATTGAAAATCAGCAGCGATCAGAGCTACAGGTGCTTCTCACAAAATTAGAATATCTTCAAAAAGTTTCACAAAGGTTTGGGGAGCCATGTCATCTGCTGGTGTAGGTCCACTGTGTTTTATCAAGACCAAAGTCAGTGCAGCCGTCTACCAGGAAATTTTAGAGCACTTCATGCTTCCCTCTGCCGACAAGCTTTATGGAGATGGAAATGTCATTCTCCAGCAGGACTTGGCACCTGTCCACACTGCCAAAAGTACCAATACCTGGTTTACAAACAACAGTATCACTGTGCTTGATTGATCAGCAAACTAGCCTCACCTTAATCCCATAGAGAATCTATGGGGTATTGTCAAGAGGAAGAGGAGACACCAGACCCAATAATGCAGACGAGCTGAAGGCTGCTATCAAAGCAACCTGGGCTTCCATAACACCTCAGCAGTACCACAAGCTGATCGCCTCCATGCAACGCCACATTGATGCAAAAGGAGCCCGACCAAGTATTGAGTGCATTGACTGAACATACATTTCAGTAGGCCAACATTTCAGATTTTAAAATCATTTTTCAAGCTGGTGTTATAAAGTATTCTAATTTACTGAGATAATGACTTGGGGGTTTTCATTCACTGTAGGCCATGAGTTTCACTTTTTGTATTGAAGAACTGAAATAAATTTACTTTTTGATGATATTCTAATTTTGTGAGCAGCACCTATAGATCTGTTTACTAGGTATCCTATGTTATTTATATGCACCAGTGCTTTTACTTACAGCAGGTTTTATGTTCATTTTGTTTCTGAATTAGGTTTTGTCTGTTTAGTGGCCAGTGTGACCAACTTGTACTCCAGTTATTTTTTTTTTCCAATTAAGAAGCTATAGTGTGTAGCCTATCACCAGTGAGAGGGGAAGTGTATACTGATCCGTGAGTCTCAGAGCAGGTCCTATGCTGATCCATTAATCAGCCACGCTAGGCTATGGAGCTCTGTGAAGCACAGATGAAACGTGGAAGGCTTCTAATTTGCATCCATGTCTTGCGGAGCTGTTGCATAGTGATAAATTTAAGTGAAGACATGTGACCTTCTAGCCTTATAGAACAGCATGTTTAGTGACCTCAAAAATGGCAGTGAAAACTGATAAGTGTATATTTAAATAATAATAAAAAAATAATAATAATGAACATTGTACACTCCATAATTCCACAAAAAGGCAGCACAACAGGTAAGGTAACTTTAATGAACGAGGGGTACACAGGATCCCCTGCAGATACACTAGGGTATTCCACTTGCTTCCATCAGTTAGTGTCTTGTTGGATATCACCAGTCATTCACGTGGAGCAGCGAGATCTGGGCGTCAGAAATGTATAGAAGATTGCCACGTCTGGCAGACACACAGGACGAACTATTTTCCTATTCTTTGCACCACCCAGTCCTGTTGGCACAATGGGCACCGGTTGTTCTGCTTCACCCACAGGGACATGCAGCAGTTGTGGAACGAGTGATTACATTCTCCCCATACCACTGTAAGAGAACAGAGCACAGTGTGAATGAGCACGTCATTACCGATCACACACGGTGTGGGGCCTGGAGGACGGGTTTACACTTACTGTCCCTTTATGGACTTGGGGGGGAGACCGGGGGATCATATTGCTCTTTTATTACAAGCCACAAGCAGGAGAAGCAGAGTGACACTGCGGATCTGTAATGAACAAGTCTGTATCCAGGGAAATAATCTCCAACTCCAAGGAAGGAAAAAGGATGAAGAAACTAATGAGTTGTAGGGGCAGGGGGATACGACAGCTCCTGCTCATAGTCTACATCTGATTCCTGACCTGGAGATGTGCGCTCCATTTATGACTAGAAATGTGGGATCTAGCCATGTACACAGTATGCTCTTTTAAGAGACTTACCCACCAATGATAATACCTTCTTAAGAGACCAAAGAGATTAAAAGTAAAGACCCTGCTAATCCTGGCAGCGCCTGACCCTACTAACCTGACCACGCTTCTCACAGCAAAATGGCCATAGCTACAACAAAAGGCAGAGAGAAGCGTCACAATGATCTAAATCTAGCGGTTGGAGCTGAGGAGAAGATTTGAGGTGCCCTGGTCTGGGGTCCAGTCCTGCCCTCCGTGGCATCTGGACCAGAGCGTTCTTAAGGTCTGCAGGTGGTATTCTTGACCTGGGATTATTGGCAGTTCGAGCCTACTAGGCTTCCGGGCCAAGGATGCCAGGCAAGATATAAGACTGGGCGTTGGACCAGAGAGGTCATCAATTCTGTGGATGGCATCTTTTGCCCGGCAGGGCAGTAAGCGCAAGAGGCGCCAATGATCCCAGGTTGAGAACTGAAGACTCTGGTCCAGATGCCACAGAGGACAAGACTGGACCCCAGACCAGGGCAGCTCAAATCTATTTGCTCAATTCTAACCACTAGATCTAAGCACCTCCTACCAAAAATTCTGTGCCACTTTTCTATGCCTCTTGTTCTAGCTATGGCCATATGGGAGTGCAAACCTTTTTGCTCAACTCTGCAAGCTATGTTTTGTTAGTTAAAGAAGTTCTCTGAGTGTCTTTTACATTGATAGCTTATATTAAGGCTAGGTCATGAATATCTAATTAAGGAGGTGGGGTGCGACACCCGGTACCCCTGCTGATCAGCAGTTCGTGGTGCCAGCCGGAAATGCTCAGCTGTCAGCGGCCTCAGCCCAGTACTGCCCCCTACTGATTCATACAGGTGGCTGCAGCCACTATACCACCGAGAGCTGTGCAGCTCAACAACTGAGCACTCCAGCCTCCACCAGCTGATCAGCAAGGGGTCTCAGACAACCCTTATCTTGACTTTAGTAATTTCAAACTTTTCTGTATCTCACAAGCGACCAAGGCTATGGATATTATTAATAATAATAATATTATTCTCCTCACATTACCTTTCCACTGGTTTGGAGTATATATAAAAAACAAATATATATAAAACACACGATACTTCAGATTTCCAAAACTCCAAGATAAAAGGAACAATTCCTGCAGTGTTTTCGGCTTGAAAAAAAAAAAAAAAGAGTCTCGGCCTGCATTGGATGCGCTATATGCCATATACAGGTGCTTGGACGCCCAGCCTGAAATCTGTTCACTGTCTCTTGGAGCAACAGATCCCCCTCGCCCAAGGATGAACTCTAAAAATGGATTCAACTGACACCAGGTATATTGTTGACATCTGTACTTACCACCCCCCAAAATAATTATTGCTTCATATTTGGACACTTAATTTTGACCCAATACAATAAATTGATTAAGAAATGGGATCCATCACTGATGGAAAGCATAGAAACCCAGTAACATACCCACACAGTCCTCCTGCTTGTTCTCAGCTTGGCATCGCAGGCAGGCATCTAGAAATACAGATAAATAGCACTTAATACAGTTAAACAAGCACGTGGCGCAGTGGCACCTGAAACATTACATTATTAAATGGATTATATTTTGCATAAATAAATAGTACAGGTGAATATAAGAAAGTATGTCTCAGAGAAATCTGCTCCTGTCTCCACTTATGAGCCACTTCATTCACTCCGTGCCTTCTGATCTCATGAGTCACTTTGATAAACCAAACCAACTCAGTCTTGATCAGAGCCAGATGGACCGTGAGGGGTGGTTACACCTTCCATTATAATTTATGGAGGGGGTGATGGGAGGAGTAAGGAGCACAATGTGAGCCAAGGCAGACACAGACAGGCAGGTCATGCTGCAGCTTCAAGCGTCTCAAACTAGTGCTGAATTTACATCTACACAGCTCACTAATGCTATACATATACAGGTGCTTCTCATAAAATTAGAACAGCAAAAAGTTAATTTCAGTTCTTCAATACAAAGAGTGAAACTCATAGAGTCATTACAAACAGAGTGATCTATTTCAAGTATTTATTTCTGTTAATGTTGATGATTATGGCTTACAGCCAATGAAAACCCAAAAGTCATTATCTCAGTAAATTAGAATACTTTATAAACACCAGCTTGAAAAATGATTATAAAATCAGAAATGTTGGCCTACTGAAATGTATGTTCAGTAAATGCACTCAATACTTGGTCGGGGCTCCTTTTGCATCAATTACTGCATCAATGCAGCATGGCATGGAGGAGATCAGCCTGTGCCTCTGCTGAGGTGTTATGGAAGCCCAGGTTGCTCGGATATCAGCCTTCAGCTCGTCTGCATTGTTGGTTCTGGTGTCTCCTCTTCCTCTTAACAATACCCCATAGATTCTCTATAGGATTAAGGTCAGGCGAGTTTGCTGGCCAATCAAGCACAGTGATACTGTTGTTTGTAAACCAGGTATTGGTACTTTTGGCAGTGCGAACAGGTGCCAAGTCCTGCTGGAGAATGACATTTCCATCTCCAAAAAGCTTGTCGGCAGAGGGAAGCATGAGGTGCTCTAAAATTTCCTGGTAGACGGCTGCACTGACTTTGGTATTGATAAAACACAGTGGACCTACACCAGCAGATGACATGTCTCCCCAAACCATCACTGATTGTGGAAACTTCACACTAGACCTCAAGCAGCTTGGATTGTGTCCTCTCCACTCTTCCTCCAGACTCTGGGACTTTAATTTCCAAATGAAATGCAAAATTTACTTTCATCTGAAAACACCTTGGACCACTGAGCCACAGTCCAGTTCTTTTTCTCCTTGGCCCAGGTAAGACGCTTCTGGCGTTGTCTATTGGTCATGAGTGACTGACACAAGGAATGCGACACTTGTAGCCCATGTCCTGGATACGTCTGTGTGTGGTGGCTCGTGAAGCAATGACTCCATCAGCAGCCCACTCCTTGTGACTCTCCCCCAAAATTTTGAATGGCCTTTTCTTAATCCTTTCAAGGCTGCAGCTATCCCGGTTGCTTGTGCACCTTTTTCTACCACACTTTTTCCATCCACTCAACTTTCCATTAATATGCTTGGATACAGCACTCTGAACAGCCAGCTTCTTTAGCAATGACGTTTTGTGGCCTACCCTCCTTGTGGAGTGTGTCAATGACTGCCTTCTGGACATCTGTCAAGTCAGCAGTCTTCCCCATGATTGTGGAGCCTACTGAAACAGACTAAGGCTGGTCTCACACGTCCTGATATTTCCGGTACCGGAGATATCTGTGTCGGTGTGTGTGTAATACGTGTGGCAACCGTGTGCCGCATCAGTACCACACGGATGGCCGCCTGGGAAGAAGCACTACAGTAAGCGCTGTTCCCCGGCGGCTGGTGCTGAAGACGGCTGTCATCGTTCTCCCCTGTTCTGCCATGTGCGGTACGTGTTTACACGGACCCATTGACTTTAATGGATCCGTGCAGCTGCACAAAAACAGACGTGTGGGTCACTTGGACGGTCTGTGAAAAAACAGATATGTGCACAGACCCATTCATTTGAATGGGTCTACGTGTGTCAGTGTCTCCAGTACGTGTGAAAGAGGCCTAAGGAGGAACATTTTTAAATGCTTAGGAAGCCTTTGCAGGTGTTTTTTGTTAATTATTCTAATTTACTGAGATAATGACTTTTGGGTTCTCATTGGCTGTAAGCCATAATCAGCAACATTAACAGAAATAGACACTAAATACATCATTCTGTTTCTAATGACTATATAATATGAGTTTCACTTTTAATTGAAGAACTGAAATAAATTCTCTTTTTGATGATATTCTAATTTTGTGAGAAGCACTTGTACATTGCCCTCCACGCGGCGGCTGAACCTTGTGCTGCAGAGAAAGAAGAGTAGGAATCCTTCTAGTCTGTTGTGTAAAGGAGACATGGCAGCTTGTCTTCACCCACTAGCTCAGAGAACTGAACATTAGGGAAATGGTGTCTGCAGAGGGGAAAATTGGTGAAAAATACAGGATACATGTCACGCAATGGCCAGAAACAGTGTTATGCCTCATTTATACACACAGGACAGATTATTCTGAAAAGTCACCTGAAATGAGAGGTACGCTTTACAGCTACGCGCACACGTTGATTAAATGGATGCAGAAGTTTTGCAGCTGCAAAAATGTGCATGCTGAAGATTTATTTTCTGCACCAAATCTGCAAGTCAAAAATACCCATCGTATGCATGACACGTCAGATTCACTTTGCTGGCATCAGGATTGCCTCATGTTTTGCTACCAAATCTGCAACGTGTGCACAAGTCCTAATACGGAGGTGTTTAAAAAAAAAAAAAAAACAACAACTAAAGCTTTTTTTGCGGTAGAGCCACTCCAGCCTTGCGAGATTACTTTAAAACAGATACAGTGGGGGAATAAGTATTTGATCCCTTGCTGATTTTGTAAGTTTGCCCACTGACAAAGACATGAACAGTCTATAATTTTAAGGGTAGGTTAATTTTAACATTGAGAGATAGAATATCAAAAATAAAATCACATTGTATAAATTATATAAATTTGCATTATGCAGTGAGAAATAAGTATTTGACCCCCTATCAACCATTTAGAGTTCTGGCTCCTACAGACCAGTTAGACGCTCCTGATCAACTCGTTACCTGCATTAAAGGCAGCTATCTTACATTGTCACCTTTATAAAAGACTCCTGTCCACAGACTCAATTAATCCGTCAGACTCTAACCTCTACAACATGGGCAAGACCTTTATAAGGATGTCAGGGACAAGATCATAGACCTACACAAAGCTGGAAAGGGCTACAAAACCATAAGTAAGACGCTAGGTGAGAAGGAGACAACTGTTAGTACAATAGTATGAAAATGGAGACAATGCAAAATGACTGTCAATCGACATCGATCTGGGGCACAATGCAAAATCTCACCTTGTGGGGTATCCTTGATCATGAGGAAGGTGAGAGATCAGCCTAAAACTACACGGGGGGAGGGGGGGGGAACTTGTTAATTATCTCAAGGCAGCTGGGACCACAGTCACCAAGGAAACCATCGGTAACACATTTCAACATAAAGGTTTAAAATCCTGCAGTGCCCGCAAGGTCCCCCTGCTCAAGGAGGCACATGTGCAGGCCTGTCTGAAGTTTGCCAGTGAACACCTGGATGATTCTGTGAGTGATTGGGAGAAGGTGCTGTGGTCAGATGAGACAAAAATTGAGGGCTTTGGCATTAACTCAACTCACCGTGTTTGGAGGAAGAGAAATGCTGCCTATGACCCAAAGAACACTGTCCCCACTGTCAAGCATGGAGGTGGAAACATTATGTTTTGGGGGCGTTTCTCTGCTAAGGACACAGGACTACTTCACCGCATCAATGGGAGACTGGATTCAGCCATGTACCGTAAAATCCTGAATGACAACTTCCTTTCCTCCGCCAAGACATTAAAAATGGGTCGTGGCTGGGTCTTCCAGAAAGACAGTGACCCAAAACATACAGCCAAGGCAACAAAGGAGTGGCTCAAAATGCACAGGCTACATGAAACAAAATATTTTATGCACTGACATTATGTGACTTTCATGCCATTCAAGTAGAGATGAGCAAATCAATCCACAGCAGCCCAGTATTCTATGGTTACCAGATGGGAGCCCTGCAATCTGTCTAACTGCCGCCATTCATAGCACCTTTTGATTAGTTGTGAGGAGCTACAAGTCAGTATTAAATGATTTGTACTCTGCATTTTTCATCACTTAAACCCATCTCAAAATTTTCAGTTGTCTCTGAGCTGGTGGAGACTGATAACGTCTTCTATACACAGCACACAGGCGTAAGGGATTCCCTGCTCTTCTGTCTTTCTGCAGCACAAGATGCAAGGAGGACAATGTACAGTTGTACGGAGACGTGTAGCTGTGACTTCAGTGTGATAAACACAACGGGCTTTTTCAGAAATCAATGATTTTCCTGGTACATAAAGGTCCAATTTTCATCAGTGTTTGGATCAGATTTACATCTAAATCTCATTTGTTATTTTCTCATATGACAAAATTAATGGCAAAGCTTCTCCTACCCATCGCAATGTTCAAAAGCGGAGATAGAATACATGAGCTCTCTGCAATTTTCAGAGGCCTGTAGACTTGCAAGGGTCGATTTGATCCGTGATTCGGATCAAAACCGGACATATTTCTAAGATTCTCTTTTTTTTTTTTTTTTAAGAAATATATGGATAAGTGAACGGCCCCACAGATTCTAATATGTACGCGTTCAACCCACGAAAATAAAAACAGACACTTCAATGATCAATGATGGCTAAGCCTACGCTCACACTCATGGTTTGATATATTGTCTCATTTTTTGGAACAGAAAGAAGGAATCAGTTTCAAGAACAGATCCATCACATACCTGATACAACCAGAAGCGGAGGGACAGCACTGGTTTTTGGGGTTCATCTGGATTCAGTTATGTGTCAGTCTTTATAACGGTTGTGCATATTGCTTATCTGTCCTAAACACATAATGGAACCCAGAAAGATCACGCAGTACTTACTGGGGCCCCTCTGATTCCAGATCAGTTGTAAAAACGATCTGTTAACTGACATTTATTCCACTTCTCCGTTTCTAAAACATAACAGACAAACAAGATGTCAAAACACAAGAGAGTGAACATAGTTTTACAAGAAAGCTGCAAGAGCTGAGAATAGAGCTGGAGTGACAGAGGCTTCAGATCTACCCACAGCTCTTCAGCATCATTTTCACATCAATATTTTAGTAATAGTGGAACGTAACAGACCAGTCATGGAAAAGGTAAAATCTACATGCACATAAATAGTTTGGGGTGTAAATCCTGGTGACAGATTCACTATCACAAATACGTTTTACATGTAACATTGTTGCATGGTCAAATGCGGTTTTAAGTGAAACCCCTTTAAAAGTCAAATGGGCTGTCCCTCCTCTTGAGAAAGCAAAGTTTAAAGACAATCTGTCACCAGGATAAACCCCTTTCTCCCCACCCCATTTCCCCAACTTTTACATGTAGCTTTCAAAGACAAGTCCAGCAATACCTTTACATTACAGAGAAATCAGTGTTCTATATGCAAATGAGACTGAAGAACTATTTGTAGATGTGAAGCCTCTGTCACTCCAGCTCTATTCCCTACTCAGCACCGCCTTCTGCTTGACTGACAACTCTTGCCTGAAGTCACAGCATAGAACAGTCATCGGTTTAAAAAAAAAAAAAAAAAAGGAGGACCACACCACAAATGCTAGAAATTACTACGGTGTGGTTTTCCTGTTACAGCTGCTGTTTTGCATGCAGGAGAAAAAAAACCCATAAAACTGTGAACATGCTCCATTCTTATAGTCGTTCGCACTAATGTGTTCATTGGGCAGTGACCGTTTATAGGGGTGGTCTCGAATGTGTGATCAGGAGCACAGCGCTCCTCTGCCTCCCGGCTGCTGCACTTCTAGTGACCGACAGTTCAGAGCAGAGACATTGCTGCGCGGCCGTTTCAAACTAAACGCTGAATGACACTGCAGAGTTCACTTTCTCTGCAGCACAGGAACTGAAGCTAGTCGGACCCAGATTCAAAACGGTGTAAAACAGAGCATGCTCCCTGCCAGAAAAATTCACTATTCAGACAGCTGAGGTGGTCGGTAACCCAGGCAACAGGCTGTAAACTATACAAATAATCCTTTCTTCGTGAGAAAGGAGAATATCTATTTATATAATTGCCTTGTAATGTTTTAATTTCATGTTCTGTCCAGATGTCACCGTATCCCAGAATTCCAAGTGGAGGAAGTTCACAGACCGCCATATTGGGACACCCAAGTGATGGGTGTCTCAATATGGAAACTGCTGCTGGTACCAACCTATTGCGCGGTAGCAGCAGTGGAACACAGTCGCACCACACACATTCTACAAACTGTACGTTCCACACTCACCCTCTTGTGCGGTACCACCAGCGGAACATCGTCGCGAACACGCTGCCGCCGTGATCAGCCGAATGATTCACTGACTGCCGACATCTTTGTACAGGAGGAGCGCATGCGCAGTTTTAATGTGACCGCCGCTATCTGTCTGCACAAAGATGGCAGCGGTCTGATTTACTGTGCCTGCGTGAACTACACGCAGGTGCAGTGAATCATTTGGCTGATCCCAGCTGCAGATGTGCGACGTGTCTACAGGAAGAGGAAGCCGGTCACATTAGAGGGGTTTTCCCATGAACGAAAGTTCATTTTAAAAATTGTCTGTGTCTGACCGTGTACAGAAAATACCACATCTCCTGGGCAGGGGAGGAAGCAAAAGACAATACTGACATTACAGCAGGGGATCAATCACAGTGGATTCAGTTTGTGAGGTAAAATATTTCACTGACTTTTTAAAAAATATTTTACCTCACAAAATGTATCCTCTGCGATCTCCTGCTGTAATGTCAGTATTGTCTTTTGCTTCCTCCCATGCCCAGGAGCTGTGGTATATTCAGTACACGGTCAGACAGAGTTTTTAAAATTAACTTTTGTTCGTGGGAAAACCTTTTAAAAAGCAAATATCAATGCCAACATGTCTCCTCCTAAAAAGTACGCCAATGACAATGAAAGGAAAGCAGCAAAGGCACAACGTCCAAGACAACAAAGGGCAAATGAGACTCTAAGAGCAACAGCATCGCTGGGACAAAAACAATGCATATAAGCGTAGGCGTCAAGCACATGAGTCCCCTGATGCAAAAGTCATTAGATTATCACAGGATGCCACTAGGCAACAACAGCGCCGCATGCCTGCCCCCATCGTGACATTACCATGCCTCCATCTAGTTTTAATAAGATGTAAATGACAAAGTTGCTTATTTTCAAAATCATTTTCAATTCTACCCATTTAAGAACTTGACACAAAGCCTTTGAAGGGAACCGGTTATGAAAAAGAGAACGGGAAAAAAAAAAAGTGTATTAACCTGCAGATAAGGTGTTAATTAGCAAGTTAACAGCGTTCTGAAGCTACCTAGCTGCTGCACTGAAAGCTCAGATACTGGAAGGAAATTACCTCGATTCCTCCCTGCAGCCTCTGGCTTTCAGTCACTGACTAGTATACAGTAAGAGGCAGCTGTAACTACACCCCAGCACTGACTGACAGCGGGCTCATCAGTGCAGTGCTGTCAGTCAGTGATTAGTTGCAGCCGCCACTCTATGTACTGGGAAGTGACTGAAGCCACGGATCTGTGACTGAAAGCTCAAGGGAGGTATAAAGTACATTTCCTCCTGGCAGCGGGGCTCTCTGTATTCTAATCTCCCCCCCACTTGACAGGCTCCTTTTAAGAGGTATTATCCATTACTCGGACAGCCCCTTCTCAATTGCTACATAACCCCCCCCCCCGTAAAATGATAACAGCCCGTCCTCCCCTTGTTTCAGCTCCGTCAGGTCTCACATGACATTGTTCTGTCACGTAAGCCCTGCAGCCAATCACTCACTCTTCCTTTGGATGAAATTAACACCGGGAAGAAGTGATGGGCGCTGCTCTCTGACGTCCTCTGAAGGCCAGAGAAAGTGTGACGGGCCACCGACTGCCGTACACGTGAGCCCTGGGAGACCAGACGCACAGCTTTCAGGAGCAGCACAGAGGGAATAAGGAATACGGCAATTGAGATGGCGCTGTCTGACTAGTGGATGACCCCTTTAATGCTCCAAGTAGCACTTCAGAAGTTATCGGTTATACAGCCGCCGCTCACACATCCCGGACAGTGTATTTTAGGAATAAGATCTGTTGTATCAGCTGCGGGAGAGAAGCAGAAGGGGCCAATGGTTATTGCGAGGTCCATTCTTTAGGGGGAAAAAAAAAAAAAAAAGGGAAAGACTTTCATGAAATCCAATTTTATTTTATTTTTTAAACAAACTAGACCCGATAATAATGGCTGGACCCTTCTGCTTCCATTTCCACAACTGATCACTTATTCCTAACTAGATGGTGGCCCGATTCTAACGCATCGGGTATTCTAGAATATGTATGTCCACGTAGTATATTGCCCAGCCACGTAGTATATTGCACAGCCACGTAGTATATTGCACAGCCACGTAGTATATTGCACAGCCCACGTAGTATATAGCACAGCCACGTAGTATATAGCAGCCACGTAGTATATTGCCCAGCCGCGTAGTATATTGCCCACGTAGTATATTGCACAGTGACGTACTATACAGAACAGAGCCACGTAGTATATTGCACAGCCCACGTAGTATATTGCCCAGTGACGTAGTATACAGCACAGAGCCACATAGTATATTGCACAGCGACGTAGTATATTGCACAGCGACGTAGTATACAGCACAGAGCCACATAGTATATTGCACAGCCACGTAGTATATTGCACAGCCACGTAGTATATTGCACAGCCCACGTAGTATATTGCACAGCCCACGTAGTATATTGCCCAGTGACGTAGTATACAGCACAGAGCCACATAGTATATTGCACAGCGACGTAGTATATTGCCCAGCCACGTAGTATATAGCACAGCCACGTAGTATATTGCCCAGCCACGTAGTATATAGCTCAGCCACGTAGTATATTGCCCAGCCACGTAGTATATTGCCCAGCCACGTAGTATATTGCCCAGCCACGTAGTATATTGCCCAGCCACGTAGTATACAGCACAGAGCCACGTAGTATATTGCCCAGCCAGGATGTCACAGGTTAAAAAAATAAACATATACCCATCTTCCGCAGGCGCGTTGTAGTTCTGTCGCCTGTGTGCGGTGCAGGCGGCAGCTTCCAGTCCCAGGGTGTGATGACGTCGCGGTCACATGACCGTGACGTCATGGAAGGTCCGTCTCCCAGACCATCCTTGCCACCGGAACGTGCCGCTTGCATGGACCGGTCACCGGAGCATTGCAAGGAGTGGGAAAGGTGAGTATATAATGATTTTTTTTTTTTTAATTATTTTTAACATTAGATGTTTTTACTATTGACGCTGCATAGGCAGCGTCAATAGTTAAAACTTGGTCACACAGGCGGTAACGGAGTGAGTTACCCGCGGCATAACGCGGTCCGTTACCGCTGCCATTAACCCTGTGTGAGCCGTGACTGCGGGGAGTATGGACGGGCCACTGACTGCGGGGGAGTAGGGAGGGACTAATCGGACTGTGGCCATCGCTGATTGATCGCGGCAGCCATGACAGGCAGCTGGCGCGACCAATCAGCGACTTGGATTCCATGACAGACAGAGGCCGCGACCAATGAATATCCGTGACAGACAGACATAAGGACAGACAGACGGAAGTGACCCTTAGACAATTATATATATATATATATAGATGGACGGTCCGAGATCACATGAGCAGATAGCGGGGGATAGTGAGGCTGAAGCCTCATGATCGGGGGGGGGGGGGTGTATCGCTGTGATCCGGGTCTGTGCCCCCCATACTATGGATCAGTAACGAGCAGCACACATATGAATGTGGCTGTGGGGGGCTGGTATGAGGCAGGGGCACAGGTGGTGGACATCATGGCCTGGCACTGTGCACAGAGGTGCATTACCAGGGATGACATGGCCGATCCGCACCGTGTGCCCTGTGCCCACAAAGCACATGTGCGGCAGCACTGCGGTATATTGCCGGCATGTGTCCTAGGGCAGGCAGCACAGGCGCACATCTGCCGCAGCACACACGGTACGCCCACCGCCGCGTTACCGCAGGGCCGGACCCCCCGTGCTCACCCATGACCTGCACCCTGCAGATGGCGCACGTGTCGCACTCCACGTCCCAGCTCCACATCGCCACCGCGTTCCATTTCTTCAGAGAAAACATCTTGACACTCGGCCGGGTGAGCTCCGCCCGCCGATCGGCCATACCGGTAAGAGGCGTAGAGGGATCTGCCCTATTGAACGGCGAGGTCACAGATGATGACCAATCAGCGATGAGGAATGGCAAGAACCGGAAACCTTACCGGAGAGAACGACCAATCAGGTAACTGGAGCGTGCGGCATTGCCTTAAAGGTCCAATGACTGCGGGAGCTGGTGACGTCAGTGTCAGAGGAGAGCGGAGGGATGTGATTACAGGATATGACCAGCAGGGGGAGCGCAAGATAAACTGAAGATGCAGGAAAACTTCTAAAAACATCATTGTCTTGAGTCAGTGTGTCCTAGAGGGGCGGATGGGGGAGGGGCAGGGTTGTTAGGTTGTTGTTATTATTATTATTATTATTATTTATTATTTATTATTATAGCGCCGTTTATTACATGGCGCTTTACATGTGTTGTATACATTATGTCTTATAAATTGGATCTGTGTCACCTGCTATAACTTAACCCCTTCATGACCATGGGATTTTCCGTGTTCGTTTTTCGCTCCCCTCCTTCCCAGAGCCATAACTTTTTTATTTTTTCGTCAATTTGGTCATGTGAGGGCTTATTTTTTGCAGGACGAGTTGTACTTTTGAACAACATCATTGGTTTTACCATGTCGTGTACTAGAAAACGGGAAAAAAATTCCAAGTGCGGTGAAATTGCAAAGAAAAGTGCAGTCCCACACCTGTTTTTTGTTTGGCTTTTTTGCTAGGTTCACTAAATGCTAAAACTGACCTGCCATTATGATTCTCCAGGTCATTACGAGTTCATAGACACCTAACATGACTAGGTTATTTTTTACCTAAGTAATGAAAAAACGATACCCGTAGCGTCTCCATTTTTCATGATCTGGGGTCAGGTGAGGGCTTATTTTTTGCGTGCCGAGCTGGCGTTTTTAATGATAGCATTTTGGTGCAGATACGTTCTTTTGATCGCCCGTTATTACATTTTAATGCAATGTCGCGGCGACCAAAAAAACGTAATTCTGGTGTTTCTAATTTTTTTCTCGCTACGCTGTTTAGCGATCAGGTTAATGCTTGTTTATTATTGATAGATCGGGCGATTCTGAACACGGCAATACCAAATATGTGTAGGTTTGATTTTTTTATTATTGATTTATTTTGATTGGGGCGAAAGGGGGTTGATTTAAACTTTTATATTTTTTTTATTTCTTTCACATTTTTTTTTACTTTTGCCATGCTTCAATAGCCTCCATAGGAGGCTAGAAGCAGGCACAACGCGATCGGCTCTGCTACATAGCAGCGATCTGATGTTCGCTGCTATGTAGCAGAAATGCAGGTGTGCTGTGAGCGCCGACCACAGGGTGGTGCTCACAGCTGCCGGGAATCAGTAACCATAGAGGTCTCAAGGACCTCTATGGTTACACTGCTGAAGCATCGCCGACCTCCGATCATGTGACGGGGGTCGGCGATGCGATCATTTCCGGCCGCCTGGCCGGATGCGGTAGATAAATGCAGCTGTCTGCGTTTGACAGCGGCATTTAACTAGTTAATAGGAGTGGGCAGATCGCGATTCTGCCCGCGCCTATCACAGGCACATGTCAGCTGTTCAAAACAGCTGACATGTCCCGGCTTTGATGCGGGCTCACCGCCGGAGCCCGCATCAAAGCTGGGCTTCTGACCTCGGACGTACTATCCCGTCCGAGGTCAGAAAGGGGTTAATAGTGATAATGTGTGCAAACTGTAAAGCGATGCAGAATATGTTAGTGCTATATAAAAATAAAGATGATTATTATTATTATTATAGCATCAGCTCATTTCCTGGTGATGTAATAATAATAATAAATAATAATAATTTTATTTATATAGCGCCAACATATTCCGCAGCGCTTTACAACTTATAGAGGGGACTTGTACAGACAATAGACATTGCAGCATAACAGAAATCACAGTTCAAAACAGATACCAGGAGGAATGAGGGCCCTGCTCGCAAGCTTACAAACTATGAGGAAAAGGGGAGACACGAGAGGTGGATGGTAACAATTGCTTTCATTATTCTGACCAGCCATAGTGTAAGGCTCGGGTGTTCATGTAAAGCTGCATGAACCAGTTAACTGCCTAAGTATGTAGCAGTACAGACACAGAGGGCTATTAACTGCATAAAGTGTATGAGAACATGATACGAGGAACCTGATTATGTTTTGTTTTTTTTTGTTTTGTTTTTTTTATGATAGGCCACACAGGGATAGTTAGGTTAATGTGCTGAGGCGGTAGGCCAGTCTGAACAAATGCGTTTTTAGGGCACGCTTAAAACTGTGGGGATTGGGGATTAATCGTATTAAACTGGGTAGTGCATTCCAAAGAATCGGCACAGCACGGGTAAAGTCTTGGAGACGGGAGTGGGAGGTTCTGATTATTGAGGATGCTAACCTGAGGTCATTAGTGGAGCGGAGGGCACGGGTAGGGTGGTAGATTGAGACCAGAGAGGAGATGTAGGGTGGTGCTGAGCCATGGAGCGCTTTGTGAATGAGGGTAGTAGTTTTGTACTGGATTCTGGAGTGGATGGGTAGCCAGTGTAATGACTGGCACAGGGTAGAGGCATCGGTGTAACAGTTGGTGAGGAATATGATCCTGGCAGCAGCATTCAGGACAGATTGGAGCGGGGAGAGTTTGGTAAGAGGGAGGCCGATTAGTAGAGAGTTACAATAGTCCAGACGAGAATGAATATGAGGAACAGTAAGAGTTTTTGCAGAGTGGAAAGTAAGAAAAGGGCAAATTCTAGAAATGTTTTTGAGATGCAGATAAGAAGAGCGAGCCAGTGATCGGATGTGGGGGGTGAACGAAGGCTCGGAATCAAGGATGACCCCAAGGCAGCGGGCATGTTGCTTGGGAGTAATGGTGGAACCGCACACGGAGATGGCAATGTCAGACAAAGGTAGGTTAGTAGAGGGAGAGAACACGAGGAGTTCAGTTTTTGACCGGTTCAGTTTCAGATAGAGGGAGGACATGATGTTAGAGACAGCGGTAAGACAATCACTGGTGTTTTCTAAGAAGGTCGGAGTGAAAGCAGGAGAAGAAGTGTATAATTGGGTGTCGTCAGCATAGAGATGGTACTGGAAACCAAATCTACTGATTGTTTGTCCAATAGGGGCGGTATACAAAGACAAGAGTAGGGGGCCTAGGACTGACCCTTGAGGAACCCCAACAGTAAGGGGAAGGTGAGAGGAGGAGGAACCAGCAAAACATACAGTGAAGGATCGGTCAGAGAGATAGGAGGAGAACCAAGAGAGAACGGTGTCCTTGAGGCCGATGGAGCGGAGCATATTGAGGAGGAGCTGATGATCCACAGTGTCGAATGCTGCGGAGAGATCCAAGAGAATTAGCATGGAGTAGTGACAATTAGATTTAGCTGTTAGTAGGTCATTAGAGACTTTACTGAGGGCAGTTTCAGTAGAGTGTAAAGAGCGGAAGCCAGATTGAAGAGGGTCGAGAAGAGAGTTATCTGAGAGATAGCGGGTAAGACGGGAGTGGACCAGGCGTTCGAGGAGTTTAGAGATGAAGGGAAGATTAGAGACAGGTCTATAATTAGCGGCACAGTTTTGGTCGAGTGATGGTTTTTTAAGTAATGGATGTATGATGGCATGATTAAATGAGGAGGGAAAAGTACCGGAAGTGAGAGAAAGGTTGAATATTTTTGTTAGGTGAGAGGTGACAGCCGGGGAAAGGGACTGGAGGAGATGTGACGGAATGAGGTCACTGGTGCAAGTAATCGGGTGAGAAGATGCAAGGAGCCCGACTACTTCTTCTTCTGTAACTGGCTCAAAGTCAGAGAATGAACTAGATGCAGTGGGGGAGGGAGGACAGTGCATGGTATGAAGAGATTGAGAGATGATTTCCTGTCGAATGTGGTCAATTTTTTCTTTGAAGTAATTGGCCAGATCGTCAGCACGGAGATCCGTGGTTGGGGCCTTCTCTCTTGGGTTGAGTAGGGACTGGAAAGTGTCAAAGAGACGTTTAGGGTTATTTGACAGTGAGGTGATCAGGGTGTTGAAATAGGTTTGTTTGGAGAGGTGAAGGGCAGAGATGTATGTTTTTAGCATGAACTTATAATGGATGAAATCTTTGGGTAGATTAGATTTTCTCCACAGACGTACGGCGCACCTGGAGCACCGCTGCAGGAAACGTGTTTGCAGCGTGTGCCACGGTTGTCGCCGTCTGTGTCTAGTTGCTCTATGTATAGGAGGAGCAGCTTCATCCAGGGCACTTTGCAAGGTTTCATTGTAATGCTTCAGAGCAGAATCAGGACATGAGATGGAGGAGATTGGGGCCAATGAGGACTGCAAGTTCTTCATAAGTTTCTGGGTGTTAATGGCCTGTATGTTTCTATAAGTGTGAAAAGTGAGGGTGACCTGAGCGGGATGGCAGATCTTGATAGAGAATGAAAGAAGGTTGTGGTCAGAGAGCGGGAGAGGGGAGTTTGTGAACTCGTCCACTGAGCAAAGCCGGGAGAAGACCAAGTCAAGGGAGTTTCCATCTTCATGCGTTGGAGAGTTAGTATGCTGCGAGAGGCCGAAAGAGGAGGTTAGAGATAAAAGGTGAGAAGCAGATGGGGAGTGTCATGTCGGACGCTGTTCAGACCAGGTCGGTAATTCCGCTTTTGACCACTATTTACTCATTGGCGTCTGCTAGATTTTGTCTAGCTGTTCCAGGGTTAATTTACCTGATCCTCGGATTGGAAGCTGGGCCATTTCCATGGCCTTTAAATAGTTCTCCTGATCATTGAGCGTCGCCGATTATAGCTTCTGTCTTGCGTTGTTATCTCGGTCTGGAGTGGAGAGCTGGTGGTTGGAGATTCGTTGCTGGTGGTGTATATTCCTTCGTCTTATTTACTCCTTCCTATATTTGTGTTTATTTTGCCCTGCACATTTATAGTGTATTCCTGAGTGTCTGCGGCGTGGTGTATATTTTCCTTTATCCTTGTCTGTGCTAACTGTGGGTATTTAAGTATTACCTCTTCACTGGGTGGTGGGTGGAGGTTTCAGCCTAGGGCTGAGCTCAGGAGTTAGGGTGTTAGGGTGAAGTGTAAACTTCAGGTAGAGGGTCAGTCAGGATTTCCCTAGTCTTAGGGAAATTGCAGGAGCCCGGGTTATTAGCTCTCGCTCACCAAGTCTCTCCCTGACAGGGAGAAGGGAGAAGCAATGGGGATGTTGAAATCACCCATGATAAGGGTGGGGGTGTCACAGGAGAGAAAGTGTGGAAGCCAGGTGGCAAAGTGATCCAGGAACTGATGAGAGGGGCCGGGAGGACAATACACCACTGCCACTCGCATGGAGAAGGGGACGTAGAGTCTGACAGCATGGACCTCAAAGGAAGGGAATACAAGTGAGGGTACTTGGGGGATAATTTGGAAGGTACATTTTGGTGAAAGGAGCAGACCAACGCCTCCACCTGCTCTGTTGTCTGCTCTTGGGGTATGAGAAAAGTGTAGTCCACCATATGAAAGAGCTGGATCTGACTGCTGGATCCAGGTTTCAGTAAGAGCCAGGAGATTAAGAGAGTTAGAAAGGAAGAAGTCATGGATGAAGGAGAGTTTATTACACACAGAGTGAGAATTTCAAAGGGCACAATTCAAAGAGACAGAAGGCATGCAGGGAATATTAATAAGGTTAGAGGGGTTTCTGAGTATAGCAGTTGGGAGGTTTGACTGGCTATAACATGGGGGGCCGGGGTTGGGAGAAATGTCTCCAGCAACTAGGATAAGGAGGATAGAAAGAGTGAGCAGATGGTTAAGCGATTTGTGAGAGCGTCTCTTGTGTTGGATGGTGGGACTGAATGGATCTGCGCTGTTAAGCAATGTGAACAGAGCGTGAGTGCTTTACATAGGAGAGGAGAGGACAGAGGGGCCGATATGGATGGAGTGTAAAGAGTTTATGCAAGGGCGGTGAATGTGAGTGAATGCAGCAGCCAGGATATAGATTATACAAATACATATGGGGTGAGTATTTGTTCTGTTTCAAATGAATAGGGGATAGATTTAGTTTTTCTTACCTGTCTAACTGCCATGTTATAACTGCCGAGTACTTAGAAAAAAGTACTTTGAATAAATGTACACGAATAATAGTGCACGAATGCACCCCTGCACGAATGCATCCCCAAAGTATGTCTACATTTATAGAAGGCTAGCTCTTAGATCTTACTTTTTTTTTTTTTCCCCTCTCGTTACCAATCAATCTAACTCAGTTGAGACAGCAGGACACAATAAATGTAGTGATCAGATAAACAAATGTCCAGGTCTACATGGATCATAAACCGCTTTGAAACAGTTATGTGATCTCTCTGTATCAGATGTATCAGATGTTTTATAAATTAGCATTTTTAGGGTGCAGCAATTATCTTTTTTTTTCCAAGAGCCATAACATTTTTTTTATTTTTCTATTTACCTTTTCTGTTTTGTTTTTTTCCATGCCCCGTGCTTGATCTGACTAGATTTGTCGTTTACCAGCGTCTCTGTAAATATTTGTAAACATCCAACTTTTATGGAAATCGTCATCACCGATCTAAGGCTAGGTTCACACTGCGTTAGCAGCAGCCCGTTCAGCACATACGATTTACGGGCTGCTGTAACGCAAGTGCTGACGTTTACATCCCGCTAGCGCAGATAGAGCATCTGCTAGCTCTATCTGCGCTAGCAGTGACGGACCCGGAAACGCTGCAGCCCGCGTCTCAGGGTCCGTCACTCAATGACGGCATTGTGGGCGTGCGCTAGTGATGCGTCCGACATTGCAGTCAATGGCGGCGTTAATGGACTACGTTACACCGCGTTTATGCCGCGGTGTAATGTAGTCCGTTAGACGGACTGCCAGGACGCAATGTGAACCCAGCCTAAGGCTGTGATAACTCTTGTAATGCCATGTATTAATAGATGTCACTGCAGCGAATAAACACGACCGCTCAGTCATCCGATCTCTGCACTGTGACGTCCACCGGCAATACAGATACATCTTAATATTGAATATTCGCCACTTTTTATGTGCGTTGCATTGTTGGGACTGTGCAGGCATTTTCTGGCTTCAGGGTTTGGTCACATGATTAACACAGCCTGTATAAGGTATCTGGTGGGGAAATGTTTTCTCATCAGTATGAGGCTGCCGTCACACTAGCAGTATTTGGTCAGTATTTTACACTAGTATTTGTAAGCCAAAACCAGGAGTGGGTGATAAATACAGAAGTGGTGCATATGTTTCTATTATACTTTTCCTCTGATTGTTCCACTCCTGGTTTTGGTTTACAAATACTGATGTAAAATACTGACCAAATCCTGATGGTGGCTTGATAGTCCAGAGCACCATTCGCAGTTCTGCAGGTTTCAGAGGTGGAAACTTTCCGGATTCCTTAGGCTATGTGCACATTTTCAGTTTTTTGAGTGTTGTTTAACACTTTGAGTGTACAAAGATGACAAACAGTAAAAAGAAAGTGAGCCGACCGTCCTTGGGGAGCTTCCACCCTGAAGTCGTTGTGTTCTCTATAAGGGTTTGTGCCCACGATCAGTAAACGCTGCGAGTTGGACGTGGTGAATCCGCACGGTTCAGTGAAAACAAGTGGATTCACCTGCACTCAATAGACGGCAGCACAGTGGACGCCGCAGCCATGGGCCAACATGCCACCAACAGTGTGTGCCAACCTTGTGAAGACTTACAGAAAACGTTTGACCTCTCATTGCCAACACAGGATGTATAGCAAATATTGAGATGAACTTTTATTAATGACCAAATACTTATTTTCCACCATAATTTGCAAAATAAATCTTACCAAATCAGACAAGGTGATTTTCTGGATTTGTTTTCTCATTTTGACTCTCATAGTTGTGGTCTAACTATGATGTCAATTACAGGCCTCTCTTATGTTTTTTAAAGGGAACCTGTCACCTCATTTTCTCATCATTCAGGATACATTGGGGGCTTATCTACAGCATTACTGAATGCTGCATATAAGCCCCTGATGCTGGTGGGCTTAGCTCATCTTCGATTTTGGGGGTGACAGGTTCCCTTTAAGTGGGAGAACTTGCACAATTGGTGGCTGACTAAATACTTTTTTCCCCACTGTATTCAGCACATCACACATCATTTTACATATATATATATATATATATATATATATATATATATATACATACCGTATATACTCGAGTATAAGCCGAGATTTTCAGCCCAAATTTTTGGGCTGAAAGTGCCCCTCTCGGCTTATACTCGAGTCACGGTCGGCGGTGGGGTCGGCGGGTGAGGGGGAGAGGGCGCTGAGGCATACTTACCTAGTCCCGGCGATCCTGTCGCTCCCCCTGCCCGTCCCACGGTCTCCGGGTGCCGCAGCCTCTTCCCCTGTTCAGCGGTCACGTGGGACTGCTCATTAGAGAAATGAATAGGCTGCTCCACCCCCCATAGGGGCGGAGCCGCATAATTCATTTCTCTAATCAGCGGTGCCGGTGACCGCTGATAGAGGAAAAGGCTGCGGCACCGAAGACCAGCTGTCCGGGGGAAGGAGCGGGACGCCGGGAGCAGGTAAGTATCGCATATTCACCTGTCCTCGTTCCACACGCCGGGTGTCGCGCCATCTTCCCGGCGTCTCTCTCTCTCTGCACTGACTGTGCAGGTCAGAGGGCGCGATGACGCATATAGTGTGCGCGCCGCCCTCTGCCTGATCAGTCAGTGCGGAGAGACGCCGGGAAGATGGCGCCGAGGAGCTGCAAGCAAGAGAGGTGAGTATGTGTTTTATTATTTTATTGCAGCAGCACAGCTATGGGGCAATAATGGACGGTGCAGAGCACTATATAGCACAGCTATGGGGCAATGGTGCAGAGCACTATATGGCACAGCTATGGGGCAATGGTGCAGAGCACTGTATGGCACAGCTATGGGGCAATAATGGACGGTGCAGAGCACTGTATGGCACAGCTATGGGGCAATAATGGTGCAGAGCACTATATGGCACAGCTATGGGGCAATGGTGCAGAGCACTATATGGCACAGCTATGGGGCAATAACGGTGCAGAGCACTATATGGCACAGCTATGGGGCAATAACGGTGCAGAGCACTATATGGCACAGCTATGGGGCAATAACGGTGCAGAGCACTATATGGCACAGCTATGGGGCAACGGTGCAGAGCACTATATGGCACAGCTATGGGGCAACGGTGCAGAGCACTATATATATGGCACAGCTATGGGGCAACGGTGCAGAGCATTGTATATATGGCACAGCTTTATGTGGAGTATCTATGGGGCAACGGTGCAGAGCATTATATATGGCACAGCTATCTATGGAGCATCTATGGGGCCATAATGAACGGTGCAGAGCATTATATATGGCACAGCTATCTATGGAGCATCTATGGGGCCATAATGAACGGTGCAGAGCATTATATGTGGCACAGCTTTATGTGGAGCATCTATGGGGCCATAATGAACGGTGCAGAGCATTATATATGGCACAGCTTTATGTGGAGCATCTATGGGGCCATAATGAACGGTATGGAGCATCTATTTCTAATTTTGAAATTCACCGGTACCTGCTGCATTTTCCACCCTAGGCTTATACTCGAGTCAATAAGTTTTCCCAGTTTTTTGTGGCAAAATTAGGGGGGTCGGCTTATACTCGGGTCGGCTTATACTCGAGTATATACGGTATATATAGTGGTTTGCAAATGTATTCACCCCTTGGCTCTTTACCTATTTTGTTACATTACACCCTGTGTTTAAATATTTTTGTAATCCGATTTGTGTGTGATGTATCAGCACGAAATAGTCTAAGTTGGTGAAGTGAAGTGTGAAAAATATAGGCATAAATTAAATTTATGGGATCAAATAACTGAAAATTGGGAAGTGCATATTTATTCACCCCTTTTGCTATGAAGCCACGAAAAAAATTCTGATGCAACTAATTACCTTCATAAGTCCTTAGTGAAAGAAAGTCCTCCTGTGTGTTAAGTGTCACATGCTCCGGTCAAAATTGCTATTATTGTGAACTCTTAAGTTGAAGATTAAATTATCTCTAAAAGGCCTAAAGTTAACCTCCTTTGTATTTTATGCAAAAACAAAAACTATATTTTCATCTTTTATATTTTAAAAATTACGAAAAGGAAAATGGACCTATGCAAAAGTTTGGGCACCCTGCATGGTTATTACCTAGTAGCTCACTCTTTTTAAAGTATCACAGCTTGTAAATGCTTTTTGCAGCCAGACAAGAGTCTTTCAGTTCTTATTTGAGGGAGTTTCATCCAGTCTTCCTTGAAAAACTCTTCCAGTTCTGTGAGATTCCTGGGTCGTCTTGCATGCACTGCTCTATTGAGGTTTAGCCACAGATTTTTAATGATGTACGAATTAGGGGACAGTGAGGGCCATTGTAAAACCTTCAGCTTTCACCTTTTGAGGTAATCTATTGTGGATTTTGATGTGTGTTTAAGATCATTCTCCATTTGTAGAAACGATCCTCTTCTCAACTTCAGCTTTTTTACAGATGGTGTTATGTTTGCATCAAGAATTAGTTGAAATTTAATTAAATCCATTCTTCCCTCTACCTATGAAATGTTCCCTGTGCCACTGACTGCAATACAACCCCAAAGCATGACTGATCCTCCCCCATGCTTAATGGTTATGGAGATGTTCTTTTCCTGAAATTCTGTGCATTTTTGTCTGCGCACATATCTTTGATCATTGTGGCCAAAGAGTTCTACTTTAACATCATTGGTCCACATTACTTGTTTTCAAAATGCTTCAGGCCTGTTTAGATTTAATTTTGCATATTTCTGGCATTTAATTTTATGGTGAGGACACAGGAGAGGTTTTCTCCTGATGATTCTTCCATGAATGCCATATTTGTGCAGGTGTCTCTGAACAGTAAAACAATGTACCACAACTCCAGAGTGCTAAATCTTTCTGAAGGTCTTTTGCAGTCAAGCGAGGGTTCTGATTTGACTCTCTAGAAATCCTACAAGCAGCTCTCACTGAAATTTTGCTTGGTCTTCCAGACCTTATTTTGACCTCCACTGTTCCTGTTAACTGCCTTTTCTTAAGTACACTTCAAACTGAGAAAAGGGCAACTTGAAAATGCTTTGCTATCTTCTTATACCCTGCTCCTGCTTTGTGGGCCTCCACCATTTTCATTTTCAGAGTGGTAGGCAGCTGCTTAGAACTGGATCGCCCCCGTAGGGCAATGGGGTACTCGGTACCGGGTCCTTCGGTTCACGGGGGATGTCACGGTGGCTGACCCGGTCCGTGGCCCTAGGGACGTCCTTTGTAAATGGGGGAAAGGTCTTTAAAGGCGTATGTTCGTGACGCCACCTGTGGTATTCGGTCATGGTGACCGACGCTGCTTAGGGGTCCGCTGGGGTGATGTAGTGGCAGCTAGATGGTATACCTTTCCACAGGTGAAGTGTATCCCCAGGGCTTCCCAGAAGTGTAGATGGTGGATGGTGTGAGGCGCAGTGAAGAACGAGGACACAAGGTTGCAGTCTCTTTACCTTTACTGAAGGCTTCAGCATCCACAATCCAGGGTACAGACCACAGGGTAGGCAGAGTCCGGCCAGTCTGAAGGCAAATCCAGAGTCCCCTTATCCAGGTGGAAATCAGTAGCCTTCCTCTAGTGCCTGGGTGTTGTAGTACCTTACTGCTGAGCCTCTCATAAGGTCCTCACAACTGTTGTAGATGTTCTAGATGTTATGTCTTTCTCTCTGTCCCCCAGATGGATAGGAACAACCCGTATGACTGATGGCCTGAGGCTTTTTACAGGGACTCTAGCACGCCCCAGCCCCCACAAGTTGCCACCGTGCCTCCTGGGTATAGGTCGGGCAGATAACGTGGAATTATCTGTCCTGCTGGTCTCTGGAGCAAGGCTTGGAGACTGTTGCTCCCTCGGTGTTCCGGCTACCGGATCCTGTGCCTCAGAAAGGAGGCAGCCTTTTGCAGGGCAGAACTCCTTCTGGTTTCCTCTCTTTTTGCTATGACTTCGTTTCTCACCCTCTACAATACAATTCGCTGTTCGTGTCTCTTTCTAAGGATGCTACCGCACGTGGTGCAGGCGCTGCTCCGTGGCCTTCCATCTGGGCCTCTGACAGGATCCCACCCCTGTCAGGGACCACTCTGTCTGCAGCTCTTAGATGTTCCTCCTTCCCCTCTGGCTGCCTGACAGGTGCTGCCTGGGTGAAGCCCATAGCCCAGTCAGCTTCTGCCTAACTTCCTATCCAGACCACCAGTTTTACCTAATTGTGAAGAGTGCCCTAATAGATAGGAGCATAGCTCCCCCTGGTGGACTGGAGTGTGAAGTGTGTTGTGTGGTTTGTGATACCTGGTAAAGAGATCTCCTTTATTGCCTTCAGACGTAACATCACTCCCCCCTAGAGGAGAATAATATTACTGCAATGACCAGGACCCTGGGGCGCTGCCGAACCTATGGCTGATTTTTTGGCACAAGGTTAGAGGAGGTTGGGTTTTTATAAAGCTGGGAAATTTGCATCACCTGGCCTTCCCTAACGATGATAGTGAAAAGCCATAACCCTAACAGGATAATTAAGTTCTGAAACCTTGGTCAAAGTTATCTGAGCACACAAATCTCCAAAAGTGCCAAATGTTTTAAATCAGGTCATTTTCCTTTTTGTAATTTTTAAAATGTAAAAGATGAAAATATATTTTTTGGTTCTGCCGAAAATACAAAGGAAATGTGTCATCTTTAAAGGGAACCTTTTAGGTCTCCCTGCCCACCAATCCAGCAGCATTCAGCTATGTGTGATTAAACTCCCTCCCTAAGGCTGCTTTCACACTAGCGTCGGTACGGGGCCGTCGCTCTGCGTCGGCCCGACGTACCGACGCATACTGTGAAAAAAATGCCCGACGTGGGCAGCGGAAGCAGTCTTACGACGCTTCCGCTGCCCCATTGCAAGGTCCGGGGAGGAGGGGGCGGAGTTTCGGCCGCGCATGTGCGGTCGAAAATGGCGGACTAGATGCACAAAAAAAGTTACATGTCATTTTTTTTGTGGCGTTGGTTCGCCAAAACACGACGCAACCGTCGCACGACAGTTGCGACGTGTGGCAATACTTCGCAATGCGTCGGTAATGTTAGTCTATGGCGAAAAAACGCATCCTGCAGACAACTTTGCAGGATGCGTTTTTTCTCCTAAACGACGCATTGCGACGTGCAGCCAAAAACGCTAGTGTGAAAGTAGCCTTACCATCCCTGTATAATATAATTCAGTTAAATAATTATGTAAAAAATAATTTTTAACCTCTGCTTTCCCTATGCTAATGAGGTCTTTGACTACTCGATGAGGCAGTTTTTCCCCAGACTAGGTTGCCCTCTTTCCATGTTATCACACCCCAGGAGTTCAGAAGATGGCTTCCGGTCATGCGCAGTGTGCGTCTCTGAAGCTGGGAAGCGGACAATTGGCTTCAGAAAGGCAGTGACACTGCTGGAATGAGCAGCACACATGCATAAATTTGCATGAGCTGGCGATGTGGCCAGGCAGTGCAAATTATGTTATCACGCCCACAGGGGCGTGATAACATGGAAAGAGGGTTGACTAGTCTGAGGAACTAACGCCCCATCAACTACTCAAAGCCCTCATTAGCATAGAAAAAGCAAGGGTAATAAATGCTTTTTTAAAGAATTATTTAATTGAATTATGTTATACAAAAATTGTAAGGCTTGTTTTGTGTTTGCCAAAAGACATGTTGGAGACACCCCAAATGCATGGAGGAAGGTGCTGTGGTCAGATGAGACCAAAATTGAACTTTTTGGCCACCAAGGTGAGCGCTATGTCTGTCACCAAACTAACACAACACATCACCTCAAGAATACCATACCCACAGTGAAAAATGATGGCAGCATCATACTGTGGGGGTGTTTTTCAACAGCAGGGACAGGCAAAATGGTCCAAGTCGAGGGGAAGATGAAAAGTGCGAAATACAGGGATATTTTTTAGTAAAACCTATTTCAATCTGTCAATGATTTGAGACTGGGATGGAGTCAATGACCCAAAGCATACAGCTAACTCGAGTGGTTTAAGAGGAAACATGTAAATGTTTTGGAGTGGCCTTGTCAAAGCCCAGACCTTAATCCAATTGAGAACCTGTGATCAGACTTGAAGATTTTTGTTCACCAAAGGAATCCATCTAACTTGAAGGAGCTGGAGCAGTTTTTCCTTGAGGAATGGGCAAAAATCCCAGCGGCAAGACGTGGGAAGCTCATAGAGACTTATCCAAAGCGACTTGCTTCAGTAATTTTCGCAAAAGGTTGTGAGGTAGTAAAACGCAAGAAATGCCAAGGGGGGTGCGAATACTTTCGCAAGCCACTTTTCCTAAAACATTTTGTGCCCCGGTTCTGTGTGTTTGCCTATTTTGCCTCCACGTGCCGTACTGATACTGATATATTAACTATGGATCCTGTGTTATCAATATATCAGTGTTACACATCATTGTTGTCTTCCTCATATAGTAATGACCCGGGACTACTGAGATCTTTACAAAACACGAAGTGTGAGGTCTATAATGAGACATGTAGACTACTGTCTGTATATACTTCACTACATGGCTGTATTATATACTATGTGGGCTTTGCTATATAGTATGATGGCTGTGCTATATACTACATGGGCTGTTAATACTACGTGGGCTGTGTTATATACTATGTGGCTGTGCTATATACTACATAGCTGTGCTATATACTACATGGGCTGTTATATACTACGTGGGCTGCTATATACTACGTGGGCTGTTATATACTACGTGGGCTGTGCTATATACTACGTGGGCTGCTATATACTACGTGGGCTGTGCTATATTCTACGTGGGCTGTTAATCTGGCATTGTACTATACCTATATTTCTCTGCTGTATCTGTGGATCATGAATCGTGGTTTGTGTTAATAGGGGGGCCCACTGAGACTCTTTCACCCAGGGCCCTCAAAAACCTGGAGCCGGCCCTGCACCCGACTACTGAGACCTTTACAGAACACGAACTGTGAGGTCTATAATGAGAGGTCAGCGGTCAGAGTGAAAACTGCAATATTTCAAGATTTTCTTTAATATATGAAATGACACACACATAAAAAAAAAAAAACAGAACAACCAATACTTAAAATATATATTTGTCATTTAACTTAATTTAAAGAATGGGACATGTTCTGATGAAAGATTCCCAGTGGGCTCCACTTCAGACTGCAAGAATGAGCTGTATAACAAAAAAGATTGGGTAGAACTACAACGTCATCATCACTCCATGCTGGCTATGAGGGCCACCGGACGTAAGTGAGTCATGATGGTAAAGTAGACCAGTTAGGTTTGGACAGTACAGTATCATTACATATAACTTCTTATAGCCAAGTAAAAATAGTAACAATGAAAAAATGGGTGCTTGGGTAAGACCACATTGTGTGGCTAAAACCTTCGACCACCCACATTGGCCAATGGACACCTGACTTTCTCTCAAAGCGAGTTGGTCATTGGCTGCAATAGTGGATGGATTTTTAGTCACGCGTGTCCAGCCTTAGCCTCACAAATGCTTCTGGAAGGGACCCCGGTTACTCCAGTGTTACAGGGCTGGGTATCTGTTGGTATGACCGGGGCTCATGCTTCTGATGCTGGTCCTGTTGCTTCTCTCATGTTGATAGGCCTCATTTCTAGACCAGTAATTTAGCTCCATGTTTTTTTATTTCACTCTGGTTAATGATGTTCATGACATTTACTTCCCTCAGTTTTTCTGTTGAAATGATAAAATGTGATAGCAGACAAGATAAATTATTATTGCTGGATGTTTACCAGTTGGAAAGAAGCTAAACAGCTATATTTGTAAGCGCCAAAACACATAGAATGTGATTGGAGTTGCTGGGGTGTCCTCCTTTGCCCCGGTTTGGTCATCCAGGGTCATCCAGATGTCTTGCTAGTCCCTGTAGAGTTTTTGATCACGTATTATGGTCCCTTGTTGGGCACAAACTGTTCTCCACTTTATTACTCAGTGGAGACTAAATGATGACACAGTATCTCTGATTTACCTTAGAAATATGCAATTAGCAAACTTGGGAGAAGCAATTCTCTTGCTGGAAATTAGTTTGTGTACAGTTAACTCATTGAAGAGGTAGGACTAACCTACCATATATTTACCACCTTTATCTACTGTATCTATCTGATGAATCCTATGCAGTGTGCACACTCTCAGGATTCCGCTCGAGCAGGTAACAAGCGACCATCATGCGATCACGTTTGTTATTTCATTCTCATTCACTTCTACGAATAGTATACTGAGAGAAGCAGGAAATGTTGCTAGCTGGCTTGTGATTTCCAGTCTGTAAATCATACGCATGCAGTCACGTGAAAACTGCTTGTTGCCTGGTTGAGCGGAATCCTGACCATGTGCACATCGCATAGGATTTTGGTTAGGATTCAGCTACCTCCAACTGCAGAAATTTGGGATTAGCCTGAAAAACCTCTTTAATAGTCCTGTTATTGCACCTTGTGCTGAAAAAAGGGTTTATTTTAGGGTATGTTCACACAGGTCCAATTCCCAGCGGATTTTCACTCCAGAAATCCATTGTTTTACACTTACCAGCGTTGTGGATGGGATTTGGTAATGTTTAATGATGAGCTAGTATACTCATTGCTCGGGTTTTCCTGAGCATGCTCGGGTGGTCGGAGATTTAGTTTTTGTTGATGCAGCTGCATGATTTACAGCTATTAGCCAGCCTGAGTACATGTGGGGGTTGCCTGCTTGCTAGGGAATCCCCACATGTATTCAGCCTGTTTAGCAGCCGTAAATCATGCAGCTACAGCAACAAAAACTAAATCTCCGATCACTCACAAATACTCGGAGACCACCCGAGCATGCTCAGGAAAACCCAAGCAACAAGTACACTTGCTTATCACTAATAACGTCTGATCCAAATGTTACAGAGAAAATCCACAGTGTAATCTGAGACGTGTGTAAAGTTACGAATTGTGGTAGAGCGGTTCACTTGGCTGACTTGGAGGTAAGCACCGGAACACTGTCTCTTTTCAGTCCTTCATGGGTTTATTATATACATGCGGCATTAACCATGGTGATGTAAAAATAAACAGGAAAACAAAACAAAATGGTATAACACAGTCCATACATCTGCGGAAAATCGACCCACTCAGGAGAAATCACCATCCAAAGGTTAAGTTTTCCTTCACAAGACACAACGCACTGGAGCTCCACTCTCCAGAACTACCAAATTCTGAATGCCTCTGGAGGCCGACTATTTAAGCCCCAAACCACACCTTGGCATGGAGATAAGGTGGACAACCTCCCAACCGCTCTATGATTGTCTACAAAAACCCAGCCCTTAAACAAATTGGCTGCTTAACTCCTCTCAACACTTAGTGTGCTGTAGCATAACTTCTGGGTTTCAAATCATTGAAGCCAAAATGAAACCTGATCAGATACCGTAACAATCTGGGATTTAATAGTTCTGATATGAGATACGTAAAATATGTCCTACTACATAATGATAAGTAAACTCTGTTATTAATTATTTCAGCTTTATTATTAGAAAATTATAGTTACCTTTCTTCTTCTTTTCTTCTTTGAGGTCTTCATCTTCCCACTCTGTTTTAGGATGGCTTTAAATGTAACTGGTGATATCTGGGCTGTTACTTTAATTTTCAAGCGTGGTAGTTTTCCTGATGGGATGGTGGAACAGAAACCTTTATGTGTCACTTATGGTTTGTGTCATTAAACTGCAGTTTATGGAAGACATTACAGGGATTATTCGCCTTTTTTCTGTCTTCAAAAAGGGCCCAACATGGTCTAAAAAATATATACAGTTGAAACTAGAAGTTTACATACACTATATAAAAAGATACATATGCATGTTTTTCTCAATATCTTACATGAAATCAGAATAAACCTTTCCCATTTAAGGTCAATTAGAATTAACATAATTATTAATATTTTCCAAATGCCAGAATAATGAGAGAGAGAATGTTTTAAGGCATTTTTATTACATACTGCAAAGTCAAAAGTTTACATACACTAACATTACTATGCCTTAAAACAATTCTGGACTGCCTATATGACAATGTCATGTGTTTGGAAGCTTCTGATAGTTTTTTTGGCAACATCTGAGTTAATTAGAGAAACACCTGTGTATGTATTTTAATGCACACCTGAAACACACTGCTTTGTGTAATATCATGGGAAAGTCTAAAGAAATCAGCCAATATATCAGAAAGAGAATTTTGAACCTGCACAAGTCTGGCTCATCCTTGGGTATATTTTCAAGATACCTGAAGGTGCCTCGTTAATTATACTCAAGAACAAACAAGATGGGAATGTCCAGCCATCAAAAGACCTTGTGAAGATGATGGCGGAAGCTTGTAAGACTGTGCCAATATCCACAGTGAAATGAGTACTGTATCAACATGAGGTGAAAAACCACTCTGCCAGGAAGACACAATTACTCCAAAAGAAACATAAAATGCCAGATCAATGTTTGCAAATGCACACAGGAACAAACACCTTAATTTTTGGAGAAATGTCCTGAGGTCTGATGAAACTTTAACTTTTTGGCCATAATGAACGTCATTATGTTTGGAGGAAAAAGGGAGAAGCTTAGAAGCCTAAGAACATCATCCCAACTGGGAAACACACATGTTGTGGGGTTGTTTTGCTGCATGAGGGACTAGTGCACTTCACAAAATAGATGTCATCATGAGAAAAGAAGACTGTGTGGCAATACTGTAGCAGCATCTCAAGACAGCCAGGAAGTTAAAGCTTGGACAGAAATGGGTCTTCCAAATGGACAATGACCCGAAGTATACTGCCAAAATGATAACAATAATAATTTGGCTGAAGGATAACAAAGTTAATGTTTTGGAGTGGCCATCACAAAGCCGTTATCTCAATCCTATTGAAAATTTATGAGCAAAGCTGAAAAGGCCGGTGCGAGCAAGGCGACCTACAAACCTGGATCAGTTGCACCAGTTTTGTCAGGAGGAGAGGGACCCAATTCCAACCAACTATTGTGAGAAGCTTGTGGAAGGCTATCCCAAACGTTTGACCCAAGTCATTCAGTTTAAGGGCAATGGTAACAAATATTAATGAGATGTATGTAAACTTTTGACTTTTGCAGTAAGTAATAAAATGCCTTAAAACATTCTCTGTGTCTCTCATTATCCTGGCATTGGGCAAATATTAATAATTATGGTAATCCTAATTGACCTTAAACGGGAAGAGTTTATTCTGATTTCATGTCAGATATTGAGAAAAACATGCATATATGTCTTTTTATATAGTGAATGTAACCTTCTAGTTCACAAGCTGTCAGAAGTAGGACCTGCAGCCATTTAACATTTATGGTATATCTTTTTCTCTGGATTCAGAACCCGTTCTTGGGTTGCTAGGGGAAGTGGTGGTAAGTGAATCATCACGTAATTCTAGCTCCCCATACTTGAGCGCTAGTGTCAAGCTGGGAGGTTGTAGGACTGTACCCATATGCTTGGAACATCTAATGCTTAATGATAAATCCTGCATTGATCAGGAGTTTAGACACAATGACCCTGGAGGTCCCTTCCAACTCTAACATTCTATGATTCTATGGAAGCCTTACCTTGATTTCTCTCTGTTAGAGCCTCCAGTATGTCCGTGGCTGGTAGTTCTCCAAGGCAGTTGTCATCAATGTCAAGTTCAGAAAGCTGCTCAGAATAGCGAATGAGACTAGAAAATATAAATGAACTTTGTTTAGAGACTGTGATTACTGTAATATATCTTAAATCAGAGCCAATATACATGTAATTCACTAATATGATCCCATACATAACCTTTTACATTTTAGTTGTGAATGGACAGTTTTGTCTCTGCAAAGTTTTCCATGGATTCACTGATTTTGTGAACCTGTTGACTGACATTACAGATATTTAATAATTTCTCTCAGATACTTTGATTCATTTATATGTCCTTTTTGGGGTCAGTCTTGTAAATTTGATTTGATTCTATCTCACTTCACAGATAATATTTGTCTATTAGTAGAAAGAAAAAGATACAATAGTCTGGCTGAAAGAAGTTTTATTCGTTTGGTACGGAACTTTGCTAAATCTCAGAGGCATTTCTGAATGAAAGGCTTTAAAATAGGGCTGTGGCATACAGATTTTATGTAATGTCACCTCAAGGATTCAAGATGGTACAATTGTTCAGGATCATTCCTGGTAAATTACGGTGGTAGTGGAGGTACCTGTTAGGACACACCTGGTGAAGTGGAGTTGCCACGCCACAGGTCACATGAACCAAGTGTGAGGGCAACGGGCTATTCTGGATAGCAAGTAAGCAAACAAGCAGAGTAGGAAACAACAGAAGTCATGGAGTCAGGAGTGTAGTGAAGAGTTAGTGAAAAGTTAAAAGGAAGGTCTGAACCAGGATGTAAATCAAGGTTGTATAAACCACAGGACTTTTCAGGGATAATTACAGCCTAATGTGAAAAGATAGCAGTTTGTAAAGCAGCAGGCAAAGGGTTAAACAGCAGGTAGCAGTAGATGCAGATTACAAAAACCACAGTAATTCGCAGAGGTGATTGCAACATAATCTGAACAGTCTCTAAATAGCATTCCATAATGCTAAGGGTACCGTCTCACAGTGGCACTTTGGTCGCTACGACGGTACGAGTCGTGACGTTCCAGCGATATCCATACGATATCGCTGTGTCTGACACGCAGCAGCGATCAGGGACCCCGCTGAGAATCTTACGTCGTAGCAGATCGTTTGGAACTTTCTTTCGTCACTGGATCTCCCGCTGTCATCGTTGGATCGGTGTGTGTGACACCGATCCAGCGATGTGTTCGCTTGTAACCAGGGTAAACATCGGGTTACTAAGCGCAGGGCCGCGCTTAGTAACCCGATGTTTACCCTGGTTACCATCGTAAATGTAAAAAAAAAAACAACACTACATACTCACATTCCGGTGTCACGTCCCTCGCCGTCTGCTTCCCGCACTGACTGTGAGTCCCGGCCGTAAAGCACAGCACAGCGGTGACGTCACAGCGGTGACAGCTCTCCAGCGACCACACAACGACTTACCAACGATCACGGCCAGGTCGTATGGCTGGTCGTGATCGTTGGTAAATCGTTTAGTGTAACGGTACCCTTACAGCAGTTAATGAATTAACAACAGGTCTGAGGAGCAGTAAATGCAGATTGTATAAACTACAGGAATTCTCAGAGATGATTTTAGTTGAATATGAACAGTCTCTAGATAGATCGTTATGCTTACAGCAGATGATAGGTAAATCAGCAGGCCTGAGGATCATAAGATGCAAACTGCAGAGACATGGGAGCTTCTAGATAATATTGCAGCAGAAAAAAATGGATATTGGCAAACTGCAAATTAACGGTAAGGCAACTGAGTATTTAGAAAAAAATGTATGTCCCAAGTCGCCCTTAAAATACTTTGGATGATGATGTCAGTGTGGTATGCCAGGCTTGAAACCCAACATGGTGCAGCCATAGGTGGCAGCCATAGAGGAAGGGAGAGAAACCCCTGCCTTGGATTTGAGATAGGTGTGTAACGCTACCATTCAAGATAGTATGAACAGTTCAATAAAGAGTGTCTCAAACTAAAGAAAGTGGCTCATAGTGCATTGTCAATATAACCTGAAAATACTAAAAACAAATGAAAGGCAGTGGGGTAAGTGCCAGTACAGGGGTAGCACTGCTGCAGCAAGGCATGTCCTCTGAAAGCCGGAGGAGTGACTGCTACAGTAAGGAGGGAAATAGGAGAGCAGTGCAGGCCAGACAGGTTCTGGTAGTGGGGGACTCAATTATTAGGGGAGCAGATAGGGCAATCTGTCACAAAGACAGGGATTGTCGAACGGTGTGCTGCCTACCTGGCGCTCGAGTCCGACACATCGCTGATCGGGTGGACAGATTACTGTGAGGGGCTGGTGAGGACCCAGCGGTCATGGTGCACAATGGCACAAATGACAAGGTTAGAGGTAGGTGGTAGAGGTAGGTGGAAGGTCCTTAAAGATGATTTCAGGGAATTAGGTTTCAAGCTGAAAGCAAGGACCTCCAAGGTGGTATTTTCCAAAATACTGCCTGTACCACGTGCCACGCCAGAGAGGCAACAGGAGATTAGGGAGGTTAATAAGTGGCTCAAGAATTGGTGTAGGAAGGAGGGGTTTGGGTTCCTGCAGAACTGGGCCCACTACCTGGCTACAGGTTCTACGCTAGGGACGGGCTGCACCTCAATGGGGAAGGTGCAGCTGTGCTGGGGGTGAGAATGGCTAGAAGGTTGGAGGAGTGTTTAAACTAGGGAATGGGGGGGAGGGTAGTGGGTGGGGTGGCATGGGGGGTGGGGTTAGAACAATTGATAATTTAAGAAACAATAGAGGTGCAGAGAGATACATAAAGTGTATGTATACTAATGCCAGAAGCCTCGCCAACAAAATGGACAAATTAGAATTAATGTTGTTGGAGCATAATTATGTCATGGTGGGGACATCTGAGACATGGCTGGACGAGAACCATGACTGGGCTGTTAACTTGCAGGGCTATAGCCTGTTCAGAAATGACCGTACAGATAAGCGAGGGGGAGGGGTGTGTCTGTATGTAAAATCATCCTTAAAACCCATCCTGCGTGATAATATAGGTGAATCTAATGAAAATGTAGAATCCCTGTGGGTGGAGATAAGGGGAGGGGGAAAAAATAATAAATTACTGATAGGGGTTTGTTATAAGTCTCCAAAAATAATGGAAGCAATGGAGAATATCCTCATAAAGCAAATAGATGAAGCTGTGACTCAAGGAGAATTCATTATTATGGGGGACTTCAACTACCCTGAAATAGATTGGGGAACAGAAACCTGCAGTTCCAGCAAAGGTAATCGGTTTTTGACAACTATGGGAGACAATTACCTTTCACAACTGGTTCAGGACCCAACAAGGAGGGGGGCACTGCTAGACCTAATATTAACCAACAGGCCAGACCGCATAGCAAATATAAGGGTTGGGGGTCACTTGGGGAATAGTGATCACAAAATAATACGTTTTCATGTATCCTTTAATAAGATGTGTAGTAGAGAGGTTACAAGGACACTAAACTTCAGGAGGGAAAATTTCCAACGGATGAGAGATGGTCTTGGTGCAATTAACTGGGACGATATCCTGAGACATAAAAGTACACAAAGAAAATGGGAGACGTTTATTAGCATCCTGGATAGGACCTGTGCACAGTATATACCGTATGGGAATAAACACACTAGAAATAGGAGGAAACTAATATGGATAAATAGAGCTGTAAGGGGCGCATTAAGTGACAAAAAGAAAGCATTTAGAGAATTAAAGGAAGTAGGTAGTGAGGAGGCATTAAATAAATATAGAAAATTAAATAAATTCTGTAAAAAGCAAATCAAGGCAGCGAAGATTGAGTCAGAGAGACTCATTGCCAGAGAGAGTAAAAATACTCCCAAAATATTCTTTAACTACGTAAATAGTAAGAAACTAAAAAATGATAGTGTTGGCCCCTTAAAAACAGTCTGGGTGAAATGGTGGATGAGGATGAGGAAAAAACCAATATGCTAAATTACTTTTTTTCATCAGTATTTACACAAGAAAATCCCATGGCAGACAATATGACTAGTGATAACAAAAATTCCCTATTAAATGTCACCTGCTTAACCCAGCAGGAAGTACGGCGGCGTCTAAAAATCACTAAAATTGACAAATCTCCGGGCCCGGATGGGATACACCCCCAAGTACTGCAGGAACTAAGTACAGTCATTCATAGACCATTATTTGTAATCTTTAAAGACTCCATAATAACAGGGTCTGTACCACAGGACTGGCGTATAGCAAATGTGGTGCCAATATTCAAAAAAGGGGCAAAAACTGAACTCGGTAATTATAGGCCAGTAAGCTTAACCTCTACTGTGGGTAAAATCCTGAAGGGTTTTCTAAGGGATGCTATACTGGAGTATCTGAAGAGGAATAACCTCATGACCCAGTATCAGCACGGGTTTACTCTGGACCGTTCCTGTCAGACTAATCTGATCAATTTCTATGAAGAGGTAAGTTCTAGACTGGACCAAGGGAACGCAGTGGACATAGTGTATATGGACTTTTCAAAAGCTTTTGCCACACAAAAGGTTGATGCATAAAATGAGAATAATGGGGATAGGGGAAAATATGTGTAAGCGGGTTAAAGAGCTGGCTCAGGGATAGGAAATAAAGGGTGGTTATTAATGGTGCACACTCGGACTGGGTAGCGGTTAGCAGTGGGGTACCACAGGGGTCAGTATTGGGCCCTCTTTTTAAAATATTTATTAATGACCTTGTAGGGGGCATACAGAGTAGAATTTCAATATTTGCAGGCGACACTAAACTCTGCAGGGTAATCAATACAGAGGAGGACAATTTTATATTACAGGATGATTTATGTAAACTAGAAGCTTGGGCTGATAAATGGCAAATGAGCTTTAATGGGGATAAATGTAAGGTCATGCACTTGGGTAGATGTAATAAGATGTATAACTATGTGCTTAATCCTAAAACTCTGGGCAAAACCGTCACTGAAAAAGACCTGGGTGTATGGGTGGATGACAAACTCATATTCAGTGGCCAGTGTCAGGCAGCTGCTACAAAGGCAAATAAAATAATGGGATGCATTAAAAGAGGCATAGATGCTCATGAGGAGAGCATAATTTTACCTCTATACAAGTCACTTGTGCGACCACACTTAGAATACTGTGTACAGTTCTGGTCTCCGGTGTATAAGAAAAACATAGCTGATCTAGAGCGGGTGCAGAGAAGAGCGACCAAGGTTATTAGAGGACTGGGTGGTCTGCAATACCAAGACAGATTATTACACTTGGGGCTATTTAGTTTGAAAAAACGAAGACTAAGGGGTGATCTTATTTCTTATTTCAATGAGGGGACAGTACAAAGACCTTTCTGATGATCTTTTTAATCATAGACCTGAGACAGGGACAAGGGGGCATCCTCTACATCTGGAGGAAAGAAGGTTTAAGCATAATAACAGATGTGGATTCTTTACTGTAAGAGCAGTGAGACTATGGAACTCTCTGCCTTATGATGTAGTAATGAGTGATTCATTACTTAAATTTAAGAGGGGACTGGATGCCTTTCTTGAAAAGTATAATATTACAGGTTATATATACTAGATTCCTTGACAGGGTGTTGATCCAGGGAACTAGACTGACTGCCGTATGTGGAGTCGGGAAGGAGTTTTTTTCCCCAATGTGGAGCTTACTCTTTGCTACATGTTAGGGCATGTTAGGTTAGGCTATGGGTTGAACTAGATGGACTTAAAGTCTTCCTTCAATCTTAATAACCATGTAAGTGACAACACAGAAAGGGTTCAGAATGACAGTTGATTTCCTTTCTTGAAATAACAAGTAATCCTCCAAGTCTTGGTTAAAGGTCCACCGAGCATCTGAGGTTACGTTCATGGTGACCCACCATAAGGCATCATAAGCCCAAATTAATCGACCAATCCATGTCATATCAGGGCCTTTTCAACTGTGATAATCAAATAAAGTAGTAAATACACCGGCGCTCCAAGAGTTAGTAGATGTAGGAGTGGGGGAAGCTGCTGGTGCCTAGACGGCTACTGCGCCAAGCCTGTCATATATATACAAAAGGGGTAAAACAAAAAGTTAGGTCACCGCGCTACCTATCTCCCAGATATTAAATATAAAAAGCTGCAAAGTACCCACAAAGGGGTTAAAAATAAAGCACTTACCAGGTGGTTGAAGTGCCAAAAACTTGGACTACGGACGTTTAGTGGAGCGCTGGAGAGGTGAAAGCGGCTGCTCCTCCGTGGGTCCAAGATAAGGAGGTCCGGACGGCAGTGTAAGGTGGCAGGCCCGGGGGGAGCGTCCTCCCTGTGGGCGCCTAGCTGCCGCACACACGCCAGGATTGTAGACACGCGGCGTCCTGGCCAGGGACGCCGCTACACTGCAACGAGGAATAGGGGGGCGTGGTCTGGGTGACGTCACCCGGAGCTACAAAAAAATGGAGCAGGAGACAAATGCCGAACAGGGCCTCTATTGCCTACGCGTTTCGAAGGTCACCGGACCTTCTTCGTCAGGGCTAGAGGTCCCTGGCTGTCTACTGCTCTATATAGAATATAAAGGCGCCGCCCACTATTCAAAAGAAAAGCTGAATATATATATATGCATAAGAATGTTGCTAAGCTACAGGAAGAGACTGTGAGTTTATAGGTCCATGGGTCCAATAAAATATATATAGGTAGTCTGTGTTACTATGTATTAATCTTTAAAAGAATTTTTATTTTTATTTAATAAATATATTAAAAAATGTATTAAAAATCTATCTTTGGAGAGAAATAAAAGATATATATAAAAAAGAAGAAAAAAAGGAAAAAAGGGGGGGGGAGAGGGGACTTTTGTATATAATTGATACATGTAAAGGGGAGGAAAGGGCACAAATAGTAATAAAAAACATGCATATATAACTATTTAAAAGCATAAAGCTCCAATTCATGATTAAGACCCTTAGGGGCCAGGCTATCCAACGTAAAAATCCACTTTGATTCTGTGCGTGACATTAATTTTATGTAGTCACCTCCCCTCCAGTTTTTTTGGACTACTTGAATGCCGCAGAATGTTAATCCCTTAGTGGACCTACCATGGTATTCCCTAAAAGTGCCTAGAAAGGGGGTGGCCAATAAAGCCTTTCTCTATATTATTAAAATGTTCTTTCAACCGGTCCCTCAGTTTGCGTTTAGTGCGACCCACGTAGATTTTGCCGCAAGGGCATTTGATCAGATAGATCACTCCTGACGACCAGCATGAAATTTGGTCTTTAATAGTAAATTCCTGGGTGGCGTTAGAGTTGAAAAATTTAAGTTGTTTTATTTTTTTAAAATTTGTACGCACACAACAGGTACAAGTGCCGCAAGGTACAAAACCTGGATTCTTTGAGGGTATACTCTTGGCAGGGCCCTTGTTAATGGTTGGAGCTATGATGTTGCCTATTGTTTGTGATTTTCTAAAAACAAATTTGGGACGTTTTGGTAGCAGTTCCCCTATTATTTTGTCCGACTGGAGGATTGACCAGTGTTTATAGATAATTTTGGTGAATTGTTTATATCCATGGTGGAACTGCGTGATAATAGGTAACTGATAAATTTGGTTCCGAATATCAGTTGGGATAGATTTATCCCTCGTTGTTCTCTGTACTAGAGTGTCCCTCTAGTACAGAGAACAACGAGGGATAAATCTATCCCAACTGATATTCGGAACCAAATGGATATAAACAATTCACCAAAATTATCTATAAACACTGGTCAATCCTCCAGTCGGACAAAATAATAGGGGAACTGCTACCAAAACGTCCCAAATTTGTTTTTAGAAAATCACAAACAATAGGCAACATCATAGCTCCAACCATTAACAAGGGCCCTGCCAAGAGTATACCCTCAAAGAATCCAGGTTTTGTACCTTGCGGCACTTGTACCTGTTGTGTGCGTACAAATTTTAAAAAAATAAAACAACTTAAATTTTTCAACTCTAACGCCACCCAGGAATTTACTATTAAAGACCAAATTTCATGCTGGTCGTCAGGAGTGATCTATCTGATCAAATGCCCTTGCGGCAAAATCTACGTGGGTCGCACTAAACGCAAACTGAGGGACCGGTTGAAAGAACATTTTAATAATATAGAGAAAGGCTTTATTGGCCACCCCCTTTCTAGGCACTTTTAGGGAATACCATGGTAGGTCCACTAAGGGATTAACATTCTGCGGCATTCAAGTAGTCCAAAAAAACTGGAGGGGAGGTGACTACATAAAATTAATGTCACGCACAGAATCAAAGTGGATTTTTACGTTGGATAGCCTGGCCCCTAAGGGTCTTAATCATGAATTGGAGCTTTATGCTTTTAAATAGTTATATATGCATGTTTTTTATTACTATTTGTGCCCTTTCCTCCCCTTTACATGTATCAATTATATACAAAAGTCCCCTCTCCCCCCCCCCTTTTTTCCTTTTTTTCTTCTTTTTTATATATATCTTTTATTTCTCTCCAAAGATAGATTTTTAATACATTTTTTAATATATTTATTAAATAAAAATAAAAATTCTTTTAAAGATTAATACATAGTAACACAGACTACCTATATATATTTTATTGGACCCATGGACCTATAAACTCACAGTCTCTTTCTGTAGCTTAGCAACATTCTTATGCATATATATATATTCAGCTTTTCTTTTGAATAGTGGGCGGCGCCTTTATATTCTATATAGAGCAGTAGACAGCCAGGGACCTCTAGCCCTGACGAAGAAGGTCCGGTGACCTTCGAAACGCGTAGGCAATAGAGGCCCTGTTCGGCATTTGTCTCCTGCTCCATTTTTTTGTAGCTCCGGGTGACGTCACCCAGACCACGCCCCCCTATTCCTCGTTGCAGTGTAGCGGCGTCCCTGGCCAGGACGCCGCGTGTCTACAATCCTGGCGTGTGTGCGGCAGCTAGGCACCCACAGGGAGGACGCTCCCCCCGGGCCTGCCACCTTACACTGCCGTCCGGACCTCCTTATCTTGGACCCACGGAGGAGCAGCCGCTTTCACCTCTCCAGCGCTCCACTAAACGTCCGTAGTCCAAGTTTTTGGCACTTCAACCACCTGGTAAGTGCTTTATTTTTAACCCCTTTGTGGGTACTTTGCAGCTTTTTATATTTAATATCTGGGAGATAGGTAGCGCGGTGACCTAACTGTGATAATCACCCAATATTTGGTACCCAATAATTGGACAATGTAGACATGTTGATCAAATGTCGAATGATCGATAATTTGATCGTTATTTACTAATAAAATCTTTTATGATGATATAGAAATCAAACTTTGTCAACAGCAGATCCCCTCATGTCCATAGGAGATGTGCTGTAATGCAAACTGTATGAGAGGGGAATAAAACAGAATGACCATTGTATGGAAAAACTCACAATCATGGCCACATTTACAAGAAAGTCATTGAGTGCTTGCCATATGGTTGAGTAGCGCTTGTGACGCGCACACTGATAATGATCAGATGAATGGTATTTATTTAGAAGTGTTCAGTAATAGGTTCCTCACTTACCTACTCAGTAACTGAGAAAACTCCAGCACCCCAGTCTCTCCTTCCTTGCCTCCTGCATCGATACCATTGTTAGCCAGGTACAGTTTACTAACCCAGGGCCCCGGAAGTGGTACTGGTTTCTCCTTTTTCTTTCTTCCTGATCATATATAAATAACTTATGCATTCACATTATTACTAATAAGTTTAAAGGTGTATATGTGAAGAATGAAGAAAAAAAATTGAGGAGCCTTTCCATGGCCTCAGCATGGGAACATTTTGCCAGCTACATCAATCACATTTGCACTAAAGTTAGCCGTATGACTGACGACAATGGAGATGAGAGATACATGGAACATAGATAGATGCGCTATAATAAGGCTGGCACTACAGTGATGGCCACTACATCGAGTCTAGCATAATGAGGACTTCTATGAGGCTAGCCCCTTGAGCGCTACCATAAGTATTGTTTTTTTCCATAAGAGTTTGATCTTAAAGGGTTTTAGGAGTGTAAGTATTCATTGTTGTATTTTACATGTGAAGACACTTGTCAGAGGGTATTAGAGGGGCTTTCCGGTTTCGGAACATGTCTTTTTCTCAGCTGCAAGCTGTCCGAGTAGACATCACGAGCCACTGAGCTCACTTTTCGGCAGCAGACCTGTTGATGTACCGTCAACGTTGCAGACAATAACAGAGAAACCGGGACCAACAGCAGAGACTCAGTGCTGCTTTTTATTTAAACCTAGCTACAGTCAGGAGAAACTGGAAAACCCCTTTAATGAAAGTGCATGAAACCATCCCTCTTTAATATCTCTAATGTAGAGACATGATTTTTTTTTTTAACCACAGGCAGCTCAAAAGCTGAAATCACCCTATGGTCTATAAAAAAAAATTCTGACAAACACATTCACGAATGATGAAAGCATGAACTTCATGAAAATGGAGCAGCTCCAGACTCTAAAGGTTATGGCAGAAGCAGACAATTGTTTTCTCCACATCCGAGAACATCGATCCAATTATGCTAATCCTGATATGATCAGAGTGTGACCTGATATTCTCAAATCCTCCATCCTCTCCATTCTGTCAGTCCATGAAAATCGGACCCATAGAGTTGAATGGGCGAGTGCCATACGATTCTCAGAGGCAAAACGTCCATGCTGCATTTTTTTCCCGTGACTGACATGTTTACGGCCCCATAGAATAACATGAGGACGAGTGCTAGCCATCAAAATAATGGATATCACTCGTCTAAGTTATACGGTCTTCTGCATCTGCCCTTAGAGAAAAACATGGAGGCTCAGTCATATCACAGCTAGTAGTCCACGGCCATCTGGTCTAGCATCTCCATGTTGCCTGTCCTCCATGTTCTCCCTGTGCTTATGTGGATTTTGTCCATAATCAGTTTTATGTAATTGTAGACATATTTACCCCTTTTCTTGCGTTTCCTCTTGTCAGAACGTCTGTCGGGTGATGTTACGGTGTTTTCCATAGCTGCTGGCTCTCCTGAGATCATTGTATGAACACCAGATTGGTCTTGTGCTGTTCATGAAGCCCAGAACAGAAGGTTGTATTACATTAAAATGCACAATTCACTTTGTGGTTTGTTTTCAATGTGTTCTAAATACTGATTACGAATACTATAGATGACAGATGTTATCAATGTTTTGTAGAGGGGACAGTTCTTTTCTGGAAACCCCATCTATTGTGAGAAAAGTTCTGCCAAGTGAGGTAGCCCCTTGCTCGGCTGTTTATAGACTTGAATGGAAAGAACACATACAAAACTGCAAAAAGTCACATATTGTGGCTTAAAAAGAACTTATCATTGTCTGTGGCTGCACGTTTTATTCAAGAAAACAATGGACAGCAGCCAGCAAGTCATTTTACGAAATTATATTGATTAAAAAAAATGCCCAGAAGTGTCCCTAATGCAAGCCTAAAAAACCCGATTTTCTAGAAAAAGTCCAAACTTCTGGATTGTGACATCCCAGCATTAGGAGCGGGACCTCACCACCCTCTGTAGCCCCCTCACTGGAAAAGCTCAAAATTTCACTTGTTATCACAGGATCTCATGCTTTTAGCTAACCCAGCGTTGCCAAGCTAAGCAGCATCCCTGTTGTAGTTAAAAGCACAAGATTTCAGAAAAATGCACGAGATACCGTGCTTTGCCAATGGGGCACACTGTGGAGGATAATGGGATCCCGCTCTGAATCCTGGGACAAAAAAACACATCATAAAAAGCAGACTCACCAAAACCTTGTCAGATGACAAATGCACTAGGTTTTGGTGAGTCTGCTTTTTATGATGTGTTTTTTGAGTTTCTCTATGTTAGCTGTTTTGATATTAGCGTAGGACTTGCACATTTATGAGGATGAGGAGCCTTGACGTTGGGTTGCGAGCTTATCCATTTTGGCCAAAATTGTAACCAATACCTCATTTAATATATTATATGCATTCATTTTTTCATCTTTTTATTGCACTTTTTATCATTTTTGCAGGGTGTGGCAGGGCCCCTTTATGTTGGCTTGGTTTTTGTGTGGCGCATTTATATATAGTGCTGGACGGCCCGCCTGCTAATACTATGGGCGTGATCAATAGGTTGTCCAGACACTGTGCATCACACCTACCTGTGTGAACAGAGTCTTATGCAAGCCTTACCTGTGTGCATTTTTGCTACTAGGCAACCACCCCTCTATTATTTAGGTGAGCTGGTGGTTGTTCTCATCAGTAGCTTGCACCTGTGATGCTCCAGCCTTTATCAGTGGGGGGGCCTGCTGCACCCTGCTAGTGCACTTGTCATCTGACAAGGTTTTGGTGAGTCTGCTTTTTATGATGTGTTTTTTTGAGTTTCTCTATGTTAGCTGAATGCTGGGACCCCACAACTTGCAAGTTTTTGTCTGATTTTTGCTAGAAAGTTAGGTCCTCTAGGATAGCATTAGGAGCACTTCTGGGCACTTTTTCAATTTAAAGTTACTTAGTAAAAAATCAACTTTCTATGGCGGCCCACTGGTATCTTATGGGGATAGTTCCCTTTCAGAAAAATATCTGCTATAAACTACAGTAGTTATAAAAAACAAACACACTGAATATTACGTACTCATCCTCCCACCCCTCACTCTTGGTCCAGAGTTAAAGCTCTTCCTTTCCGATGGTCCTTGCTTGCAGCGTAGACATCACGTAGCCCCAAGGAGGTTAAGTTTATTTTTTTTATAACAATAGCAGCTCAAAGCAGAAAGTTTTTTTGATGAGGACAATCCATTAAATGGGTGGTAGATACTCTTCAAATATAATTTATACCAAAATTTGTGACTAACTAACCAGAGTTACACATTTTACGTTTTTCACTTGATAAAGACGCCGGTACGGTACGGCTTTGAAACGCGTTGTCAATAAAGAAATAAAACTTTTTCTCATCATCATTCCTGAAGAATTGATTTACTTCAGCAGCGCAGCCCACCTACATGTTCATCCAACTGGATCCAATGTCTCCACCAGCCATGGGGGCAGCAGCAGATGTTTTTCTTCATGCCTACATAGAAGTTGTGTCTGTCACAACTTCACCAGGTATGTGTTACCAGCACTCTCCTACTCTCCCTCCATAGGAGATCACCCTATTGTGCGCTCTGTTTCCCACTTCTACATTTACTAACAACATTGGCTAATGCTGTGCTATATTTTTGGAACATCTTGGCACATATTAGACATTTTACGCACGTGCCATTAATACATGTTACTAATTTTCGTAGTCCTCTTAGCTATGCTTTGGTCAAAACTTCAAAGTAAGGTGGAAATATTATTAACTGAATCATTCTGATGTTAAAACTCAAGATGACGCAACTCGTAATAGATGAAGAAAACTTCCATTTTACCTTCTAGAATCTGATGCGCCAGGCTGGATGCCTCTTCAGGTGACTTTTCTATTGCTTTTTTCTGGACATATTCTGCAATGGCAGTAATTAGATCCACTGCCCCAGAGCACTGCAAGTAGTTTCCAGTGAGATACAGTTCACTGCATGACAAAACATAGAGTCAACATGGAATAGATCCAATGGAATAATTTAAAACTCGAGAGTCTCGATGCAAAATTTCCAACAGGATTCCAAGCTACCATGGGTCTTTAATAATATTAGTATTTTCTTATGGTCAGGAGCCAACACAGACAGAAGAGGGCCTCTGGGCAAGAATGATATATTGTCCCTTTGCAGTTCATCATCCTAATGCTTTGGAGGTGGTAGTGGCTCCCTTACCGCTTGTGTTCCTGTATGGCTGAACAGGTTGCACCAAAGGTATGTCCGCCACCTACTTATGGGCTAGAGGAACCTTTTGGACCCTCTAATATCTGTAAAGTACTGGATAAATAAATCGCTAATAAATAATCTGAAATAGACAATAAGATTGATACATGACACAATACATCAGCAAATCTTCCATAAAAATTACCTGATGGCCGATTCTGCCAAAAGGTTCCCCAGTACTGCTCCGCTAGGAGGACCAAGGTTGCAGTAACATAGGCTCAGAGACACCAGCTTCACGTTTCCTTCAAGACCTCGGATAAGACTCTGAATCCCTTCATCTTGAAATCTAAATAAATAATATAATAATGTGTTGTTACTCAGAAATGTGTTAATGGATCCTGTATGGACCGCAGGACATGATCATCATCTTACTCATTGTGATCCAGTGTTATGGATGTTAACTGGCTGTACTGAACCGCTTTCCCCAACCTCTCCATTGACCACACGTCAATCCCACAGTCTATAGCTTCCAGTTTTATAAATGGATATGACGTTCTCCCTCTTAATTCCAGTAGTATAGCCTGAATAAAGAAGAGAAATCATATCTCATAGGTTGTTAAAAAGATCAAAACTAGCCACCATTGAGAAGATAATATAAAAGAAACCCATTGACAATTCTATCCATGTCGGACATTTCCATGAAGTCACGGCAATGGAAAATACAAGATAATAGTATACCAGAAATGTTTGATTTTCCCCAAATACATGTAACCTACAAACGCACAAGACTGGCAACATCCTGGTTACTGAGAGGAACTCCCCATAAGCACAAGTCTGTGGCAAGCATATATCGCTCATCCCGTATAGTCATCAGTAGTGGTCTTAATAAAACTGGGGAGGAACCATCGGAGGAGGTCTCAGGACACGACAAGATGATCTGCAGGAAAATAAACCACAAAAAAGCCCCATTACCAATGTCAAATATCAGTCTTCACAATTTAAAATTAATTTAGCCAATTTAATAACAAATATCTAAAAAGCAGACATTTGAAATTATTGGATTGTCTAGTGTTGGCAGATAGAATTTTACTTTGTTAATGACATTTTTTTGTTACCGTATATCTTTAAACACTATTACATCACAGTTTTAGGGTTTTTATGAAGAAATTTTCATTATTGTTCCAAATATATGATTGTTTAATTTTCAGATGAAAATGTAATTAATGTAAGTACAGTGGTTCTACAGAGATAAGACTAATAGGCATGGTTGGATGTTGACGATTACATCTGGAAAATTGCAAAATTAGATGATGTACTGTATTCTTTTATTCTTCATTATCAATGCCTCATTGTTCCAGGCTTACCTTGACATATTTGGATCCATCTTGGATACATTTTTTGACGGCACGAGTGATGGTGGGGCTGACAAATGATTGGTATTGCCCACAATGATGCTCGTATCTCTTCAGGAATTTCTTCAGAGCTGATGAATCTACTGCTTTAACTGCAGCCCCTTTCCCCTTCTTCTTGGTTTTTGAAGACATTGTGACTGGATCATGCCCTAAAACTGACCAAAATTGGAAATTTTATAACATGGGTGTAAATTTTTTGATGGTTGGCATCTGGAAGGGCTGGAGAATAGTTACATCTCATTTACATGTCACAACCATTGTCCTCTCTGGGTCCTACCTCCAGATATTTAGGGCACAAGGCACCTTTTAGACTCTGTTAATTTCTACGAGTTTCCAGGCACATTCAGCAGGGCCACTGAATTTGCAAACTCTTCAGAGAGTCTGGAAGATTTTCCTTTTTCTGGGGGGATGTTCCAAAAGAGTTGGCAAGTATGAAAAACAAATAAAACATGAATGTTTCTGGGTTTGAGCGACATGTCAACAACTCTAGGTTTCACTTAAAGATTAATTAGATTATAAGTCTATACGGTATACTTGTGACCAGGGTTGGACTGGCCCACAGGGGAACTGGAGGATTCTCCGGTGGGCCCAGGCACTTACACCTGCTGGCATACAGGGCCTGCAGCTGCCTAGGGCCCCCGCTGCTCTAGGGGCCCCAGCCAATAGTGTGTCGCTAATAGCAGCACACCCAGCTGCTATGGGGCCAGTGATTCAGGGGGGCCTGCTGGTGCCAGCGGAACAGCAGCTGGAGTCAGAAGCCTGTCCCTGCTGCCAAACAGAAATTAATATTCACACTTCCCCACGCCCCTATGGGCATGGAGAGGAGTGAATATTCATTTCACTTTAATAGCAGGCAGTGTTAGCCACAGGCTGAGGCTAACACTTCCTGCAGGGGCAGACATATCGCTTGTAAAGCTGGTGCGGCTGCATCGGGGCCCCGGAAGTGGGCCCCTGCAAGGCGGCTAACACTGAGGGAAATTGGCAGGCAGGGAGTGATCCCTGCAGCTCTGCTGCCTACAGGAGAAAATGGCAGCAGAGAGTAGCTGCAGGAATCCCATGCCGTATTGCTTCCTGCCCAGCGCAGCTGGATGACATCATCATTCAGCGCGCAGCTGTTTCAGAGAGAAAGCTGCCGGCGACAAAGATGCTGCCAGGATGTGCTGTGGCTGCAGGAAACATGCACAGAAGTGAGTGGTGCTGTGTATCTGTCTGTGTGCGTGTGTGCGAGAGTGGTGCGGTTCTGTGTGTGTGTGAGTGGTGCGGTGCTTTGTGTGTGTGTGTGGTGGTGTGTGTGGGTGAGAGTGGGGCTGTGTGTGTATTGGAGAGGGCAATGATGTGGGTGATGGAGAGAGCAGTGATGGGGTGGTGGGGAGAAGGCAATGTTGGTGGTGGTGGAAAAGATGATGGGGTGGTGGGGGAGGAGGCAATGATGGAGGTGGTGGCATGGGTAATGATGGAGTGGTGGGATAGAAGGCAATGATAGTTGTGGTGGAAAGGAATATGATGGTGGTGGTTGGGGGAGGCAATGATGGAGGTGTTGGAATGGGCAATGAAGGGGTGGTGGGGGAGAAGGCAATGATGGAGAAGATGGGGAGGGCAATAATGGGAGTGGTGGGGGAGAAAGTAATGATAGAGGTGGTGGAAAGGGCAATGATGGGGGTGGTAGGGGAGAAGGCAATGATGGGGTGGTGGGGGAGAAGGTAATGATGGTTGTGGTGGAAAGGACAATTATGGTAGTGGTGGAAAGGACAATGATGGTGGTGGGGGAGGAGGCAATGATAGAGGTGGTGGAATGGGCAATGATGGAGGTGGTGGGTGAGAAAGCATTGATGGAGGTGGTGGAAAAGGCAATGATAGGGGTAGTGGGTGAGAAGGCAATGATGGAGGTGTTGATGAGGACAATTATGGGGGTGGAGGGGGAGAAAAATGATGATGGAGGTGGGGGGCTGCATTATACCCTATGAGGGGGCTGAATTATACTATATGAGGGGTCTGCATTATTCTCTCAGGGGGCTACATTATACATTATGAAGGGGCTACATTATACTATATAAGGGGGAGCTTCATTATGCCTATGAGGGGGCTACAGTATATTCTATGGGGGGCTGCATTATACCTTATGAGGGGGTTGCATTATACTCTTAGGGGGCTACATTATATTCTGTGGAGGGGCTGCATTATACTATATGAGGGGGGCTACATTATACCCTAAGAGGGGGCTACATTATATTCTATGAGGGGGCTTCATTATATTCTATGAGGGGGCTACATTATATTCTATAAGGGGGGCTACATTATATTCTATGAGGGAGCCTACATTATATTCTATGAGGGTGGCTACTTTATATTCTATGAGGGGGCTACATTATATTATATGAGGGGGCTACCCCAACTCCTGCTACATAATTAAGATGAGTACTACCTTATATTATACCCTGATATTAGCATGTTTTACCACACAATTGGTGGTCTTGTATTTATTTCTATGTAGCTACATAGTGGGCCCCAAGAATGATTTTCTCTGGTGGGCCCAAGGTGCTCCAGTCCGACGCTGCTTGTGACATAGAAGCTATGTACAAAATGTCTACTAACTGTCTTTTACTTTATGTTTGGAATTAGCCAATCACATCTGAACTCATAATAAATAGTATTTGTACTCAGCTGCCATCATTTACAGTTATTCTGATTAATGTTTAACTGCTCTAGTAGGATTTTCCAGACATTTTTTTTTTGTTTCCTTTGACAGCAAAAGCCATGGTCCATAAACGGCTTTCAATACAGCAAAGGAATCTCATTGCTGGAAGTTATCAGTCAGTAGAAGAGTACAACATTTTTTTCAAGACATTAGATATATCATGCAAAACTGTGAAGACAGTCATCAAGAAGTGGCTTAAAGTTGGCACAACAATGATATTTGTATAGCTAAAAGTTGAAAGGGAAAAATCACAAGCAGGAGGCAGAGGAGACAGGCTGAAACTGCATCTCATTAGATGCACTGGGGATTTTGCAGTGTAGTTAGATAGCAGCTCTATGTCATTGATTTATTACTTTTTTCTATTACATAGGAGAAAGAACATTGTGATGAGATTCTACTCCCTTTGCAAAGCGACTCTTATTTTATAGGCAATGTAGTCTGCCTTAGGTCTCATTCGCATGTCCGTTTTTTTAACGGATACAACATGTACCCATTATTATTAGAGAAGAGCGAGCACTAAAATGCTCAGGTGCTCGTTGCTTGAACCGCGCACTTCCTAATGCTCCAATGCTCATTTCAAGTAACGAGTATATGGGGAGTCAATTGGAAATCTGAACATTCTTCCAGCAGACCCTATAAAGAGGTCTGGGGGCAGTGAAAATGTTGAAATGGATGGAAAAAGTGCTGAATGGAAGGAGAACAGGATGAGGAAAACCCCTGGAAGCATCTCTGACTCCCAGATCACTGCTGAGAACAATGGTGTCACACTTTTACTCCACTTTAAGGACTGACAAAAAAACATTGGAGTTTCATGGAGTTTACATGAAAAAAAATGTTAACATTCTTTCCTGTATAATGGCTTTTATATAAGGCAAAATGTAAAAAATATTTTAAAAAAATGAAAAAAATGTTAAGTAAATCAAAATTGAAATTTTGTAGTAAAAATGTTGAAATTGCAGTGTACCGTACATACTTGAGTACCGTATATACTCGAGTATAAGCCGACCCGAGTATGAGCCGACCCCCCCTAATTTTGCCACAAAAAACTGGGAAAACTTATTGACTCGAGTATAAGCCTAGGGTGGAAAATGCAGCAGCTACCGGTGAATTTCAAAAATAAAAATAGATGCTCCATACCGTTCATTATGGCCCCATAGCTGTGCCATATAGTGCTCTGCACCGTTCATTATTGCCCCATAGCTGTGCCATATAGTGCTCTGCACTGTTAATTATTGCCCCATAGCTGTGCCATATAGTGCTCTGCACCGTTCATTATTGCCCCATAGCTGTACCATAGAAAGCTGTGCCATATAGTGCTCTGCACCGTTCATTATTGCCCCATAGCTGTGCCATATAGTGCTCTGCACCGTTCATTATTGCCCCATAGCTGTACCATAGAAAGCTGTGCCATATAGTGCTCTGCACCGTTCATTATTGCCCCATAGCTGTGCCATATAGTGCTCTGCACCGTTCATTATTGCCCCATAGCTGTGCCATATAGTGCTCTGCACCGTTCATTATTGCTCCATAGCTGTGCCATATAGTGCTCTGCACCGTTCATTATTGCCCCATAGCTGTGCCATATAGTGCTCTGCACCATTCATTATTGCCCCATAGCTGTACCATAGAAAGCTGTGCCATATAGTGCTCTGCACCGTTCATTATTGCCCCATAGCTGTGCCATATAGTGCTCTGCACCGTTCATTATTGCCCCATAGCTGTACCATAGAAAGCTGTGCCATATAGTGCTCTGCACCGTTCATTATTGCCCCATAGCTGTGCCATATAGTGCTCTGCACCGTTCATTATTGCCCCATAGCTGTACCATAGAAAGCTGTGCCATATAGTGCTCTGCACCGTTCATTATTGCCCCATAGCTGTGCCATATAGTGCTCTGCACCGTTCATTATTGCCCCATAGCTGTGCCATATAGTGCTCTGCACCGTTCATTATTGCTCCATAGCTGTGCCATATAGTGCTCTGCACCATTCATTATTGCCCCATAGCTGTGCCATATAGTGCTCTGCACCATTCATTATTGCCCCATAGCTGTACCATAGAAAGCTGTGCTGTTATGGTTCTCAATGGCAAGAGAACATAGCCCAGCAAACATAAGTACTAGCTCTTGGAAGGATGGAAACTAAACTGACCATGAACTAAACCTGCCGCACAACTAACAGTAGCCGGGTAGCGTTGCCTACGTTTTTTATCCCTAGACACCCAGCGCCGGCCGGAGGACTAACTAATCCTGGCAGAGGAAAATATAGTCCTGGCTCACCTCTAGAGAAATTTCCCCGATAGGCAGACAGAGGCCCCCACATATATTGGCGGTGATTTTAGATGAAATGACAAACGTAGTATGAAAATAGGTTTAGCAAAATTGAGGTCCGCTTACTAGATAGCAGGAAGACAGAAAGGGCACTTTCATGGTCAGCTGAAAACCCTATCAAAATACCATCCTGAAATTACTTTAAGACTCTAGTATTAACTCATAACATCAGAGTGGCAATTTCAGATCACAAGAGCTTTCCAGACACAAAAACGAAACTACAGCTGTGAACTGGAACAAAATGCAAAAACAAACGAGGACTAAAGTCCAACTTAGCTGGGAGTTGTCTAGCAGCAGGAACATGCACAGAAAGGCTTCTGATTACAATGTTGACCGGCATGGAAGTGACAGAGGAGCAAGGTTAAATAGCGACTCCCACATCCTGATGGAAACAGGTGAACAGAGGGGATGATGCACACCAGTTCAATTCCACCAGTGGCCACCGGGGGAGCCCAAAATCCAATTTCACAACAGTACCCCCCCCCTCAAGGAGGGGGCACCGAACCCTCACCAGAACCACCAGGGCGATCAGGATGAGCCCTATGAAAGGCACGGACCAGATCGGAGGCATGAACATCAGAGGCAGTCACCCAAGAATTATCCTCCTGACCGTATCCCTTCCATTTGACCAGATACTGGAGTTTCCGTCTGGAAACACGGGAGTCCAAGATTTTTTCCACAACGTACTCCAACTCGCCCTCAACCAACACCGGAGCAGGAGGCTCAACGGAAGGCACAACCGGTACCTCATACCTGCGCAACAATGACCGATGAAAAACATTATGAATAGAAAAAGATGCAGGGAGGTCCAAACGGAAGGACACAGGATTAAGAATCTCCAATATCTTGTACGGGCCGATGAACCGAGGCTTAAACTTAGGAGAAGAAACCCTCATAGGGACAAAACGAGAAGACAACCACACCAAGTCCCCAACACAAAGCCGAGGACCAACCCGACGCCGGCGGTTGGCAAAAAGCTGAGTCTTCTCCTGGGACAACTTCAAATTGTCCACTACCTGCCCCCAAATCTGATGCAACCTCTCCACCACAGCATCCACTCCAGGACAATCCGAAGATTCCACCTGACCAGAAGAAAATCGAGGATGAAACCCCGAATTACAGAAAAAAGGAGACACCAAGGTGGCAGAGCTGGCCCGATTATTGAGGGCAAACTCCGCTAAAGGCAAAAAAGCAACCCAATCATCCTGATCTGCAGACACAAAACACCTCAAATATGTCTCCAAGGTCTGATTCGTCCGCTCGGTCTGGCCATTAGTCTGAGGATGGAAAGCAGACGAGAAAGACAAATCTATGCCCATCCTAGCACAGAATGCTCGCCAAAATCTAGACACGAATTGGGTTCCTCTGTCAGAAACGATATTCTCCGGAATACCATGCAAACGGACCACATTTTGAAAAAACAGAGGAACCAACTCGGAAGAAGAAGGCAACTTAGGCAGGGGAACCAAATGGACCATCTTAGAGAAACGGTCACACACCACCCAGATGACAGACATCTTCTGAGAAACAGGAAGATCCGAAATAAAATCCATAGAGATGTGCGTCCAGGGCCTCTTCGGGATAGGCAAGGGCAACAACAATCCACTAGCCCGAGAACAACAAGGCTTGGCCCGAGCACAAACGTCACAAGACTGCACAAAGCCTCGCACATCTCGAGACAGGGAAGGCCACCAGAAGGACCTTGCCACCAAATCCCTGGTACCAAAGATTCCAGGATGACCTGTCAACGCAGAAGAATGAACCTCAGAAATGACTTTACTGGTCCAATCATCAGGAACAAACAGTCTACCAGGTGGGCAACGATCAGGTCTATCCGCCTGAAACTCCTGCAAGGCCCGCCGCAGGTCTGGAGAAACGGCAGACAATATCACTCCATCCTTAAGGATACCTGTAGGTTCAGAGTTACCAGGGGAGTCAGGCTCAAAACTCCTAGAAAGGGCATCCGCCTTAACATTCTTAGAACCCGGCAGGTAGGACACCACAAAATTAAACCGAGAGAAAAACAACGACCAGCGCGCCTGTCTAGGATTCAGGCGTCTGGCGGACTCAAGATAAATTAGATTTTTGTGGTCAGTCAATACCACCACCTGATGTCTAGCCCCCTCAAGCCAATGACGCCACTCCTCAAAAGCCCACTTCATGGCCAAAAGCTCCCGATTCCCAACATCATAATTCCGCTCGGCGGGCGAAAATTTACGCGAGAAAAAGGCACAAGGTCTCATCACGGAACAATCGGAACTTCTCTGCGACAAAACTGCCCCAGCTCCGATTTCAGAAGCGTCGACCTCAACCTGAAAATTTAGAGCAACATCAGGCTGACGCAACACAGGGGCGGAAGAAAAGCGGCGCTTAAGCTCCCGAAAGGCCTCCACAGCAGCAGGGGACCAATCAGCAACATCAGCACCCTTCTTAGTCAAATCAGTCAATGGTTTAACAACATCAGAAAAACCAGCAATAAATCGACGATAAAAGTTAGCAAAGCCCAAAAATTTCTGAAGACTCTTAAGAGAAGAGGGTTGCGTCCAATCACAAATAGCCTGAACCTTGACAGGATCCATCTCGATGGAAGAAGGGGAAAAAATATATCCCAAAAAGGAAATCTTTTGTACCCCAAAAACGCACTTAGAACCCTTCACACACAAGGAATTAGACCGCAAAACCTGAAAAACCCTCCTGACCTGCTGGACATGAGAGTCCCAGTCATCCGAAAAAATCAAAATATCATCCAGATACACAATCATAAATTTATCCAAATAATCACGGAAAATGTCATGCATAAAGGACTGAAAGACTGAAGGGGCATTTGAAAGACCAAAAGGCATCACCAAATACTCAAAGTGGCCCTCGGGCGTATTAAATGCGGTCTTCCACTCATCCCCCTGCTTAATTCGCACCAAATTATACGCCCCACGGAGATCTATCTTAGAGAACCACTTGGCCCCCTTTATGCGAGCAAACAAATCAGTCAGCAGTGGCAACGGATATTGATATTTAACCGTGATTTTATTCAAAAGCCGATAATCAATACACGGTCTTAAAGAGCCATCTTTCTTAGCCACAAAGAAAAAACCGGCTCCTAAGGGAGATGACGAAGGACGAATATGTCCCTTTTCCAAGGACTCCTTTATATATTCTCGCATAGCAGCATGTTCAGGCACAGACAGATTAAATAAACGACCCTTAGGGTATTTACTACCCGGAATCAAATCTATGGCACAATCGCACTCCCGGTGCGGAGGTAATGAACCAAGCTTAGGTTCTTCAAAAACGTCACGATATTCAGTCAAGAATTCAGGAATCTCAGAGGGAATAGATGATGAAATGGAAACCACAGGTACGTCCCCATGCGTCCCCTTACATCCCCAGCTTAACACAGACATAGCTTTCCAGTCAAGGACTGGGTTATGAGATTGCAGCCATGGCAATCCAAGCACCAACACATCATGTAGGTTATACGGCACAAGAAAGCGAATAATCTCCTGGTGATCCGGATTAATCCGCATAGTTACTTGTGTCCAGTATTGTGGTTTATTACTAGCCAATGGGGTGGAGTCAATCCCCTTCAGGGGTATAGGAGTTTCAAGAGGCTCCAAATCATACCCACAGCGTTTGGCAAAGGACCAATCCATAAGACTCAAAGCGGCGCCAGAGTCGACATAGGCATCCACGGTAATAGATGATAAAGAACAAATCAGGGTCACAGATAGAATAAACTTAGACTGTAAAGTGCCAATTGAAACAGACTTATCAAGCTTCTTAGTACGCTTAGAGCATGCTGATATAACATGAGTTGAATCACCGCAATAGAAGCACAACCCATTTTTTCGTCTTAAATTCTGCCGTTCACTTCTGGACAGAATTCTATCACATTGCATATTCTCTGGCGTCTTCTCAGTAGACACCGCCAAATGGTGCACAGGTTTGCGCTCCCGCAGACGCCTATCGATCTGGATAGCCATTGTCATGGACTCATTCAGACCCGCAGGCACAGGGAATCCCACCATAACATCCATAATGGCATCAGAGAGACCCTCTCTGAAATTCGCCGCCAGGGCGCACTCATTCCACTGAGTAAGCACAGCCCATTTACGGAATTTCTGGCAGTATATTTCAGCTTCGTCTTGCCCCTGAGATAGGGACATCAAGGCCTTTTCCGCCTGAAGCTCTAACTGAGGTTCCTCATAAAGCAACCCCAAGGCCAGAAAAAACGCATCCACATTGAGCAACGCAGGATCCCCTGGAGCCAATGCAAAAGCCCAATCCTGAGGGTCGCCCCGGAGCAAGGAAATCACAATCCTGACCTGCTGAGCAGGATCTCCAGCAGAGCGAGATTTCAGGGACAAAAACAACTTGCAATTATTTTTGAAATTTTGAAAGCAAGATCTATTCCCCGAGAAAAATTCAGGCAAAGGAATTCTAGGTTCAGATATAGGAACATGAACAACAAAATCTTGTAAATTTTGAACTTTCGTGGTGAGATTATTCAAACCTGCAGCTAAACTCTGAATATCCATTTTAAACAGGTGAACACAGAGCCATTCCAGGATTAGAAGGAGAGAGAGAGAGAGAAAGGCTGCAATATAGGCAGACTTGCGAGAGATTCAATTACAAGCACACTCAGAACTGAAGGGAAGGAAAAAAAAAAAATAAATCTTCAGCAGACTTCTCTTTTCTCTGTCAATTAATTTAACCCTTTTTGGCCGGTCAAACTGTTATGGTTCTCAATGGCAAGAGAACATAGCCCAGCAAACATAAGTACTAGCTCTTGGAAGGATGGAAACTAAACTGACCATGAACTAAACCTGCCGCACAACTAACAGTAGCCGGGTAGCGTTGCCTACGTTTTTTATCCCTAGACGCCCAGCGCCGGCCGGAGGACTAACTAATCCTGGCAGAGGAAAATATAGTCCTGGCTCACCTCTAGAGAAATTTCCCCGATAGGCAGACAGAGGCCCCCACATATATTGGCGGTGATTTTAGATGAAATGACAAACGTAGTATGAAAATAGGTTTAGCAAAATTGAGGTCCGCTTACTAGATAGCAGGAAGACAGAAAGGGCACTTTCATGGTCAGCTGAAAACCCTATCAAAATACCATCCTGAAATTACTTTAAGACTCTAGTATTAACTCATAACATCAGAGTGGCAATTTCAGATCACAAGAGCTTTCCAGACACAGAAACGAAACTACAGCTGTGAACTGGAACAAAATGCAAAAACAAACGAGGACTAAAGTCCAACTTAGCTGGGAGTTGTCTAGCAGCAGGAACATGCACAGAAAGGCTTCTGATTACAATGTTGACCGGCATGGAAGTGACAGAGGAGCAAGGTTAAATAGCGACTCCCACATCCTGATGGAAACAGGTGAACAGAGGGGATGATGCACACCAGTTCAATTCCACCAGTGGCCACCGGGGGAGCCCAAAATCCAATTTCACAACACTGTGCCATATAGTGCTCTGCACCGTTCATTATTGCCCCATAGCTATGCCATATAGTGCTCTGCACCGTTCATTATTGCCCCATAGCTGTGCCATATAGTGCTCTGCACCGTTCATTATTGCTCCATAGCTGTGCCATATAGTGCTCTGCACCGTTCATTATTGCCCCATAGCTGTGCCATATAGTGCTCTGCACCATTCATTATTGCCCCATAGCTGTACCATAGAAAGCTGTGCCATATAGTGCTCTGCACCGTTCATTATTGCCCCATAGCTGTGCCATATAGTGCTCTGCACCGTTCATTATTGCCCCATAGCTGTGCCATATAGTGCTCTGCACCATTCATTATTGCCCCATAGCTGTGCCATATAGTGCTCTGCACCGTTCATTATTGCCCCATAGATGTACCATAGAAAGCTGTGCCATATAGTGCTCTGCACCGTTCATTATTGCCCCATAGATGTACCATAGAAAGCTATGCCATTGCTGCTGCTGCTGCAATAAAAAAAAAATGACATACTCACCTCTCTTGCTTGCAGCTCCTCAGCGTCCCGTCCTGGTGTCTCTCTGCACTGACTGATCAGGCAGAGGGCGGCGTGCACACTATATGCGTCATCGCGCCCTCTGACCTGCACAGTCAGTGCGGAGAGACGCCGGGAAGATGGAGCGGCGCCCGGCGTGTGGAATGCGGACAGGTGAATATGTAATACCTGCTCCCGGCATCCCGCTCCTTCCCCCGGACAGCTGGTCTCCGGGTGCCGCAGCCTCTTCCTCTGTCAGCGGTCACCGTTACCGCTCATTAGAGAAATGAATATGCGGCTCCACCCCTATGGGAGTGGAGTCCATATTCATTTCTCTAATGAGCGGTCCCACGTGACCGCTGAACAGGGGAAGAGCTGCGGCACCCAGAGACCGTGGGACTGCAGGGACAGCGCCAGGAGCCCCGGAAGCAGGTAAGTATGCCTCAGCGCCCTCTCCCCCTCACCCGCCGACCCTGCTGCCGACCGTGACTCGATTATAAGCCGAGAGGGGCACTTTCAGCCCAAAAATTTGGGCTGAAAATCTCGGCTTATACTCGAGTATATACGGTATAACCTGAGTTTTTCAGCACATTTTTTGTGCTGAAAACACCCCCCTTGGCTTATACTTGAGTGAGGGTCCCAGAAGATGGAGGGGGTGCGTTCTGCAGCTAAAGCCTGTGCCCGCTACTAAAGAGAAATGAATATTCTCTGCAGTGGCACAGTAGTCGCAGCGGCCGTGTTCCTGCAGCCACCAGGCAGTCACTCGTGGCTAGCGGTTCAAGCTGGGGAGCGAGGACCCGCCTCCCTGGATAAAGACAGGTATTTTGGATAAGTTTCAAAACGCTTTATTTTGGGAATACTTGAACCAAAAACTAAAAGAGCCACCTTGTTAGAATGCAGCATTACTACTGCACAAGGTGGCTCTTTTAGTTTATAACGACTGGAGGGGGGTGACAGTGGCCCTTTAAGAGAAATGAATATTCACTTTTCTCCTCTCCAATGATGTCCCTGTCATGTGCTGCTTACAAGCATAAATCAACTGCTTGCACCTGAACAAGACACTTCAAGGGAGCGCAGGGACGGTAAGTAGGATGGTTTTGTTTTGTTTTTAATGAGGAGCCATGCATACAAGGATAGGGATGAGGAGCCATGCAGACCAGGATAGGGATGAAGCGGCATGCATACCAGGATAGGGATGAAGCACCATGCATACAAGGATAGGGATGAGGTGGCCATGCATACAAAGATAGGGATGAGGAGCCATGCAGACCAGGATAGGGATCAGTAGCCATGCATACCAGGATATGGATGAGGAGCCATGCAGACCAGGATGAGGATGAAGCGTCATACATACAAGAATAGGGATGAAGAGCCATGCGTACGCATACCAGGATGGGGATGTGGAGCCATGCATACCAGGATGGGGATGAAGAGCCATGCATACAACAATAGGAATGAAGAGCCATGCATACGCATACCAGGATGGGTATGTGGAGCCATGCAGACCAGGATGGGGATGAAGCGTCATACATACAAGAATAGGGATGAAGAGCCATGCATACGCATACCAGGATGGGGATGTGGAGCCATGCATACCAGGATGGGGATGAAGAGCCATGCATACAAGGATAGGGATGAGGAGCCATGCAGACCAGGATAGGGATCAGTAGCCATGCATACCAGGATATGGATGAGGAGCCATGCAGACCAGGATGGGGATGAAGCGTCATACATACAAGAATAGGGATGAAGAGCCATGCATACGCATACCAGGATGGGGATGTGGAGCCATGCCGGATGGGGATGAAGAGCCATGCATACAAGGGTAGGGATGAGGAGCCATGCAGGCCAGGATAGAAATCAGGAGCCATGCAGACCAGGATAGGGATGAGGAACCATGCAGACCAGGACAGGGAAGAGGAGCCATACAGACCAGGATAGGGATGAGGGGACCATGCAGACCAGGATGGGTATGATGAGCCATGCATACCAGGATAGGGATGAGGAGTCATGCATACACCCTTCAAGGCACCAAATGTAGTGTCTCATTTAAATATTGTGAGCAAAGAAAAGTGGTACTCCTACACTTCTAAAAGTTTAAAAGTTATGCAGAGTGCAAAGTCTTCCACAAATTACAAGCAGGGTCACCTTGAAGGCAACAACTGAATGGCCTCATTAAAATATTAAGACAGTGTACACTTGTAGCAGGCTAATTTTGGTGTTTTTTTCAAACCAACAAAATTTCACAAAAAGCAGGTTGTATAGTATATATGACAATAATCAATTTTTTTGCCAACACTATTTTGTGAACTGTACCAGGCCAAGCATTTTTTAAAATTTTGAATCCGTCGTAGTTTTACACAATGCACGTTAAACTGTATGTATGAATCATTGAATCAATAAAAATTTTTGAAAGCTTTTTTTTTAGAATGTAATATACCAGCCAAATGTAATAAGAGCTCCGTTACAGTTTATGGCTGAATCATTGAATCCATAAACATTTTTGGAAGGTTTTTTTGTGAGTTTAATATACCAGCAAAACATAACAGCAACCGCGTTACAGTGTATGGATGAATCCTGGAATCCACTAAAAGTTTTGGAAGGTTTTTTTGAGAGTTTAATTTACCAGCAAAATGTAACAAGAACTGTGTTACTGTGTATAAATAACTAATTGAATCCCTAAAAAGTTTTGGAAGGGTTTTTGTGTGTTTAATATACCAGTGAAATGTAACAAGAACAACTTTAAAGTGTATGGATGAATGCTTGAATCCATAAAAAGTTTTGGAAGGTATTTTTTAAAGTTTGACAACTTGTTTTGAGGGTTATACACCATCGAAACCTACCCAATAACATGTAATACTTTAAGGAAGAGCATTATAATGCTGAAAAATTTTGAATTGTTTTTTTTTGAGGATTAGATACCACCGAAATGTACCCAAGAAAATGTAATACTCCATGAATGAGCAATATAATACCAAAAAATGTTGATTTTTTTTTGGGGGGGGTTAGATACCACCTCAATGTACCCAAGAACACGTAACAATTTATGGATGAACAATTTAATACAGATAAATTTTTTAACTATTTTTTGTAGGGTTAGATAACACCGCAATGTACCCCAGAGCATGTAATAGTATATGGATGTGTAATTGAATCCAGATAATTTTTATATGCTTTTTTGGATAGTTACGGTATATACTACTGAAATTTTCCCCAAAGCACGTAATACTCTATAGATGTTTAATTGAATCCAGAAATATTTTTCATCGCTTTTTTGTAGTTTTACATACCACCGTAATACATCAATAACCGCATTCAACTGTAGGAATAACTAATTGAATCCAGAAAAATGTATTTAATGTAAATATTTTGAAAGTCTAGCTGATGTACTTCTACACTCATAAAGGCTTTGCAGAAAGTGAAAAGCTAGGAAAAAATTATAAAAAGGATCATCCATAGACCTCTGAAAGGCAACAACTGACAGGTCTCATTCAAATATTTTTAAAGTGTAGTTGCTGTACTCCTACACTCATAAAGGTTTTACACAAAGTACAAAGCCAGGAAACAATTATAAGAGGGTCATCCATATAATCTTGAAGGCACCAAGTGCCATGCCTCATAAAAAACTAACAATTTAGTGTAGTTTATGTACTCCTACACTCATAAAGGCTTGGCACAAAATGCACAGCCAGGAAAACATTATAAGGAGGGTCATCCATACACCCTTGAAGTAAACAACTGGAGGGCCTCATTCAAATATTGAACATTAAAAACATTTTATGTGATGCTATCATCTGGTGGTGTGGAAGTGGGGCTAATCCAGGCTTTGTTAATTTTTATCAGAGTGAGCCTGTCAGCATTCTCTGTTGAAAAGTGAAAGCGCCTGTCTATTATGACCCCTCCTGGCAGCGCTAGAAACATGCTCAGACAAGACAGTAGAGGCTGGGCAGCACAACACCTCCAAGGCATAGAGAGGCAGCTCCTGCCAGGTGTCCAGCTTTGAGAACCAATAGTTGAAGGTTGCAAAGGAATTAGGGAGTATGCTGGTTTGGTTGGCCAGGTATTGCTTGACCATCTTTAAAAACTTTTCCCTCCTTGTAAAAAATACCTGGTCAGCAGGCCCTGGACGCTGGAATGGTGTCATGAAATTGGCCCAGGCCTTTGACAGTGTACTCCTGCCTCTGCTGAGTGTCTCCCTCACCTCTCCTCCTTGCTTGGGCAAGGAGAAAGCTTCTTCCCTGCTGCTAGCATTGTCTGATTTGATTTTTTTCAACATATTTTCAACAATAACCTGGTATGGCAACATTTTAGAAGACCTCTCTGCCTCAAGAAGGAGAGATACAAAGTTCTCCTTGTCGTGTGGGTCTAGCAGGGTGAATAACCAGTACTCTTTTTTGGCCAAGATAAATATTAAGCAAGGGTCACAGGAAAGGCATCGGTACAGAAAATCGGCCATATGTGCCAGGTTCTCTACAGCCAACATTTCCCGGTCCCCACCATGATGACGACTTTCCAACTCCTCCTCCTTATTGCCTTCCTCAGCCCATCCATATAGGAGAGACGGGACGAAGGTTGTGTAGCTACTAGCCTCTGTTGCACTAGCCAACAGCTACTGTTGCTCCTCCATCTCCTCAGTGTCCACCTCCTCATTGTTACCCTATCCACGCTGATCAGATGAGATGAGGTGGGCTGGGTAGCATCTTTCTGTATCATGTCTTCCTCCATCCCACCTGGTCTGCATGCATAGCTTTTCGTTTAATTGTGAGCAGCGACTGTTTTAGAACACACAGAAGCAGGATCATTGCACTGACTATGGCATCGTTGCCACTCACCATTTTTGTGGAGTCCTCAAAGTCTTGGAGAACTTCACAAATGGCAGACATCCATGCCCACTCTTCAATTGTTATACATTGTTATACAGTTATACTGTATGGGTGCGAAATTTATGCCAGCGACATTTTTAACACTTTTTGGAAGTGTTATATATATCACAGAAATATACCCCCGGCCACGGAATAGTGTATGGGTGAAAAATTTAATCCAGCAAAAAATGTTTAAGTTCTTTTGGAGCGTTATATACCATTGAAATGTATCCCAGAACACATAATATCCTATGGATGAGTAATTCAATCCAGATACATTTTTCAATCTTGTTTGGAGGGTTAGATTTCACAAAAATGTACCCCAGACTACAGAATACTGTATGGGTGAGACATTTAACCCAACAACATTTTTTAACAATTTTTGGGAGTGTTATATATCATAAAAATGTACCCCAGACCATGGAAGGGTGAATGGGTGAGAAATTTAACCCAGATAAATCTTTAAACGCTTTTTTGGAGTGACAGATATCACAGTTATGTACTGCCGACAACGCAATACTGTATGGGCGCGAAATTTAAATTCTAAATGCAGAATATATGTGATACAAACAGCAAAACAAACAATTAGCCCTTAAAGGGCTGTTAGTATGATGGCTCAGCTTCAGCTCCAGTATCAACACTACAGGTCTCAGGAATGCACAGAATGCACGGATCTATCCATTTATACTGAGTGGGATAATAAGTAACAGATCTCATGTCAATAGAAAAGTTACATGCTCATTCTATAGATAGCAGGCTGGAGGGATTTAGTAAGATTGTGTCCCCACACAAAATACCTGGTACAGAAGGAGGTCCAGGAAGCACAGGCAAAGTTTGGCATTGAGCTGCAGTTTCTATGGTACCAACAAACCTCCTTTCTGTGCTCAGCAGTCTTGTGTGTTCCTAGCACAGCCACTCCCAGACCAGCAGTGATAGTACAGCAGAGGCATGCCTGACATGTATGGTGTGATAATACAGATCACAAGATGTAATATACAGTCTTTTCAGAGGAATTTCTCAAAATATATTTAGAGTTTCACATTTATGAAAAATGGTGTTATTTTAGCCAGCGTTTAACCAGTTCAAGACAAAGATTTTTTCCCCGTTCCTGTCCAGGTACATTTTCTGTTTGCTTCTTTTCTTTTCGTACATTCGGTTTAAAGGGAACCTGTCACCCCCAAAATCGAAGGTGACCTAAGGCCACCGGCATCAGGGGCTTATCTACAGCATTCTCTAAGGCTAGTTTCACACTTGCGTTTTTGTCTGCATGCGTTTTTAAAAAAAACGCATGTGTGAAAAACGCATGTAAACGCGGTAAAACGCATGCGTTTTTTAGACGCATGCGTTTTTATAGAAAAACACAAGAAAACACAAGAAAACACAAGAAAAAACAAGAAAAAACAAGAAAACCCTAACCCTAACCCTACCCCTAACCCTAACCCTAAACGTGACTGAAATACGTGGCACTGAAATACGTGCAACTGAAATACGTGGTACTTAAATACGTGGCACTTTAATACGTGGCACGTGGCACTTAAATACGTGGCACGTGGCACTTAAATACGTGGCACGTGGCACTTAAATACGTGGCACGTGGCACTTAAATACGTGGCATGTGGCACTTAAATACGTGGCACTTAAATACGTGGCACGTGGCACTTATATATGTGGCACGTGGCACTTAAATACGTGGCACGTGGCATACGTGGCACTGAAATACGTGATACGTGGCACTTAAATACGTGGCAATATGACTGTCAGAAAATGTTCATTAAACGGTTAGGGGTGAGGTTAGGGGTAGAGTTAGGGTTAGGGTTTGGATCCCTTTATCACCTTGATGGTGGTGGGTGACTTTTTAGTGTGTTTTCTGGTTTTTTTCTATAAAAACGCATGCGTTTTTAGCGCAAACAAACGCATGTGCTTAAAAACGCATGCGTTTACATAGACAGCAATGCATTTTTTTGCCGCGAAAAAACGCATGCGTTTTTTCGCGGCAAAAAAACGCGCAAGAAAATACTGCAGGTAGCATTTTTGAAAATGAACGCATGCAGTCAAAAAACGCATGCGTTTGAAAACGCGACCAAACGCATGTGCAAAAAAACGCATGCGTTTTCAATGTTAAATATAGGAAAAAAAACGCATGCGTTTTTTGTGCAAAAAACGCTGCAGACAAAAACGCAAGTGTGAAAGCAGCCTAAGTCCCCGATGTAACCTGAAAGATGATAAAAAGAGGTTAGATTATACTCACCCAGGGGCGGTCCCACTCCGGTTCTGGTCTGATGGGAGTCGCGGTCCGGTCCGGGGCCTCCCATCTTCTTACGATGACGTCCTCTTCTTGTATTCACACTGCGGCTCCGGTGCAGGCGTATTTTTTATGCCCTGTTGAGGGCAGAGCAAAGTACTGCTGTGCGCATGTGCCGGGAAAGGTCAGAGAGGCCCAGCGCCTGCGCACTGCTGTACTTTACTCTGCCCACAACAGGACATAAAAAATACGCCTGCGCCGGAGCCGCAGCGTGGCTACAAGAAAAGGACCTACATTCCCTACACTTTGCAATCACGACTGCTGAATCTAGGGGAGGAACCACAGTTAGCCTTCCATATTACTGTGTATACAGCGCTTCAGCCCTGAATACACAGCGATCGAGACGGCAAAGACGGTAATAAACCATATCTGCCATTGCTGCAGGGAGTGGATCTGTGTCGTGATAGCTGGAATCCCGCTCCTGCAGTTGCTCAATTGCATGAGGCTGCTCTACTGTACTCTGCAGTGACGTCACTGCACAGGAGAACACGGACCAACAGAAGTTTCACATCTCTGAGAGGTCCAGAAGTAATTTAACCAAACGTGTCAATATGTTGGTTTTTTAGATATGGAAGTAGCTGTATGACTATCTAGGCTAAAAAATAACTTTTTTGTATGCAAAATCAGGATGGGAGTGTCTATGTATTTGGAACAAAAACCTCAAGGGCATTGACACATATTCAGTACATACGGCTTGAGCACTGGATTACTCATGACTGGCTGGTCTGATCTGTACAAAAAGATATATTTTTATTGGGCTATACAGCTATAACAATACAGGTATCGGCAGTAGCGACCGGTAGACCCTGTGTGTTTCATAAGCTATGGTATCCTTCATGCTTAGGATCTTTTGGTCCATGCTGCTACCTGTAGTTACACTGTGATGTCATGCAGCGGCGGACCTGGCTACTCCAGTGTGAAATGCAAGTTTTATACACAAATTAATTTATGTGAGCGCTACTGGCCGGGGATTTCATCATACAGGAGTTTCAGTACTTGCCGGAGGATTATGTGCTCCAGCTGCCCACTATCTGTACGGATACAGACTGACTGCTACCATTGAACCTTCCCCAAACTACTACGTAGGGCAAGGTAATCAGGTTGGTTGTTGAAACTCCATCACTCCCTACTTTCTAATTATTTTGTCTCTTCTTAAGATAATCTTACCTTTTCATCTATAAGCATAGGGTTTATATAATCACATGAGCACAAATAGTATACACAAACAATATATTCAATTGATCAGTATAGTTTTTAGAATGTTTTATCTGCAGCAGCTCTAGCAGTTCTCTGAATGCTGAGCTCCGTATAGCCCCACCCACAACACTGATTGGCAGCTTTCTGTGTATACTGTGCATAGGCAGAAAGCTACCAATCAGTGGTGGAGGCGGAGTTATACAAAGCTCATGAATATGGAGAACTACATGGCAACAGGTTTACTAGTCCTCTAGTGATAATCTCCTGCTGATAAAACAGTAATTTTATCAAAAATACAGCAAGCAGCCCAGTAAGTGACACATCGCTGGAATCAGGGTCTCTATGTCTACATTATGCTAATCTCAGATTAGGTGGCAACATTTTAGTGCCAGATTCCCTTTAAGGCTATGTGCCCACGTTGCAGAAATGCTGCGGAAATGTCCACAGCATTTCCGCAACTCCCTGCCGCGGGTAAAACGCATGTGGAATTCGCATGCGTTTTCTCGCAAAACACAAGCCTTTTTAGCTTGCAGAATGCTTGCATTTTCCTAGCGATTTGAAGCATCACTTGGAAAAGTGATTGACAGGTTGGTCACACTTGTCAAGCATAGCGCTTGACAAGTGTGACCAACTTTTTACTATTGATGCTGCCTATGCAGCATCAATAATAAAAGATAGAATGTTAAAAATAATAAAAAAAATAAAAAATATGTTTATTCTCACCTTCCAATGGCCCCCGATCTCCTCAGCGGCGCTCCCTGTACATTCCATTCCCAGGGATACTTTACGCGAAGGACCTTTTGTGACATCACGGTCGCGTGACCGTGACATCATCTCAGGTGATTCGCGCAATGCATCCCTGGGAACGGAAGCCGCCACGTGCACCGCTGGGAGGCGGGAGGACTCCGGGGGCTATCGGAAGGTAAGTATATCCCTATTTTTTATTTATTTATTTATTTTTTTACAGGAATATTGTACCAAGGGCCTGGAGGAGAGTCTCCTCTCCTCCAGACCCGGGTACCATCTGCACATGAATCGCTCACTTTACGCATGGTGGGCATAGCCACATGCATAAAGTGAGCGTTTCAATGCAATCCTATGGCTGTGGAATCGCCGCCATTCCGCAGAAATAATGAACATGCTGCGGATTTTCCCGCTATGTGATTCCACAGCGGGAAAATCCGCAGCTTGAGCACAGCAACCGTGGAATCCCATAGGATTGCATGGGGATGTGTTTTTTAAGCGTTTTTAAGTGTTTCCACTGCGGCAAAAAACATTGCAGAAGCGCATAAAAAAATGCAACGTGGGCATACAGCCTAAATGTTTTTTCTAATTGTGTTCACTAAATTCTTTTGGAATATATATATTTTTTAATGTCCCTAACTTCTTCTGGGATATGTATGTGCACTAACTCTGCATAGTATGATCCTGCACCTATTCCCTTTTATCACTTGGCTTTACGTACAGTATTATGAAGATATGGACAGAGAGAAGTGAGCGACTGCAGGATACGACTGCAACAGTTTGTTGTCTGTTACCATGGAGATGTATAGTTCTGTATTCGGAGCTGTAGATATAATAGTGCAAGAATTTTTAATTATGACCATTTGGAAAGCTGTTTCAATCACCTAAGAAACAGAGTTGTGTGAAAAAGTGTTTGCCCCCTTCTTTTTTTCCTATTCTTTTGCATATTTGTCACACTTAAATGTTTCAGATCACCAAATTTAAATATTAGACAAAGATAACACAAGTAAACACAAAATGCAGTATTTAAATACATGTCTTTAATATTAACCCCTTTCTGACATCTGACGTACTATCCCGTCGAGGTGGGGTGGGCCCGTATGACCACCGACGGGATAGTACGTCATACGCGATCAGCCGCGCTCACGGGGGGAGCGCGGCCGATCGCGGCCGGGTGTCAGCTGCATATCGCAGCTGACATCCGGCACTATGTGCCAGGAGCGGTCACGGACCGCCCCCGGCACATTAACCCCCGGCACACCGCGATCAAACATGATCGCGGTGTACCGGCGGTATAGGGAAGCATCGCGCAGGGAGGGGGCTCCCTGCGGGCTTCCCTGAGACCCCCGCAGCAACGCGATGTAATCGCGTTGCTCCGAGGGTCTCCTACCTCCCTCCTCGCCGCAGGTCCCGGATCCAAGATGGCCGCGGCATCCGGGTCCTGCAGGGAGGGAGGTGGCTTAGCGAGTGCCTGCTCAGAGCAGGCGCTGGTAAGCCTGCAGCCCTGCACAGCAGATCGCAGATCTGACAGAGTGCTGTGCACACTGTCAGATCAACGATCTGTGATGTCCCCCCTGGGACAAAGTAAAAATGTAAAAAAAAAATTTTTCCACATGTGTAAAAAAATAAATAAAAAATAAATTCCTAAATAAAGAAAAAAAAAAAATATTATTCCCATAAATACATTTCTTTATCTAAATAAAAAAAACACAAAACAATAAAAGTACACATATTTAGTATCGCCGCGTCCGTAACGACCCAACCTATAAAACTATATCACTAGTTAACCCCTTCAGTAAACACCGTGAGAGAAAAAAAAAAAAAACGAGGCAAAAAACGACGCTTTATTACCATACCGCCGAACAAAAAGTGGAATAACACGCGATCAAAAAGACAGATATAAATAACCATGGTACCGCTGAAAACGACATCTTGTCCCGCAAAAAATTAGCCGCCATACAGCATCATCAGCAAAAAAATAAAAAAGTTATAGTCCTGAGAATAAAGCGATACCAAAATAATAATTTTTTCTATAAAATAGCTTTTATCGTATAAAAGTGCCAAAACATAAAAAAATGATATAAATGAGATATCGCTGTAATCGAACTGACCCGACGAATAAAACTGCTTTATCAATTTTACCAAACGCGGAACGGTATAAACGCCTCCCCCAAAAGAAATTCATGAATAGCTGGTTTTTGGTCATTCTGCCTCACAAAAATCGGAATAAAAAGTGATCAAAAAATGTCATGTGCCCGAAAATGTTACTAATAAAAACGTCAACTCGTCCCGCAAAAAACAAGACCTCACATGACTCTGTGGACTCAAATATGGAAAAATTATAGCTCTCAAAATGTGGTAACGCAAAAAATATTTTTTGCAATAAAAAGCGTCTTTCAGTGTGTGACGGCTGCCAATCATAAAAATCCGCTAAATAACCCGCTATAAAAGTAAATCAAACCCCCCTTCATCACCCCCTTAGTTAGGGAAAAATAAAAAAAATGTATTTATTTCCATTTTCCCATTAGGGTTAGGGTTAGGGCTAGGGTTAAGGTTAGGGCTAGGGTTAGGGCTAGGGTTAGGGCTAGGGTTATTGCTAGGGTTAGGGTTAGGGCTAGGGTTAGGGCTAGGGTTATTGCTAGGGTTAGGGCTAGGGTTAGGGCTAGGGTTAGGGCAAGGGTTAGGGTTATTGCTAGGGTTAGGGCTAGGGTTGGGGCTAGGGTTAAGGCTACAGTTAGGGTTGGGGGTAAAGTTAGGGTTTGGATTACATTTACGGTTGGGAATAGGGTTGGGATTAGGGTTAGGGGTGTGTCAGGGTTAGGGGTGTGGTTAGGGTTACCGTTGGGATTAGGGTAAGGGGTGTGTTTGGATTAGGGTTTCAGTTATAATTGGGGGGTTTCAACTGTTTAGGCACATCAGGGGCTCTCCAAACGGGACATGGCATCCGATCTCAATTCCAGACAATTCTGCGTTGATAAAGTAAAACAGTGCTCCTTCCCTTCAGAGCTCTCCCGTGTACCCAAACAGGGGTTTACCCCAACATATGGGGTATCAGCGTACTCAGGACAAATTGGACAACATCTTTTGGGGTCCAATTTCTCCTGTTACCCTTGGGAAAATACAAAACTGGGGGCTAAAAAATAAGTTTTGTGGGAAAAAAAGATTTTTTATTTTCACGGCTCTGCGTTGTAAACTGTAGTGAAACACTTGGGGGTTCAAAGTTCTCACAACACATCTAGATAAGTTCCTTGGGGGGTCTAGTTTCCAATATGGGGTCACTTGTGGGGGGTTTGTACTGTTTGGGTACATCAGGGGCTCTGCAAATGCAACGTGACGCCTGCAGACCAATCCATTTAAGTCTGCATTCCAAATGGCGCTCCTTCCCTTCCGAGCTCTGCCATGCGCCCAAACAGTGGTTCCCCCACATATGGGGTATCAGCGTACTCAGGACAAATTGGACAACAACTTTTGGGGTCCAATTTATTATGTTACCCTTGTAAAAATACAAAGCTGGGGGCTAAAAAATCATCTCTGTGAAAAAAAAGAGGAATTTTTATTTTCACGGCTCTGCGTTATAAACTGTAGTGAAACACTTGGGGGTTCAAAGTTCTCACAACACATCTAGATAAGTTCCTTAGGGGGTCTACTTTCCAAAATGGTGTCACTTGTGGGGGGTTTTAATGTTTAGGCACATCAGGGGCTCTCCAAACGCAACATGGCGTCCCATCTTAATTCCAGTCAATTTTTCATTGAAAAGTCAAATGGCGCTCCTTCCCTTCCGAGCTCTGCCCTGCGCCCAAACAATGGTTTACACCCACATATGGGGTATCATCGTACTCAGGACAAATTGCACAACAACTTTTGTGGTCTAATTTCTTCTCTTACCCTTGGGAAAATAAAAAAATGGGGGCGAAAAGATCATTTTTGTGAAAAAATATGATTTTTTATTTTTACGGCTCTGCATTATAAACTTCTGTGAAGCACTTGTTGGGTCAAAGTGCTCACCACACATCTAGATAAGTTCCTTAGGGGGTCTACTTTCCAAAATGGTGTCACTTGTGGGGGGTTTCAATGTTTAGGCACATCAGGGGCTCTCCAAACGCAACATGGCGTCCCATGTCAATTCCAGTCAATTTTGCATTGAAAAGTCAAATGGCGCTCCTTTCCTTCTGAGCTCTGCCATGCGCCCAAACAGTGGTTTACCCCCACATATGGGGTATCAGCGTACTCAGGACAAGTTGTACAACAACTTTTGGGGTCCATTTTCTCCTGTTACCCTTGGTAAAATAAATCAAATTGGAGCTGAATAAATTTTGTGTGAAAAAAAGTTAAATGTTCATTTTTATTTAAACATTCCAAAAATTCCTGTGAAACACCTGAAGGGTTAATAAATTTATTGAATGTGGTTTTGAGCACATTGAGGGGTGCAGTTTTTAGAATGGTGTCACATTTGGGTATTTTCTGTCATATAGACCCCTCAAAATTACTTCAAATGAGATGTGGTCCCTAAAATAAAATGGTGTTGTAAAAATGAGAAATTTCTGGTCAACTTTTAACCCTTATAACTCCCTAACAAAAAAAAATTTGGTTCCAAAAGTGTGCTAATGTAAAGTAGACATGTGGGAAATGTTACTTATTAAGTATTTTGCGTGACATATGTCTGTGATTTAAGGGCATAAGAATTCAAAGTTGGAAAATTGCAAAATTTTCGCCAAATATCCATTTTTTTCACAAATAAACGCAAGTTATATTGAAGAAATTTTACCACTATCATGAAGTACAATATGTCACGAGAAAACAATGTCAGAATCGCCAAGATCCGTTGAAGCGTTCCAGAGTTATAACCTCATAAAGGGACAGTGGTCTGAATTGTAAAAATTGGCCTGGTCATTAACGTGCAAACCACCCTTGGGGGTGAAGGGGTTAAGGGAAAAAGAAATCCAAACCCACAGGGCCCTGCGTAAAAAAGTTATTGTCCTCCCCTTAAAACATAAATTAACTGTGGTTTATCACATCTTTGGGAAGCCGAGTTACTGCCACACCGGTTCTCGATCAAGAAATCACTTAAATAGGACCTGCCTGATAAAGTGAGGTAGACCAAAAGATCCTAGACATCATGCAAAAGAATAGGAAATCACGAAGGGGGCAAACACTTTTTCACACAACTGTACTTTAGGAAGAATTTCTCACAGTTTTTAAGATCTCTGCAGGAACCTCCAGATAGAAAAATCTATCCTGGTCTTGAAAACAGCAATAAACTTTTATGGAAGGTATTTCTATATGAAAAACTGTGTAACATGTTCATTACACACAGAATAGAAAATGTTGTTAAAGTGAGGGGTTAAAACATAGGCCTCATTCAGATATTAGCTTTTTAAGTATGAATTGTGTCCATGTTTTTCATGTAACTTGAAAATGTTTCCATTACAATCTATGGTACTATTCACATGTATTTTTTGTGGACCATGTATCCGCAAAAATATCACAGAGACATGTTCGTTTTTCATGTGAGTCACGGGTCAAAATCAGAAATACAAGTTTATGGGTCTGAGAAAAATCACTGACGACACACATTGTCACCCATGTGCTGTCTGATTGTAATGGGTGGTAGTGGCATTCACAGATGCAAAAGGACCCCTGTTCAAGAACACAGGTGCCCCTCTTTGTGTCTATGACAAACCCTGCTTATTGATATGAAGGCATAAATGGGCCCCCTTACCTCTTGGTCCCCTGTAAGGCAACACACGCTGCCCCAATAATGTGTACACCCCTGATGAGTGGGAGAAGCTTTGCAGTATTTTTGTTTGTGGCATATGGGAAAATCACTGAGCTCTGATGTAATTTCTTGCCGATCTTGATGATGGGGCATGTTGGAGACAGAAGCTACTGATTCATTAAGAGGCTGCTCCTAATTATTTTGACTCGTCTTATAATGATTCCGGCACATCTGACAATTGACTTGTGCCTCCATGCACCACATCACAAATCTTACTCCAGTCCCCAACTGGAGTAAGATTTCCAGCATAGAGAACTGTACAGCTCATCATGAATTAGACAAGCTGTGGTATCATGCATCCAAAGCCGGGAGAAACTGGAGTAAAAAATTCAGAAGTTGGAAAATGTTTGCACTATTCCAAGTTGCGACTTTCCATAGCCATTTATGCCAAAATTCTGGTGAAATTATTTTTACGAATCAGGGCCACTGACCGAAAAAATGATGAAACTCGTTCTGTGCCTTTTATGTAAGAGAAAAAAATCTCTGATGTCTTTTCCAGATTTGTACTCCATCTGGACCTCATTACTGATTGCATCATCAATGTAGAAATAAAGACAAATATTAATCCATGTGTAAAAAGGATTTATTTCTCATGTAGACTTCATGTGAAGGTGAAACCACAATATTAGGCTGATACATGAAATTGTACGTCTCAGTAGTGATCAATATGGAAGTTACAAAATCAGAGCAGCTCAGTATATAAAGTGTGTACCCAGAATGTGTATAACTAATAAGCATGGCACTTCCCCTTATATAATGGTGGACTTTGCTCTATTTTCTGGACCCCAAAAAGATTGATCTGGCAAACTTGGGGCTATAAAACAATTTCTAAATCCATACATTAGATTATGTTAGAATGATATATTTTCCATACACGTTGATATAGCCAAGGATCATACATTTATTGGGGTTCTTACTAAATCAAATATAAACATTATTAAAGCCCCAGAAAATATAAAGCCTTATTAAAAGACCATTTAACATTTAAACTCAGAAAATTACATGATATTAAAAAGTCATAAAACAAGAATAATCATCCTAATTGTAATTACCAACAAGTAAAAAAAAAAAAAAAAAAACTCCAATGAAGATGTCACGTTATTCCCTATATTGCCAGTGGGCAGCTGTGACTGTGGACATGAGGGTGTTTGTACTGGGCCGAGTCAAAGTCAATCGCTCTTCCTTGTAGAGTTATCTTCAGACAACCTGAGAAACGCACCCCAGGCTCAGCTTGTTCTGCAAACACAAGAGAGTATGATTAGGATGAAAATTGTCATCAATCTGGGTGCCCAAAAAGGTTTTCACAGGCCATATCAGTAGGCCTATAGCGGTATGCGCACACGCTGAGTTCTTCAAGATGAAGACACTTCAGAAAACTCTTTTTTTTTCCTTGAAGCAACTTTTTTTTTTTTTTTTAACAACTAAGCACTTTTTTTACGTTTTCATTTTACAATAAAGAAGACGTTACCAGTTTGAAGCAAAGATACTATTAAAATGTCTTGGATTGTTTTATGCCTTCCCATTACCTTCTATTAGTGCTCGTGCAGATCACCGTATTATTGGTCTGAGTACGATCCGACAAACTTTATCAGATCAGCAACTGCTTTAAGCCCTTCAAGTTCCTTAGGACTAAAAAATAAAGTAAAAAATAATCTAAATTTTTTTTTACAAAGTTTAAAGAGAATCTGTCACCCCATTTTTCGCCTATAAGCTGCTGTAGATAAACCCCTGATGTAACCTGAAAGATAAGAAAAACAAGTTAGATTATTCTCACCCAGGGGCGGTCCCGATGCGGTCTGGTCTGATGGGCGTCGCGCTCCGGGTCCAGCGCCTCCCATTTTCATGCTATGACGTCTTCTTCCTTGTTTCCTGTTGCGGCTCCTGCGCAGGCATACTTTATCTGCTCTATTGAGGGCAGAGGAATGTACTGCAGTGCACAGGCGCCGGGCCTCTCTGACCTTTCCTGGCGCCTGCGCACAACAGTACTTTGCTCTGCCCTCAACAGAGCAGATAAAGTATGCCTGCGCAGGAGCCGCAACCAGAAGCAAAAAAGAGGACGTCATCGCATGAAGATGGGAGGTGCCGGACCGCGATGCCCGCCGGACCGGACTGCACCAGATCGCCCCTGGGTGAGAATAATCTAACTTGTTTTTCTTATCTTTCAGGTTATATCGGGGGCTTATCTGCAGCATTACAGAATGCTGTAGATAAGCCCCTGATGGTGGTGGCCGCAGCCAGGGCCGTTTCTTCAACAGGGCGGGCAGGGCGGCCACACGGGGCGCCGTGGGGCCGGGGGGCGCAGGAGAGGCCTCGGGCCCCGGTGGTCCCCTGCCCGCTGCTGCTGCTGTTTAAGGGCTGTCAGGGGCGCGGATGCCGCGCTCAGTGCTGAGCGCGGGCGCGCCCTGCCCGAACTCAGCTGCAAATCTGACAGCTGAGCGGTCAGATCATCGCCTCGCGTCGCCGCGCCCCCCCCCCCCGCACCGCACATAATGGTTGCGGCCACCTCGGCGCCGCCACTCACCCATACCTCCCAACCGTCCCGATTTCAGCGGGACAGTCCCGCTTTGGCACCGGGGTCCCGCTGTCCCGCTTCGGGCATTTAAAATCCCGAATTTGCGGCCGCCGGTGAAGCCCCGCCCACTTCCGGGACGTAGAGAGAGCCTGTTTTTTTTTTTTTTTATATAAAAGCTGCCTCCTGACCGCCCGCGCAACACCCCCCCCCCCTCCCGCCCCCTGTGCGGCGCTGCCACGCTGAAGGAGAGAGCCTGCAGCAATCAAGAAGAAAGGTCAGCGATTCACTACCTCTGGCTGTGTGTGCACGGAGCTCCGGCTTCTGCTCTTAGCTGCTATCCCGGCAGAGAAGGAGAGACGGGGGAGGTGCCGGGATAGTGCAGAGCTGTGAGCAGGAGACTGAAGACTTCAGCAGAGAGCTGCACATGGACATCAGCCGCCCCTGCATCACAGAGGAGATTGTGTGTGTGTGATGTGTGTGATGGCTGCGTGTGTGTGTGTGTGATGGCTGGGTGTGTGTGTGTGATGGCTGTGTGTGTGTGATGGCTGCGTGTGTGTGTGTGTGATGGCTGCGTGTGTGTGATGGCTGCGTGTGTGTGTGTGATGGCTGTGTGTGTGTGATGGCTGCGTGTGTGTGTGTGTGATGGCTGCGTGTGTGTGTGTGTGATGGCTGCGTGTGTGTGTGTGATGGCTGCGTGTGTGTGTGATGGCTGCGTGTGTGTGTGTGATGGCTGCGTGTGTGTGTGTGATGGCTGCGTGTGTGTGTGATGGCTGCATGTGTGATGGCTGCGCGTGTGTGTGTGTGTGTGATGGCTGCGTGTGTGTGTGTGATGGCTGTGTGTGTGATGGCTGCGTGTGTGTGTGATGGCTGCGTGTGTGTGTGTGATGGCTGCGTGTGTGTGATGGCTGCGTGTGTGTGATGGCTGCGTGTGTGTGATGGCTGCGTGTGTGTGATGGCTGCGTGTGTGTGTGATGGCTGTGTGTGTGTGATGGCTGCGTGTGTGTGATGGCTGTGTGTGTGTGATGGCTGTGTGTGTGTGATGGCTGTGTGTGTGTGATGGCTGTGTGTGTGTGATGGCTGTGTGTGTGTGATGGCTGCGTGTGTGTGATGGCTGCGTGTGTGTGTGATGGCTGCGTGTGTGTGTGTGTGTGATGGCTGCGTGTGTGATGTCTGCGTGTGTGTGTGATGGCTGCATGTGTGTGTGATGGCTGCGTGTGTGTGTGTGTGTGATGGCTGCGTGTGTGTGTGTGATGGCTGCGTGTGTGTGTGTGTGATGGCTGCGTGTGTGTGTGTGTGATGGCTGCGTGTGTGTGTGATGGCTGCGTGTGTGATGCATTTGTGTCAAAGCTGCATGTGTTTGTGAGCTGCGTGCGTGTGAGCTGCGTGCCTGTGTGTGAGCTGCGTGCCTGTATGTCATTATACAGTATGGAGCATCATGTGTGGTCATTATACAATATGGAGCATCATGTGCGGTCATTATACAGTATGGAGCATCATGTGCGGTCATTATACAGTATGGAGCATTATGTGTGGCCATTATACAGTATGGAGCATCATGTGCGGTCATTATACAGTATGGAGCATCATGTGCGGTCATTATACAATATGGAGCATCATGTGCGGTCATTGTACAGTATGGAGCATCATGTGCGGTCATTATACAGTATGGAGCATCATGTGCGGTCATTATACAGTATGGAGCATCATGTGTGGCCATTATACAGTATGGAGCATCATGTGCGGCCATTATACAGTATGGAGCATCATGTGTGGCCATTATACAGTATGGAGCATCATGTGCGGCCATTATACAGTATGGAGCATCATGTGCGGTCATTATACAGTCTGGAGCATCATGTGCGGTCATTATACAGTCTGGAGCATCATGTGCGGTCATTATACAGTCTGGAGCATCATGTGCGGTCATTATACAGTCTGGAGCATCATGTGCGGTCATTATACAGTCTGGAGCATCATGTGCGGTCATTATACAGTCTGGAGCATCATGTGCGGTCATTATACAGTATGGAGCATCATTTGCGGTCATACAGTATGGAGCATCATGTGCGGTCATTATACAGTATGGAGCATCATGTGCGGTCATTATACAGTATGGAGCATCATGTGGGGTCATTATACAGTATGGAGCATCATGTGCGGTCATTATACAGTCTGGAGCATCATGTGCGGTCATTATACAGTATGGAGCATCATTTGCGGTCATACAGTATGGAGCATCATGTGTGTTCATTATACAGTATGGAGCATCATGTGCGGCCATTATACAGTATGGAGCATCATGTGGGGTCATTATACAGTATGGAGCATCATGTGCGGTCATTATACAGTATGGAGCATCATGTGCGGTCATACAGTATGGAGCATCATGTGTGTTCATTATACAGTATGGAGCATCATGTGTGGCCATTATACAGTATGGAGCGTCATGTGTGTTCATTATACAGTATGGAGCATCATGTGTGGCCATTATACAGTATGGGGCACTGTGTGGCCATATTTTTTTGTTTATAATTATTGTATATGAAACAGTGTGATCGGCAGTGCTAAATGGGTGTGGTTGGGATGTGGATATGGGTGTGACTAATTATGAATGGGTGTGGTCAGAGGCGTGGCCTAAAATTTGCCGCGGCGCGCAAAGCGCGCCGCAAACTTTGTCCCTCTTTCCCATCTTCAAAAGTTGGGAGGTATGACTCACCTCCGCTCCGCGCTGGATGAACAGCGAGAATGAACAGCCAGGATGAGGCAGCTCGGCCACTCCCACACTGATAGCAGGGGCGCCGCGCTCTCGGCTGAGCACGGGCGCTCCCTGAGACAGTGATCAAAGAGCTAAGCACACACACTATCACTGTCAGACTAGGCTGCCTGGCTGTTGCCAATTTCAATGCTGGACAGGACAGGCTGCAGTCTAGTCTGACAGTGGTAGCAGTATAGCAAAAATGCCCACCCCCTGCCTATGGATTAGTCCTTCCCTTCCCAGCAGCCCCATTTAGCAGTCTGAGCGCGCTCAGACTCAGAGGGCAGAGGGCACTGACACACTGAACAGGTGAGGGGGTCTGAGGGATGGGATGGGTTGGGCTAGCCTTTTTTTTTGGATGGGGACCCCCACACCTGCCCCCCCCCCAACCACCCTTGGGGCATGCTGATTTGGCATGCCCCACAGCATGAAACCCGGGAGGGGGCCCAGCTGACTTACCTCATCTTTGGCAGTCTGGTGGCATCCTCACCCAGGCGAGAAGTGTTGGAAAGAGTTATGGCAGTAACTGTATACCTGGCAACCAATAATTTAGCTTTTCGAGGATCGTCAAATACATTGTTTACACCAAATAATGGACATTTCCTTGGGCTTATAGAGCTTCTTGGAAAATTTGAACCAGTAATGAGAGATCATTTAAAACGAATTACTTCCCAGGAAATCCATACACATTACTGTGGAAATTTAATTCAAAATGAAATTATCTGCTTGATGGCCTCTCAGGTGAAGAAATGTATTCTAGAAAAAGCCAAAAGATCTAAGTATTTTTCAATAATGTTGGACTGCACACAAGATGCAGGTCACACTGAACAGTTGTCATACACCTTAAGATTTGTTGATATAGATGATGATCACGTAGCAATAAAGGAACATTTTATTGGCTATCGTCCTGCTACTGATACATCTGGGGAAAGTCTCGCCAATCTCCTTTTAGAAGAGATTAGTAAATGTGACCTGGAATTAGAAAATGAACTGGCAGAAAAGCTGAATTATTCGGAAGCTATTAATGCTTTTGCAGCGGCTAAATCTAGAAGAGTCAGTTTCTCATAAATCTGCAACCTACAATTTTTAGGATCTGTTTCCAAAATAATTAATAGATATTATTTACCTACAACTTTGTTCTCACCGTTAATAATTAGCATACTTGTCCCTTTTCCCCAAGTTCTATATAAGTTAAAGGCAAATTATAATTTATTAAAAAAAGGGAAGATACAAGCCTGCTCTCTATTTATTACTCAAGCCCACAAAAATAATGTTTATTATTTTCGGTGCCGGGGGGGGGGGGGGGGGGGGGGAGAAATTTCCTACTCTCGCCCTGTGTCATTTTTGGGCTAGAAACTGCCCTGGCCGCAGCTTATAGGCGAAAAATGGGGTGACAGATTCCCTTTAAATATATAAAAAAGTTGGTTGAAATCAATGTCTTTTCCAAAAATAAAAATGTAAAACAAAAAAAAAAACATATTTGGTGGTCTGTACAACTAAAATATAAAATTAATTAATCAAAACAGTAAACCACATAAAGAAAAAAAGAACTGGGAATGCTCTCTCACAGCTCTGTCGACACAAAAGAAAAAGTGCTATAAGTTTCTGAACGGGGCTGCACAAACCAATTGTTTGCTACAAAGCTTTGACGTGTTTTTTTTCTAAAATAACTAAATATGTTATAACATTTTTTTTACCCCTTTTTCGTTCTCTTACTTGCAAGCAGATCAGTGAGGGTTCAAATGCTGAGTCCAGTGGCCTACCGCCAATGGTGGCAGGCCATGTAGCTGCTACTGGGCACGTAAGCCAGGGAAGTCCGGTGTCAGCGCCAGTATTGGGCACCTTCATTGGTCATGGCACGTTCAACTGTATCTGCATTATGGATACAGTTGAAAGGAAGGATGGAGCGTCAGCTGACACTTCCTCCTCCATAATTCGTCCTCAGCATCTGACGTCTCAGCGCAGCGGGCACAATTATGTCACTACACGGTGCCCACTATGTTGAGATGTCCAGTGTTTCAGAACGCTTACTCACATGCACGAACGAACGCACACAAGGGGGAATAAGGAGGAGAGGTGAGTATTTGTTTTTAATTTTAAATCAGTGAGTACATTGTGGTGGCCATAATACTGTATGGAGGACTATAGGGGTACTTTATACTGTATGCAGAACTATGGGGGAGGACTATGGAGAGTACATTATACTATATGGAAGGCTATGGGGAGTGCATTATACTATATAGAGGACAATGGGGAGTGCATTATACTATATGGAGGACTTTGGAGTGTAGTATACTATATGGAGGATTATGGGGTGCAGTATACTATATGGTGGACTATGTGGGGGCCATTATAATATTTGAAGGGCTATGTGGGAGCCCTTATACAGGGCTATGTGGGGTCCATTATACTGTACGCACGCAATTATACAGTGTGAAGGCTTGTGTGGGGCCATTATACTGTTTTTAGGCTACTGTTGTCCATTATACAGTGTGGTGAGGTGTGGTGCCATTATACTGTATGTAGGTCAATTATACTGCATGGAGTGCTTTGTGGGGGTCACAGTTTGAGGATCATACTATGTTGGGGTCACCATACTTTGTCGGGGGAGTTGAAGAGGGATACAGTAGGTTCATCATACTGTGCATGTGCAGGGTACTGTGGAGGAATTAGCTGTGGAGTATCATACAGTTTTTGTGTGGCACCTTTGTTGGCATTATACGTTATGGGTGCAATGTAAAAGGGAATCTAGGGCTTCAGTAGGAGGAAAATTACTTTGTAAGGACTGCAAAGTTGTGAGATATGCTATTCTGTGACCCTGCTGAATATTATTTTTGTTTTGTTGGAGGGGGGCCTAATTAGATCTTCAGCTATGAGGCCCCATGATTTCTATGAAACGCCCCTGGCTGAGCCCTTAGTGATAGCTCAAAAAACCTCAGTGAACTGCGCAGCTCAGGATACAGCAGGGCACAGCTCCTGCCTGAGTGAGTGCACAGGGCGGATTACTGATTAAATCTTAAACTTTCACAGGGTATTTTTTAGCAATTGTGGCTGCTAAGGACCTGAATTCCCACCAATTTTCTTGCAATTAATAGGACGATATGAAAAAATTATATGAAAGGTTTTGTTACTCCTTATTCACAAACATAATTAAAAAAAGAAGGACTTAGAATTTTAGTATGGCTGTAATCAAGCGAACCTGAAGAATCATGTTGCCGGGGTCAATTTTATGGCACAACAAACTGCATAAAAATGAAACCCAAAAAAACAATAACAAACATGCGGTGTTTTTTTTTTTTTGCTTTTTTTATTTCGCAATGAATAAATGGCTGGTCCTGGAGGGGCTTAAATGGTTATCCAGTTCTTAAATGTTGATGGCATATTCTTAGACAGGGCAATTGTGAGGGTCCTCCAGGCTGTTTGAAGGTGCCTTTTCACTGCAGACCTAGACTACAAGCCCCAGTCCAACAATGTGTAGTTTATAAGGAACATGTGATACTGAGCCCTGGATGTGGACAGTTACCTGAAGTGCCTCCGATAGAAAGTTGAGAATCATGATCAAGCCATATGTTTTCCAAAGCCTTGAAGTCTGCTGGCAAAATTTCCATGGACGATGAGACCTCACTGGTACTCAGGACAACTTGATTGGACTGGATAACAACGTTAACTGTATGCCAGACTTTAAGACATTCACCAGGTGGGAACTTCAATGAATGTGCCAATTTTCCCAGTAAGGAAACTTCCAGAACCTGAAGACAATTACCGTACATAATATAATATATAGATAACGGAGAGGCGCTAGAACAAAAATACTATAATGACATTAATGATCGTTACCCGCTTTTCCAGATCCAAAGTTATTGTCAGTGCAGAAACGTTTCCTGCTCCGGATAGTCCGAGAAGGACCCCGCCATCTTCTAGTACTCGGAAGGAGAGCTGGAGAGTCAGTTTCCAGGAGTCTTTGTGCTTTGTTGGAAAAACTAAAATCAATAAGTAAAGATATTAAACGGGTATTTTAACAATAGATATTCATTGTGAAGGAGAAAAGCAGTGGGGACCTAGTATGGCACTTGTTACTATACTAGCCTCCATAGATGTAGCTGTGTAAGAGCTCGTCTTTTAGAACCATGTTCTAAGGAGCAATGTGGGTAATTGGACTCCCGCCAAATAGATTTTTATGATATAACCAAAGGATACTTAAAAAATGTTTGATTTAAAATAAAATAAAAAGCCCTGCCTGCCAATAATGCTTAAAGAGATTATCTCATGTAGGCACCCCCTGTCTGTAGGCCCTAATAGGTCAAATGGATGTCACAGACTTGGGTGCCATTCTCAGGATCAGCCATCTGGCTGAACAAGACTTTCACTGGTAAATAAGCTTTAAAGTAGATGCACACGACCGCTTTCTCTCCATCCGTGAAAAACAATCCTATTGTGCTGGTCAGACTCTGATCAGAGTTTGATTAGTGGGATCATTTTTTCTCAGAGGTGTCATCAGCATGTCATCAGAGTCCGGTCCGATGTTTTCCACGGATCCACCCATGTTTTGCATTACCGATTTGGTTCCAACACTCAAAATCGGTCCTGGCACCGAATTATCCCAAGAAAAAAAAATGGACATGTGCACAACCCTATATAATAACATGGGTACTAGCACTATCCGTGAAAGCCATAGATAGCACTCGTCCAATATAATCGGTCGTGTGCACAAGGGTAATGGGGAAACTCCAAATGTAAGTTCTTTAAACGGGTTCACCTTTGGATGCTTTTTTTTTTTTTTACTAACTAGTATATTTAGGACCTGATAATAGTTTTTTTGCATTATTGTTTAATTGAAAATTTTGCACCATTTGCATTTTATACCCTTTGTGTTGCACTATCTATTGCTGGCTGCAGAAAGAGTTAGCCAGAAATTGGTTAGTGAACTTGCTCTGACAAGAGAGTTAGTAACTCTGTTATGAGGCCACGTGCACACGTTGCGGAAAGGTGTGCGGATTTTTCCGCACTGATTTTGGTAAAAAAATCCGCAACGTATGCACATACCCTTAGTCTTTTTCTGAGCTCCATTCAGCGATTTATGACTGCAGAAAATATCAAAGTAGAACGTGCAGGGAAACAAAGCCTGTAAAAACCGAACAATGCGAAATAACATTTTTAATGAAATCCAATTGAAAAAAAGTATTTTTATCCTCACATAGATGTAAATATAAAAAATGTCCCCAAAGGTCAACAATCCCTTTAAATATGTGTATAAGAGGACAACTCACGAGCAGGTTTGAAGGTAGCATAGCCATGAGCAGGAAAGAAAGCTCCAGGTTCCTCATTTTCAAAGCAGCGCCGGTTCTCATCCGTCTCCATTGCATTGTCCAGGGTTTCTGTATTTTTTTTCACCCAGGCCCAGTTATGTAAACACCCGTCCAAAGCAGGAACCAGCTAGATGGAGGGAGCACAATTGTGCCATCAGCAAGGTTATGTTCACACGTTCAGTATTTTACCTCAGTATTTGAAAGCGAAAACCAGGAGTGGGAATAAATATGCAGCTGAACGTTCCGGTGCGAGTTTCTCACAAGTGTGACCCCGGCCTTACACTTTTCCGCTGATAGTTCCACTCCTGGTTTCGGCCTACAAATACTGGTGTAAAAAACTGACCAAATACTGAACGTGTGAACATGGCCTTATACTCCTCTAGATTAATGTGTTATTACCAATGTGTAGTGTAGGTTGTACGTCATTGGTTAATATGGATTTCTGTACATTTTATAGCTTAATCTGTTAGTTATGGAACATCATCTCTGTGCCACATAATGACATAGTACCGGCCTGAGAAGCTGCACATCACTGTTTGCAGGAAGGTCACCCAGGATGATGCCAAGTGTGGAGGAACTCCGAGGCATCAGCTCATTGTTCACCTGGAACGTCAACATCACCACAACCTCTCCATTCACTTTCACATCAATAGTGTCAATGGTACTGTCCACCGTCACCTGCAAGACAACACAGAAAGCAATATAGGCAGTACTGACAAGCACCATAACAAGTCCGGTGTTATAGTGTGATATATAATTTTAACACTTAGAGAGGTATTCTCAAGTTTGGAAGTTATCTCCTATCCATCAGATAGGGGATAACTTCATGATGGCGGGAGTCTGACTGCTGATTCTGAGAACCAGACGATCATTTGCAATTCATACTTATGAAAGTGCCAGAGTCCGACTGAGCACAATAGTCGGCTATCTGTCTATGTATGGCAGTCCTATTGAGTATGAATGGAGTGTCAGTGCCCATGATCAAGTTCAGCGCCATTCACATGGGTCTCTTCAAAACTCTGGTTCTTGGGATGGGTGGGTGTCGAGAAGTCATCACCTACCCAATAGGGGATAACTTCCAAACTTGAGAATACCTCTTTGAGATCTCAACAATATGGTTCACTTGTTACATACCATTAGAACCATATAGAGGCTTTATAATACATTATCTACATGGTCAACATAGAAGCTTATCAGAGCCATCAAAGATCCTAAGCTGTGCTTCATCTTACCCTTCTCCATTTTCCATCGCTCATATTTGGCCCCCACTTGGAGAGAACCATCTGTCCATTTCCATTACTCATCTGTACTTCCAGACGACGATCCCGGACCCCAAGTACAAACCAATTATCTTGTCCAACATCTCCATAAAAGATGATGCCTTCTGGATCAAATGTCCGGAAATCAAAGGAGGAGAGGTTACTGTGGAGGAGAGGACAGGCGAGACATTATGGGGACCAGAAATGCATAAATCTCTATATACAAAAATACAACTGCCAGTCTATTACATCATAGTCACGAGTCAATTGTAAGGAATACTGCCCCCTAACTGTAAATTGTCAGAAGTGTTTGTGCCTCTTGTAAATGAGTTTTCTTGAATTCCTAGTACCGTAGTCATTATCATTTACAGTCCGATTATCCTACATCCCTTCTAGGATTCTTGGGCAAAAAAGATATCAGTCAGTGACAGATACTAGTGACATAAGTAATACCTGATCGGGTTGTTTCTGACCATAATATCAAGTATTGGTGTCACAGAAAGAAATGGCATATGTGTTTGGCTTTGTTCAGATACCCCACACCCCTTATTTGTATATACAGTCAAAGAGGATGTCCACCTGTGGAGACTTTTTTTTGTACTTAAATGCATGTATTTAAGGCTAAAAATCATTTTTGCAATTTGGTTTAATTAAAAACGTTGCACAAGCGTTTTGTTTCTCTGCACGTTTAACTTTGATGTGGTCTCTGGTCTTAAATCGTGTGAGAGAAGCTCAGAAAAACACAGATAAAAGAGTTATTGACTTCCCATCAGACCATCATAGCGGGCTGACTGATGGATTCTCAGTTAACTCAGTTCTGCTACAAGGAATAATGGTAAACCCGGTGAGCAGAAGCAGAGAGTGGGATCCTGGACCCAGAGTACAATAATGTACTGTGTGTCAGCACACGTCATCGGCGGCGCATATCTCGGCGCGGGGAGCTTTCCTGGTGCTGCACGGCCATCAAAACAGAATGGCAGAGCAGCTCCAGTGGAGGTCCCTCCACCTATTCTGTGAAGTGCTGGTTATGGCGATGCGCAATATGTCATCATGCTGGCATGTACGTATGCCACTCACCAGGATACCAGAGGTGAAGATGCGCCTGCAGGGGATTGTATGAGAGATAAGTATGAAAAGCTTTTTTTTTATACAATTAAATGGGTGTGGGGTGTGGTGGGGGAGCAAATGACGATGAATTGAGGATGTGGGACTGGGGATAGTGGAAGATGATGTATTGAGGTAGGGGAGCGTAAATAATGATGAATTGGGGGTGGGGGACAGCACATGATGAATTGAAGGTGGTTGGTAGGGAGAGCAAATGATGATGAATTGAGGTGAGGGGAGTAAATCATGATGGATTGAGACTGGAGGATGCGGAAGCAAATAATGATAAATTAAGGTTGGTGGAGAACAAATGATGCTGCTTTGAGGTAGGGAGAAACCAAATGATGATGAATTGAGGGTGGGGAAAGCAGTTGATAGTGAATAGAAAGTGGGGTGGGAGAGAGAGGACATGACATAATGAATTAGGGCAGAGGGGGACACGTAAATATAATGAATTGGGGAGAAGGAGGAACAGAGTGGGGGCATTGAGGATGACGGAGTGTGACTGGTAATGAACTGGGGGAAAGTACAGGTGCTAATTCATTTATATATTTATTGGGTGGGGAAAGTGGCTATTTATAGTTAGTGGGGGCACAGTAGTGGATTACAATTTATATATTGGAATGGTGGGTTGCATAATAACTAATTATGTATTAATGGTGGGTGCACGTCTGTATTGAGCTGCGTAGTGTAGAAGTTGGGGAAAAGTGGGGAATGTGCTCTGAAAGCGGTGACCTAGATAACCGTGTGCTATTTTCTGCAGAGTCGAGTCCTTTCTGGAAGAAGTGATCGCGGTCTGCGCTGGATGAAGAAGAAAAACGAAGATGAAGGACTTCAACTAGAGACGTCACGGGCCCAGAAGTACAAGGGATCCAGTTCTCAGAGACATGGCCCAGGTAAGGAAGGCTGAAACCCAGCCACCACTGAACAAGACACATAGTTTAACATTTTTGGGTTGAAGATGTACTCAAAATCAGCTCCCAAACCTATTGCCAGTTTTTAGAAGACGCTTTCTTCAATCAGTGGTACACGAAACAGTCTGCGTCTTTCAAGAAAACCACGATTATATGCAGGACAATGCTCCATTGCAGCATTGAAGTCTCCACTGCTTGGCTGCAAGTAAAAGCATTAAAGAGGATTTCCGTGATTTAAAAAAAAAAAAGCATGCAGTTACCTATGGACCTAAGCACGAGAGCGGTGGGAAATTTTCCCACCACGCTCGCACTGACGTCAGAAAGGTGAAGTGAGTTCATTGGCTGTGAACTCACAGGACCTGTCTGATGGCACTGCGAGCAGGAGAACTTTCTCACGCACACAGTGACCTCAGACAGGGAATAGGAGTTCACAGGGAGACACTGGGAACAAGGTGCTCAGTGTCTCTACTGGATGACAGACTGTATGGTCACATCATGCAACCACGCAGCTTGCCATCTAGATGTAGCAGAGCTAGGCCCGTCGTGGGACAAATAAATTAGCAGCATCTCTGCGGAAAGGTGAGGAATATTGTTGTTTTTTATTTTTATCTCTTTTGCAGATGACAAGGGCATTGGTGGAATGGCCAAGGTCGTAAGTTTGGTTTAATGAAGATTTAAAGGAGTCTGTGTCATTCTTTCAATTAAAAGACTTTATTCTGGGTGTGTATGTTTTCATGCAATGTGACTATGGGGTTAGTGATGGGGTGTTTTATTGACGCCTCTCCATTACCAACCTCGGGGCTTGATGTCACCTGAAAATACAAAGGTGACATCAACCCCCCACTATCACCCCACTTGCCTCCGCTACAGGACAAGTGGGAAAAGCGAGGCTAAGTGCCAGAATCGGTGCATCTTAGAGATGCGCCTTTTTGGGGGGCGGCTGAGAGCTGATGTTTTTAGCCTGTGAGTAACCAGTTTCCATGGCCCCTTCATAGGCTATAAATATCAGCCTGCAACTGTCTGCATAGCCTTTGCTGGTTATTAATTATAGGGGGACCCTACATCATTTTTTTTAGGGTCCCACCGATTTAATAGCTAGTAAAGGTTAAGTATACAATTGTGAGCTGATATTAATAGCCTGGGAAGCTCCATGGCTAGTACCCCCTTCCCAGGCTGTAAACATCTGCCCCAGTCATCGGCTTTCCCTCTGCTGGTTACGAAAATTACGCAGGAGTCCACGCCATTTTTTTCAGAAAAATTATCTTTTATTAATTAAATACATGTACAGTAAGCTGCACACATTGTACTAATTGTATTTGTGACAGACATCTGTATATCTACCTATTCTATTTGTATTTACTGTATGTAATCCATCTCTTCTATCCTGTTGGCTCCTGCAGTGATTTTACAGTACACGGCAGATGAATTGCTGGCTTTTCTTCTATCTATGCATGCAATATACAGTTATATGAAAAAGTTTGGGCACCCCTATTAATCTTAAGCCTAATGTTTTCTAAAAATTGGGTTTTTTGCAACAGCTATTTCAGTTTCATATATCTAATAACTGTTGGACACAGTAATGTTTCTGCCTTGAAATGAGGTTTATTGTACTAACAGAAAATGTGCAATCTGCATTCAAACAAAATTTGACAGGTGCATAAGTATGGGCACCTCACCAGAAAAGTGACATTAATATTTAGTAGATCCTCCTTTTGCAAAAATAACAGCCTCTAGTCGCTTCCTGTAGCTTTTAATGAGTTCCTGGATCCTGGATGAAGGTATTTTTGACCATTCCTCTTTACAAAACAATTCCATTTCAGTTAAGTTTGATGGTCGCCGAGCATGGACAGCCCTCTTCAAATGATCCCACAGATGTTCAGCGATATTCAGGTCTGGGGACTGGGATGGCCATTCCAGAACAGTGTAATTGTTCCTCTGCATGAATGCCTGAGTAGATTTGGAGCGGTGTTTTGGATCATTGTCTTGCTGAAAGATCCATCCCCTGCGTAACTTCAACTTTGTCACTGATTCATGAACATTATTGTCAAGAATCTGCTGATACTGAGAGGAATCCATGCGTCCCTCAACTTTAACAAGATTCCCGGTGCCGGCATTGGCCACACAGCCCCAAAGCATACCTCCACCAAATTTTACTGTGGGTAGCAAGTGTTTTTCTTGCAATGCTGTGTTTTTTTGCCGCCATGCATAACGCCTTTTTGCATGACCAAACAACTCAATCTTGGTTTCATCAGTCCACAGGACCTTCTTCCAAAAAGAAATTGGCTTCTCCAAATGTGCTTTTGCATACCTCAGCCGACTGTTTGTGGCGTGCTTGCAGAAACGGCTTCTTTCGCATCACTCTCCCATACAGCTTCTCCTTGTGCAAAGTGCGTTGTATAGTTGACCGATGCACAGTGACACCATCTGCAGCAAGTTGATGCTGCAGCTCTCTGGAGGTGGTCTGAGGATTGCCCTTGACTGATCTCACAATTCTTCTTCTCTGTCTTTCTGATGTTTTTCTTGGCCTGCCACTTCTGGCCTAAACAAGAACTGTGCCTGTGTTCTTCCATTTCCATTTCTATGTTCCTCACAGTGGAAATTGACAGGTTAAATCTCTGAGACAGCTTTTTGTATCCTTCCCCTGAACAACTATGTTGAATAATCTTGTTTTCAGATCATTTGACAGTTGTTTTGAGGAGCCCATGATGCCACTCTTCAGAAGAGATTCAAACAGGAGAACAACTTGCAAGTGGCCACTTTAAGTAGCTTTTCTCATGATTGCATACACCTGGCTATGAAGTTCAAAGCTCAATGAGGTTACAAAACCAAAAAAAGTGCTTTAGTAAGTCAGTAAAAAGTAGGTAGGAGTATTTAACCCCTTCACCCCCAAGGGTGGTTTGCACGTTAATGACCAGGCCAATTTTTACAATTCTGACCACTGTCCCTTTATGAGGTTATAACTCTGGAAAACGGATCTTGGCGATTCTGACACTGTTTTCTCGTGACATATTGTACTTCATGTTAGTGGTAAAATTTATTCAATATAACTTGCGTTTATTTGTGAAAAAAACGGAAATTTGGCGAAAATTTAGAAAATTTCACAATTTTCCAACTTTGAATTTTTATGGCCTTAAATCACAGAGATATGTGACGCAAAATACTTAATAAGTAACATTTCCCACATGTCTACTTTACATCAGCACAATTTTGGAACCAAAATTTTTTTTTGTTAGGGAGTTATAAGGGTTAAAAGTTGACCAGCAATTTCTCATTTTTACAACACCATTTTTTTTAGGGACCACATCTCATTTGAAGTCATTTTGAGGGGTCTATATGATAGAAAATACCCAAGTGTGACACCATTCTAAAAACTGCACCCCTCAAGGTGCTCAGAACCACATTCAATAAATTTATTAACCCTTCAGGTGTTTCACAGGAATTTTTGGAATGTTTAAATAAAAATTAACATTTACATTTTTTTTTACACAAAATTTATTTCAGCTCCAATTTGTTTTATTTTACCAAGGGTAACAGGAGAAAATGGACCCCAAAAGTTGTTGTACAGTTTGTCCTGAGTACGCTGATACCCAATATGTGGGGGTAAACGACTGTTTGGGTGCATGGCAGAGCTCGGAAGGAAAGGAGCGCCATTTGACTTTTCAATGCAAAATTGACCGGAATTGAGATGGGACGCCATGTTGCATTTGGAGAGCCCCTGATGTGCCTAAACATTGAAACCCCCCACAAGTGACACCATTTTGGAAACTAGACCTCCCAAGGAACTTATCTAGATGTGTTGTGAGAACTTTGAACCCCCAAGTGTTTCACTACAGTTTATAACGCAGAGCCGTAAAAATAATTTTTTTTTTTTTTTCAGAAAAATGATTTTTTAGCCCCCAGTTTTGTATTTTCACAAGGGTAACAGGATAAATTGGACACCAAAAGTTGTTGTCCAATTTGTCCTGAGTACGCTGATACCCCATATGTGAGGGGGAACCACTGTTTGGGCGCATGGCAGAGCTTGGAAGGGAAGGAGCGCCATTTAGAATGCAGACTGAGATGGATTGGTCTGCAGGCGTCACGTTGCATTTGCAGAGCCCCTGATGTACCCAAACAGTAGAAACCCCCCACAAGTGACCCCATATTGGAAACTAGACCTCCCAAGGAACTTATCTAGATGTGTTGTGAGAACTTTGAACCCCCAAGTGTTTCACTACAGTTTACAACGCAGAGCCGTGAAAATAAAAAATCCTTTTTTTTCCCACAAAAATGATTTTTAGCCCCCCAAATTTTTATTTTCCCAAGGATAACAAGAGAACTTCGACTCCAAAAGTTGTTGTCCAATTTGTCCCGAGTACGCTGATACCCCATATGTTGGGGTAAACCCCTGTTTGGGCGCACGGTAAAGCTCGGAAGGGAAGGAGCACTGTTTTACTTTTTCAACGCAGAATTGGCTGGAATTGAGATCGGACGCCATGTCGCGTTTGGAGAGCCCCTGATGTGCCTAAACAGTGGAAACCCCCCAGTTCTACCTGAAACCCTAATCCAAACACACCCCTAACCCTAATCCCAACGGTAACCCTAACCACACCCCTAACCCTGACACACCCCTAACTCTAATCCCAACCCTAATCCCAACCGTAAATGTAATCCAAACCCTAACCCTAACTTTAGCCCCAACCCTAACCCTAACTTTAGCCCCAACCCTAACCCTAACTTTAGCCCCAACCCTAACCCTAACTTTAGCTCCAACCCTAGCCCCAACCCTAGCCCTAACCATAGCCCTAACCCTAGCTCTAACCCTAACCCTAGCCCTAACCCTAACCCTAGCCCTAATGGGAAAATGGAAATAAATACATTTTTTTTATTTTTCGCTAACTAAGGGGGTGATGAAGGGGGGTTTGATTTACTTTTATAGCGGATTTTTATGATTGGCAGCCGTCACACACTGAAAGACGCTTTTTATTGCAAAAAATATTTTTTGCGTTACAACATTTTGAGACCTATAATTTTTCCATATTTTGGTACACAGAGTCATGTGAGGTCTTGTTTTTTGCGGGACGAGTTAACGTTTTTATTGGTAACATTTTCGGACACGTGACAGTTTTTGATCACTTTTTATTCCGATTTTTGTGAGGCAGAATGACCACAAACCAGCTATTCATGAATTTCTTTTGGGGGAGGCGTTTATACCGTTCCACGTTTGGTAAAATTGATAAAGCAGTTTTATTCTTCGGGTCAGTACGATTACAGCGATATCTCATTTATATCATTTTTTTATGTTTTGGCGCTTTTATACGATAAAAGCTATTTTATAGAAAAAATAATTATTTTGGCATCGCTTTATTCTGAGGACTATAACTTTTTTATTTTTTTGCTTATGATGCTGTATCGTGGCTCTTTTTTTGCAGGACAAGATGACGTTTTCAGCGGTACCATGGTTATTTATATCCGTCTTTTTGATCGCGTTTTATTCCACTTTTTGTTCGACGGTATGATAATAAAGCGTTGTTTTTTGGCTCTTTTTTTTTTTTACGGTGTTCACTGAAGGGGTTAACTAGTGGGACAGTTTTATAGGTTGGGTCATTACGGACGCGGCGATACTAAATATGTGTACTTTTATTGTTTTTTTGGTTTTTTTTAGATAAAGAAATGTATTTATGGGAATAATATATATATTTTTTTTCTTTATTTAGGATTTTTTTTTTTGTTTTTTACACATATGGAAATTTTTTTTTTTAACTTTTTTACTTTGTCCCAGGGGGGGACATCACAGATCGCCGATCTTACAGTTTGCATAGCACTCTGTGAGATCGGCGATCTCACTCATCGCTTCAGGCTAACAGAGATGCAGCTGCAGCCTGCTCCTGACCTGGAAGTACTCCCTGCAGGACCCGGATGCAGCCCCGTGGCCATTTTGGATCTGGGGACTGCAGGGAAGAGACGCTCGGTAGAAGGTGAGTACATCACCTTGTACCGATCGTCTCAGGGAAGCACGCAGGGAGCCCCCTCCCTGCGCGATGCTTCCCTGTACGGCTGGTACACCGCGATCATGTTTGATCGCGGTGTGCCGGGGGTTAATGTGCCGGGGGTGGTCCGTGACCGCTCCTGGCACATAGTGCCGGATGTCAGCTGCGATAGGCAGCTGACACCCGGCCGCGATCCCCTGTGAGCGCGGCAGATCGTATATGACGTACTATCCCGTCGGTGGTCATACGGGGCCACCCCACCTCGACGGGATAGTACGTCAGATGTCAGAAAGGGGTTAAAACAAGAAAATGATAAGGGTGCCCATACTTATGCACCTGTCAAATTTTGTTTGAATGCAGATTGCACATTTTCTGTTAGTACAATAAACCTCATTTCAAGGCAGAAACATTACTGTGTCCAACAGTTATTAGATATATGAAACTGAAATAGCTGTTGCAAAAAAAACAATTTTTATAAAACATCAAGCTTAAGATTAATAGGGGTGCCCAAACTTTTTCATATAACTGTATATACATATATATATATGTGTGTGTCACTGACATCTATATATTCAGGTGTTCTAGGTGTATCTATTCTATGTATTACGCTGTGATTTTACTGTATGCGGCAGATGAATTGCCGGCTTCTCAAAGGACACCGATGTGTAAAAATCAGACAGCACTCGCATGGTCCGTGTGCTATGCGATTTTTTTCTCACACCCATAGGCTTGCATGGGCGAGTCTCGGCTAAGTCTTGGTGACAATCGCAGCATGCTGTGATTTTACACACACACGCCGAATACGGCTGAGAAAATAAACGGTGATGTGAGCTGCCTCATAGATTTACACTGATCCGAGTACTAAGCAAAGTTTTCTCACATAGTACTCAGCCGTATTCTACGGTACTGTGACGCCGGCCTGAGAAAGACAAACCCTCATTTTTGCCTTCTTAAACGTTAAGGGTTATTAACCTTTTGGATTGGACGACAGCTTTGTAGTTGTTCAATAATAAAATGAATCATCAAAAATCCAAGTTGCCTAATAATTCTGGACACAGTGGACATTATAATGCTCTTGGGTTAGGTGGCAAAAACCTCGTTACAGATTCACTTTAATTCATAGAAATCCTCATATGGTCAGTTCTTATAAGCAATATTCCTGATGGAAGTCTATCTACATAGCAGCCGTTGGATTGCAAAAGACATTATGAGATGGGGAATACCTTGTCAAATCGGAAAGTTGGAACTCCAGGCGCAGAACACTCTGCGGATTCCCATTACCTATGTACAGACTCTCTGAGGATCTCACCGGCTTCTCAACAGAACAAGACACCTGGAAAACATACTCCAATATAACTTAAAACTTTCATCAGTTTGTCTCAGTCCAATGGCAACCGCCATAATAAAGTCAGGTGGGAAAAATATCCTTACAAATTAAGCAGAACTGAGAGCATTAGAACATCACCTAATATATTACAGCAAGATGTCTGATAGATGTCTATCCCATATCTGGAACATGCACCAATTGTCGAGAACAGGATCAATAAAGTTTTGTCAAAGCCAAATACCAAAAAGTATCAAAATCAAAGCAACTTTATTTAAAGTAGGACTCCCGCTAACTTTTTTTAAATTCATTACATGTGTGTGTACAGGCATGTTATGTAGTGTGAGTGTATTAGCGTACTTACCAACAGATTCTTCAGTGTCCAGTGTCGTTCTTCTCCGCTTCTCTGTGACGTTACCACAATTCTGACTAGCCGCCTCATTCTATGCGCTATGCAGGAGCCAGAAGTCGCTGTTTCAATGAAAGCCTACAGGACATCGTTCTAATGCTCAATAGACTTTCATTGTAAAAGAGACTTCTGGGTCACACAGCGTGGTGAGGTCACAGAGAAGCTGAGAAGAACGATGCTGGACATCAGAGAGAGCAGCAGTAGGTGAGTATATTAATATATTAATACACTCCCACTACGTTACATACACATTTAATGAATACAAAATTAGTGGGAGTGCTTCTTTAAGACAGCAGCATCAAAAACACAATAAAAACACATTAAAAAAAAAAGATTTTCAAGTCACCTAAGTCCACGTGCACATATTGACTATTTAGTGAGTTTTTTATCTCAGTGTTTGTAAGCCAAAACCAGGAGTGGGTGATAGATACAGAAGTGGTGACGTGTTTCTATTATACTTTTCCACTGATTGTTCCACTCCTGGTTTTGGCTTACAAATATTGATGTAAAAAACTGACCAAATGCTGAACGTGTGAGCGTGGCCTAACTTAGCTAATAGATGCAGAAATGCTGCAGAAAATCTGTAACATTAATAATAATAATAATAATAATAATAATAACATTGAGGGTATGTGAGTGTATGTGTATGTGAGGGTATGTGCACACGTCAGGATTTCTTGCAGAAATTTCCTGACAAAAACCGGACATTTCTGCCAGAAATCCGCATGCGTTTTTTTTCGCGTTTTTTATGCGTTTTTTGCATTTTTTCCCAATGCATAGAATAGCGGGAAAAACACAAAAAATCTGCAAAATTAATGAACATGTTCATTTTTTTACCGCGATGCATTTTTTTAGCTGAAAAAACGCATCATGTGCACAAAAATTGCGGAATGCATTCTAAATGATAGGATGCATATGTATGCGTTTTTATAGAGTTTTTTATCACGAAAAAACGCGAAAACACGAAAATTCCTGAACGTGTGCACATACCCTAAGGCTATATGCACACGTCCAGAAAGTATGCAGAAATTTCCTGAGAAAATCCTGATGTTTTCCGCAGGAATTCTGCTCGAGTTTTTGTTGCGTATTTTGCGCATTTTTTGTGCGGATTTTTTGCGTTTTTTTCCAGAGGTTCCCAATGCTATAATATAGAGGGAAATCCACTTAAAATCAGCAAAATTAATGAACATGCTGCGCATTTTTCCGCATGATTTTTTTGTGTGGAAAAAAACGCAACATGTCCACAAAAATTGTGGAAATCATTAAAAATGATGTGATGCTTAATGTATGCGTTTTTTAAGCATTTTTGCTGCGGTAAGCCACGGAAAAAAACACGCGAAAAATCCACGAATAATCCGGAACGTGTGCAGTGCACATACCCTAAAAATGCACCAAATACTCATTGTCAGAACTTAGCTTAAGGCTACGGTTACACTGTCAGTATTCGGTCAGTTTTTTACCTCAGTATTTGTAAGCCAAAACCAGTAGTGGAACAATAAGGCTATGTCTCCACATTCAGGATGGCCGGCGGGATCGCCGCAGCGGCGAAGCAGCTCGGTGCTAAGCCCCGCCCCCTTTCTGGGACGCGATCATGCCGGATGTGTTAACTCTTCCCATCCGGGATGATCGCTCGCTCCCATAGGGCCCTGTGATATGCCTTGCGGGGTCGCTGCGTCCCCACAAGGTGTACGGACATGCTGCGATCTGAAAAGACGCGCAGCATGTCCGGAGTCGCAGGGCCGCCGCGTGCGGGTTTCCACGCATAGTGGAGACGGGATTTCATAAAATCCCCTCCACTATGCTGGAACATCTGGACGCTGCTTTTTTGACGCTGCAGCTCTGCGCAGCGTCAAAAAAGCAGCGTTTCCTGACCGTGGAAACATACCCTAAGGGTATGTGTCCACGTTCAGGATTGCATCAGGATTTGGTCAGGATTTTTCATCAGTATTTGTAAGCCAAAACAAGGAGTGGGTGATAAATGCAGAAGTGGTGCATATGTTTCTATTATACTTTTCCTCTAATTGTTCCACTCCTGGTTTTGGCTTACAAATACTGATGAAAAATCCTGACCAAATCCGTTCAGGATTGCATCAGGATTTGGTCAGGATTTTCCATCAGTATTTGTAAGCCAAAACCAGGAGTGGGTGATAAATCCAGAAGTGGAGCATATGTTTCTTTTAGGGTATGTGTCCACGTTCAGGATTGCATCAGGATTTGGTCAGGTTTTTTCATCAGTATTTGTGAGCCAAAACCAGGAGTGGAACAATTAGAGGAAAAGTATAACAGAAACATATGCACCACTTCTGTATTTATCACCCACTCCTGGTTTTGGCTTACAAATACTGATGGAAAATCCTGACCAAATCCTGATGCAATCCTGAACGTGGACACATAGAGGAAAAGTATAAGGGCTCATACTCACTTGCGCTAAACTCGAATGAGTCTTGCACGGTAATACCTGGCGCTGCTGCTGGCACTCAGATCGGAGTGTGCGGCCGCATAGGAATACATACAGCCGCACGCTCCGCTCCTCTGTGGCAGATGTAGTGCCGGGTATTGCCATGCGAGACTCATCCGAGTCTCGCGCAAGTGAGTATGAGCCCTAATAGAAACACGTCACCACTTCTGTATTTATCACCAACTCCTGTTTTGGCTTACAAATACTGACAGAAAATACTGACCAAATACTGAACGTGTGACCATAGGATAAGGCTTCAAAACAGGATTGGGTGATGATTGCAGAATTGTTGCACATGTTTCTAATATACTTTTCCTCTGAGGGTATGTGCACACGATGCGGAAAACGCTGCGCTGTGCACATGCTGCGGAAAAAACGAGCGGAAAAGCAGCGGTTTACATTCCGCAGCATGTCACTTCTTTCTGCGGATTCCGCAGCGGTTTTACAGCTGCTCCTATAGAAAACTGCAGTTGTAAAACCGCAGTGAAATCCGCAGAAAAACAGCAATAAATCTGCAGCAAAAACGCAGCGCTTTTTCCCTGCAGATTTATCAAATCCGCAGTGGACCATTATACGTGTGCACATAGCCTGATTGTTCCACTCCTGGTTTTGGCTAACAAATACTGAAGTAAAAAACTGACCAAATACTGATAGTGTGAACATGGCCTAAGGCTAAAGATCAGGAGTGGGTGTCGTGTTTCTTTTCTACTTTTAATATGACTATTAGTGATAATCGAGTATACTCATTGCTCGGGTTTTCCCGAGCACGCTAGGGTGGTCTCTGAGTATTTGTTAGTGTTCGGAGATTTAGTTTTCATCACCGCAGCTGAATGATTTACAGCCACTAGCCAGCCTGAGTACATGTGGGGGTTGCCTGGTTGCTAGGGAATCCCCACATGTAATCAAGCTGGCTAATAGCTGTAAATCATTCAGCTGCGGTGATGAAAACGAAATCTCCGAACACTAACAAATACTCGGAGACCACCCGAGCCACGAGTACACTCGCTCATCACTAATGACTATCCCACTCCTGGTTTTGTCTTACAAATGCTGAGGTAAGATTCACCAAATATTAAACGTGTGCACGTGGCCTTAGGCTGGAAACAACGTGTAGTTTCAGATTCAGTTTTTTGAGCCAAATCTAAAAATGGATGCAGCAGGAAGAAGTAGAAGTTTGTCTTTTATATTTTTCGCTCCTTCTGAATCCTATATTGGCTTTGGCATAAAAAGACAGCACTGAATATTACCTAAAAGAACCTCCATGTGTGATTCCAGCCTCACAATGCATTACTTTTCATTTTCATACTGCACAAGCTGAATGAAGCACAATAAAGCCCTAAAAGTATAAATGAAGACGATCTAAATGAATTCTGTTTATGAAACGTTCTGTCTCCTTATTCTGAGTTACAATAGTGCAGTGAGTTTACTGCGTAGCTCTGTATAAAGCCATAGCTATGCCAAACCCAGCGCTGCTACATCTTCAGATTGCTAAATGAAGAATGTGCCAAGGTTTCTTTTTGCTTTGTTGTTTTTAGAAATATAACTGATAATTATTATTTGTGTTACCTTTGCTTGGTGATCATGGTAAGGCTCTGGTAATATAGTTCCCAAAGTAAGACCTCCATAGGAAAGCAGGACTACAATGACCAGCATGGACACACTGATGAGAAGCTTCATTTTCCCAGTGCTGTGAATGATGGTTGTCGCACTATTTTCACTGACTTTTATATATCAATAGGAGGGGACTTGTTCTTCTTGTGTTCCTTATTCAAACGCCAACTTTGGCTCCGACCACAACACGTTCCAGTATCTGCCTTCTGCAGATGTTTTACAGGAACTCAGGAGACGTACGTTTAACCCTTCACCGATGTGTGACCATCTGTGCTTCTATCCGATTCCGAAAAATAATCCCATGTTCATAATAATTGGCTGAAAAATAAGGTTCCCCGGTGTAGATTTAAAATGTTTCTAAAGTTGCAACCTATGCTTGTTCTCTACCACCGAGCAGGGGCACTGCCATTAGTATGATCACAAGCTAACGATGGAAGACCCCAATGTCACAACCACATAAGTTCTTTCTGCCAGTGTACTTTGGCAGATGAAAACATTCATTGTCAGGATTCAATGACATGGCATCTTCTTTTTTTCACAGGATGCTCATTTAATTACTGTTTTCATTGCATTTTAACTAAATTTGATATAATACCACTATTCAGCTGTGATTAGCAGGTGATGTTAGGTGGGTACTAGACATCATGGTTTTATGTAGTTGAGGTTTTCACAAAGGGCATACATAGAAATTATGGGGCCCCATAGCAAAAATTGTAATTGCCCTCCCACCTTCCCCTCATACAAAAAATAGAAAAATAATATTTGGCAGGGGCACAGAAGAGCATATCTCACAACGTAGCACCCTTACAAAAGAATTTTTCTCCTATTGAAACCTCTAGATACCCATTTCATTGCGCCCAAAAAGTATGATGCCAACAAAATTGCCCCCCCAAACACAGTACCTCCACATGTTCAGCATCATGACCCTACTGTATTCCCCCGGCAAAGTATGATGCCCAACTGTGACCCCAACACAGCTCTCCACACAATATGCCGTAATTGCCCTCCATGCAGTTTAATGACCCTCACAAGCCTCCACACAGTATGATGACCCCAACACAACCATCTACACAGTATGATGGCCCCAGGATGACGATATAGTTGGAAGTGCAATGCCGGGTGTGGAGCCCTTGTGCTGACACCAGGTCCTCTCAACTTACGAGATACCTAGGGACCATGTGGTCTGCCACTATTAGTTGTACGCCACTGGATTTTACTCTTTTATGTATCTATGACTTAGTCGTATAGACTTGAAATGTGTCAGAAGATGATTTTTGGAACTATAAGACTTTTTCATCTTTTTAACCCGGCTTAAAAGCGTAAAAGTCATCCCACGCCAACAAAGTGTACCCAATCAGGATCTCTAGTAACTCATCACACTATGTGCCATCCAGGCCACAAAATAGACAAGAGCAGACCTGGATGTGGGCCTGACTGTGTTTAACACCTGCTGGTAGAAAGCGGAGGAGATCATGTAAAAAGCTCAAGGGGGAGGTCACACCCCCAAATGTACTAAGTACAAAACCAAACGGGGAAGCTCACCGATTAGTATAAGAGTAATGTGTAAGTGCCCATTGAGCAAATATAACCTAGTTTCTTGTACTCAATATATGTGGAGCTTTTCCGCTGTGGAAACACAAATACTTTTTTTCACCTGTGGAATTTACTCTTCTCATTCAAGTCTATGAGAAGAATGCACAAATAAAACGCATATTGACCGCAAGGGATATTGACATGTTGATTTCAGAAACGCATCATAGGTCAGTTTACACTGTGTAAAGAAAAAAGTACAGCGGGCGTGAGATCTCCATAAATCCCATCCACTTTCCTGGAACTGCAAGACACTGCTTTTTTTGCTCAGCGAAATCACGCAGTGTGAAAAACTCATTGTGTGAACGTAGCCTTATTAGGGTATGTGCACAAGTTGCAGATTTCCTGCAGATCCACCTGGATGCATACTGCTACCCACTGCTTCTGGATATAAGCTTCTGAACCTGGGTTCCTTTGAAATGTTTCCCTTGGATGTTTGCTACTACCCACAGCTATCTGGATATACAGTGCATTTGTGATCACCTTGCAACTTAGGTCTGGTTTTTTAGTGGCCACTACCTGTCTGGGAATTGGCACAGCTATGTCTGGAGACGTGCACTGTATGCCACCCTGCACGGTCATGCTTGGTGCGACTAATATGGCCAAGGTTTTGATGGATGTCTCAAAGTCTGTTCCTAAACGTGTTGCTTACTCAAGGGGCCGACTTCTGGAGCTGCGCAGGCTAATGTCTTCTCCTGCAGTGGGTAGACCACGTGTCCCTAGTGAGGTAAGGCGACCTTTCAGAGGCTGCAGAGCGGGCAAAAAACTAAAGGCAAGGCGAAGACGGTTTAAACCTGTAGTTCCGTCCATCATCATGGGGAATGTTCAATCACTGGGAAATAAGTCGGATGAACTGTTAGCATTAATACGGACCCAGAGGGATTACAAGGAATGCAGTTTGATGTGTTTTACTGAAACATGGTTACGCGGCGAGATCCCTGACTCGAGTGTTTCAGTACCAGGATTTCACATGGTCCGGGCTGATAGAGACACTATGAAGAGCGGCAAAAAAAAGGGCGGAGGAGTTATACTCTACATAAACAATGGATGGTGCAATCAGGGGCATGTGACTGTAAGGGAGCGCCATTGTTGTCCGAACATTGAACTGCTAGCTGTTGGCCTCAGACCTTACTATATTCCTAGAGAATTCTCGCTTGTTATTGCAATAGTGTTGTACATACCACCAACTGCAAACCATGAGGCTGCAGGTGAAGTGCTGTCAGGAGTCATTGCTCGGCTCCAGATGAAACACCCCAACTCGCTTACTGTAATCTCTGGGGATTTTAATCGGGCTAAAATTTCAACTGCTCTACCTAAATTCTATCAATTTGTTAAATGTACAACACGTGACAACATTATTTTGGACTTACTCTATGCGAATGTCAAGAATGCTTATTCATCGTCTACCCTGCCGCCCTTGGGGAAATCTGATCACAATCTTATACTATTGTCACCAGTCTACCAACCTGTTGTTAGAACACAGCCTGCTACCATTAAAACAGTTAGAATGTGGAGTCCAACAAATGAACAGGCTTTGCAGGATTGCTTTCATCTTACAGACTGGGATGTGTTGCTTGGGACAATGGATGAGTATACAAATGTTAATGAAGTGGTTGGTAGAGTGACTGACTACATTAACTTCTGCACTGATATGCTGGTGCCGGCTAAAAAGATTAGGTGTTTTGCAAACAACAAGCCATGGATAACAAAGGAATTGAAGCATTTGCTCAACAGGAAAAAAAAGGCATTTAAATTAGGCGACAAAGAGGAAATTAAAATGATACAGCATGAATTGAAGTATAAAATAAAGGAGGCCCAGAAAGCCTTCAGAATTAAACTTGAAAAGAAACTGTCCCACAATAATACCAGGGACGTTTGGTCAGGAATGAAATTACTGACTGGGCTTAAGGCAAGGTCTGATCACGGGGGAGGAAATCTGGACAAGGCTAATGAGATGAACGAGTATTTCAATAGATTTAGCAGTACATGTGTACTGCCAACTGGAAGTGGAGGGGAATTGGGTGCAAATTCTGCAACATCGATATTGGAGGAGGAGCAGACTAATTTTAGAGTATCCGAAAATGATGTGAGGAGGCAGTTTAAGTCACTTAACATTGGTAAAGCTGCTGGACCTGATGGACTCAGTCCACGTGTCCTTAAAGTGTGTGCAGACCAGCTGTGTACTGTCTTTACACTCCTATTTAATGGAAGTCTACAAACACAGAGGGTACCTGTGTTATGGAAAACTTCCTGTCTGGTGCCGGTACCCAAGACTTCTTCTCCTGCAACCCTAAATGACTATCGTCCGGTAGCCTTAACATCTCACGCTATGAAGGCCTTGGAAAGATTAGTGCTTGCTCACTTAAGACCAAGGGTCAATGCTTTTATCGATCCCCTTCAGTTTGCTTACCGACATAGATTGGGGGTGGATGATGCTATTCTTTGTCTGTTACATAGTGTACATTCATTTCTGGAGACTGACGGAACCATGGTGCGAGCGATGTTCTTTGATTTCTCGAGTGCATTTAATTCCCTGCAGCCACCTTTACTACACAAAAAGATGACTGATATGAAGGTGGAGGTGGGGATGAGAAATTGGATAACTGACTACCTATCAGATCGGCCACAGTTTGTACAGATGGGTGCAGTTGTGTCAAGCAGATTATTGAGCAGTGTAGGTGCCCCCCAGGGAACGGTGCTTGCACCCTTTCTATTCACACTGTATACATCGGACTTTCAGTATAAATCTGATCTTTGCCACCTTCAAAAATTTTCGGATGACTCCGTGGTTGTGGGATGTATTAGGGGAGATCAGGGGGATGAGGAATATAGAAGGGTGGTGTCGAATTTCGTGGATTGGTGCAATGGTAACTATCTACAACTAAATGTTAAGAAAACCAAGGAGTTGGTGGCCAACTATAGCAGGATAAAGATGGAATGCTTACCGATCACTATTGCTGGGCAGGAGGTAGAGCAGGTGGAGAGTTATAAATATTTGGGGGTCCATTTGGATAGCAAACTGGACTGGAGATGCCACTCAGAGACTGTCTACAAGAAGGGGATGAGCAGATTGTATTTCCTAAGGAAACTGAGGTCTTTTAATGTGTGTAGCAAAATGTTAGAAATGTTCTACCAATCTGTAGTGGCAAGTGCCATCTTTTTTGCAATCATATGCTGGGGTAATAGTGTGCGGGCCTCTGATGCTAATAAGCTGAATAAGCTTATCAAAAAGGCAAGCTCTGCTGTCGGCTGCAATCTGGACTCTCTTGAGGAGGTAGTGGAGAGAAGAACTCTGAAAAAGTGTATGGCAATTATGAACAATAATGCACATCCATTATATGAGCTATTCATGAGACAGAAGAGCACCTTCAGTAACCGGCTAATATTTCTGAGGTGTAAGAAGGAAAAATTTAGGAAATCGTTTGTGCCAACTGCTATGGGGATGTACAACAATAACATTAGGGTTAAATCATAGAGGGGATTGTCTACTTTATTTCTTCTACTTTTCAGTTCACCCGCTGTGTTTGTCCTATTCTAATGTATAATGTCCTTCTGTCAACAAACTGTTATGTCAATTATGTAATTCATTTTATGATTCTTATGATGTAAGTTGTGCTGCTGTGATACCATAATTTCCCACGGGATCAATAAAGTGTATCGTATCGTATCGTATCGTATCGTATCGTAGATCCGCAGCGTTTTTTTCCACCCAGAAACGCTGCAGATCCGCAAGCGATTTACAGTACAATGTAAATCAATGGAGAAAAAAAAATGCTGTGCTAATGGTGCGGAAAATTGTGCTCTGAAAATGCAGCAGATTCAAAAAAGGACCATGTCAATTCTTTTTGTGGATCTGCAGTGTTTCGACACCCATTGACTTCCATTGATTCAGTCAAATCTGCAGCAAAACCGCAGGGTCTGCGTGCAAGAAACGCTGCAGATCGGGAGGGGGAAGAGTATGTGGGTGGAGACTGTGTGTGTGTGGAGAAGATGTGCGTGTCTATGTGCGGGGGTCTGCAGAGCAGTGCAGGGATCTCCGGGGGGGTCTGCGGGGCTGTGTGCGTGTCTGTGCGCGGGGGTCTGCGGAGCAGTGCAGGGATCTCCGGGGGGGTCTGCGGGGCTGTGTGCGTGTCTGTGCGCGGGGGTCTGCGGAGCTATGCGGGGATCTGCGGGGGTTTGTGGGGCTCTGTGTGTGTGTCTGTGTCCGGGGGTCTGCAGAGCGGTGCAGAGATCTCTGTGTGTGTGTCTATGTGTGGGGGTCTGCGGAGCTATGCGGGGACCTGCGGGGCTGTGCGGGGGTTTGTGGGGCTGTGTGTATGTGTCTGTGTCCGGGGGTCTGCGGTGGTCGCGGGCTGTGCGGGGGTCTGCGGGCCTCTGTGTGGGTGTGTGCGAGGCTGGGTATGTGCGAGGCTGTGTGTGTGTGTGGGTCAGTATGTAGGTAGGTATCGTCTGATGGGACTACTAGTCCCATCCGGCTATGGCTGCTACAGTGACAGGTAGCCAGATGATGGGACAGTAGTAGTCCCATCATACGGCTAATGTGTTCAAGTGTAAAAAAACCCCCAAACAACAACACATACACACATACAGTACAGACAGTACATACAACATACAGTACATACTCACCAATCACATAGTCCCTGAATCCCTCGATCACCAGTAAGAAATATAAAAATAATAAACCAACAAAATACTCCCTGATCCAATGTAGTCCATGTAATAACAAGTGTCCCACAACGATCTCCCGTGTAGAACAGTGACATTGGGCGATGTCCGTGCTCTACAGGGATCCTGCGATGAACTGACAGTGGAGGTAATCCTCTGCAATGTATCCCTCCGCCGCTGCCAGGAGAGTGAGGGCACTTAAGTTCATTCTCTCGCCAGCAACGCTGTGTGAGAATATTCCCACGCAGCATTGCCATAAAGCGAGAGAATTAACTAAAGTAACCTCTTCAGTAATGTACTGCAGGAGCCATTATCTCCTGTCAGTGTGTCACTGGAGGCCCTATAAAGCAGTGACATCACCCGAAGTCACTGTTCTATAGGGGAGATCGTCGTGGGACACTCGTTATTGAACTGCGTCGAACAGGGAGTATACGGTTGGTTTATTATTTTTTGCAGGCGATCGAGAGCTTCAGGGAATTAGGTGCTGTTGTAAGTATGGTGAAATTAAGAATATTAAAATAGTTTTTTCTGGCTGTATCTTTTTTTTAACTCTTTCACTACTATAGGATTAGTAATGGATAGGTGTCTTATTGACACCTCTCCTTTACTAACCGGGCTTGATGTCACCTTACAATACAAACCTGACATTAACCCCCTATTACCCCATATGCCACTGCTACAGGGCAGTGGGAAGAGAGAGGATAAGTGCCGGAATTGGCACATCTTACAGATGCGCCATTTCTGGGTCTGGGAGCTGGTATTTGTAGCTGGGGGGGCCAATATCCATGGTCCCTCTCTAGGCTATGAATATCAGCCCGGAGCTGTCTGTGTAGCCTTTCTGGCTATAAATTATAGGGGGACCCCACGTCATTTTTTGGGGGGGTCCCCCTATTTCAATAGCCAGTAAAGGTTAAATATACAGCAATGGGGTGATATTTATAGCCTGGGAAGCTCCATGGGTATTAACCCCACCTCAGGCTACAGATATCGGCCCCCAGTCGCTGGCTTTCCCACTCTGGACTTGAAAATTGCGTGGGAGCCCACACAATTTTTTTTTCCATTTTTTAAAAATTAAACAGAAATAATGTTTAAGGCCGGGGTCACACTTGCAAGAAACTCCCACGAGTCTCGCACCTCAATACGCGGCACTGCCGCCGGCACTTGGGACCGGAATGTGTGGCTGCATGTATTTCTATGTAGCTGAATGCTCCGGTCCCGAATGCCGGGTATTGAGGTGCGAGACTCGTGCGAGTTTCTCGCAAATGTGACCCCGGCCAACGCAAATTTTTTTGTGTGTGTCTTTATTTAACTCTCTATGTACCATTTTATTATGTTTATTACTAAATATTGGGTTTGGTATTATCTAACTATATATTATCTATCTATCTTCCATCTATCAATCTATCTATCATCTATCTATGTGTAAAGATTATTCTTCAATGGAGCATGTAAATGAAGAGGTTGGACAAGAAATGACATCACATTTTTTTTTAAATTTTTTTTTAGGTGTGTTAGCTTTATTTAGGTTACAAAAACGCAGACAAATCCGCATGAAAAAACGCACAAAAAAGCAGGAACTCAGCAGCTGCGTTTTCTGGCAAGAGAGGGAAGAATCTGCACAGAAAATTGCACAGGCAAATCTGCAACGTGTGCACATACCCTCACACTTCATTTCAGTCCCTCTAGGGAACATGTGCAGCCAGGCCAGTGCCAGCTTTCTATACTGATGACAGCTCTAGGGCAGGTCTGCTAAGTAGGTAAGAATATCAGCTTGTAAAATATGGAGCTGTGGAAATAAAAGTTTATCTGAATTGAGTTGGTGGAAGTAGCTTTGGTTAGATGGTCTTCAAAGAATTATGTTGTTATCTTCACACATTGGCAATGATTCATTAATGAGTTTTTGCCAATTTCCTGGTGTAAAAAACTCCCAAAATGTTGCAAATTTTTTTGCTCAAATAAGCTGACTTTTGACATTTTTAACCCCTTCATGACTGGAGCTTTTTTTGTTTTTGCGTTTTCATTTTTTGCTCCTTTTCTTCTTTTTTATTTCTCCATCAATATGGCCATGCGAGGGCTTGTTTTTTGCAGGGCGAGTTGTACTTGTGAACAACACCATTGGTTTTAAGTAGTGATGAGTGAGTATGCTCGTTATTCGGGTTTTCCCGAGCATGCTTGGGTGGTCTCCGAGTATTTTGGGAGTGCTCGGAGATTTAGTTTTTGTCTCTGCAGCTACATGATTTGCGGCTGCTAGACAGCCTGAATACATATGGGGATTCCCTAACAAACAGGCAATCCCCACATGTTTTCAGGCTTTCTAGCAGCCGCAAATCATGTTTCTGCGGAGACAAAAACTAAATCTCCGAGCACTCCCAAAATACTCGGAGACCACCCAAGCATGCTCGGGAAACCCGAGTACCAAGCATACTGGCTCAATACTAGTTTTAACAAATCGTGTACTCAAAAATGAGGAAAAAAATCCAAGTGTGGTGAAATTGCAAAAGAAAGTGCAATCCCACAGTTGTTTTTTGTTTGGCTTTTTTACTATGTTCGCTAAATGCTAAAACAGACCTGCCATTATGATTCTCCAGGTGAAAACAAATTCCAAACTTTGTTAAAAGCAAAAAAAGTGCGCCATATTCCGATACCCGTAGCGTCTCTATTTTTTGTGACCTCGGGGTGGGTGAGGGCTTATTTTTTGCACGCCGAGCTGACGATTTAATTATACCATTTTGGTGCAGATACAATCTTTTGATCGCCCGTTATTGCATTTTAATGCAATGTAGCGGCGACCAAAAAACCTTAATTCTGGCGTTTTTACTTTTTTTTCTCGCTACGCCGTTTAGCGATCAGGTTAATCCTTTTTTTATTGCTAGATCGGGCGATTTTGAATACGGCGATACCGAATATGTGTATGTTTGTTGTTTTTTCTTATTGTTTTATTTTGAATGGGGCGAAAGGGGGGTGATTTTAAGTTTTATATTTTTAAAAACAGTTTTTTCACTCTTGGCATGCTTCAATAGTCTCCATGGGAGACTAGAAGCTGCCTTAACCTGATCTGTTCTGCTACATGCAGGCAATGATCAGATACCCTGCATGGCATGTAGCAGAATACCTCACTTGCTATGAGCGCCGACCACCGAGTGGCTCTCATAGCAATCTGGCAGTGACAACCATAGAGGTCTGCAGGAGACCTCTGGTTGTCATGCCAGCGTATCAGTGACCCGTGATCACGTGATGGGGGTCACCGATGGGCGGATTTCCGGCGCGATTGCCGGAAATGCATGTTAAATGTGGCTGTCAGCGTTTGACAGTGGCATTTAATGGGTTAAAAGCCGCCGGTGGATCCACCCGCGACTGTTCCGGGCACATGTCAGCTGTTCAAAACAGCTGACAAGTGCTGGGAAAGATATGGGCTCACCGCCGGAGCGGAAGGAAAGGAAGGGAGTCCGACGTGGGCGTACTATTACGCCCAACATCGGGAACAGGTGAAAGACAGTCCCAGACAGCTCTACATACATGGGTGGAGCTGGGCTGGGGTGAAGCTCATCACACAAGTGGCAGAAATTACTTCAAAAATGTACGCCAGCCCCTCTGGATAACTTTACTGGTGAAGGCACACGCCAGTTGTAAGGTGTGCCAAATTCAAGATACGTGCGCTTCTTAACCCCTTTACCCCCAAGGGTGGTTTGCACGTTATGGACCGGGCCAATTTTTACAATTCTGACCACTGTCCCTTTATGAGGTTATAACTCTGGAATGCTTCAACGGATCCCAGTGATTCTGACACTGTTTTCTCGTGACATATTGTACTTCATGATAGTGGTAAAATTTCTTTGATATTACCTGCGTTTTTTTGTGAAAAAAATGGAAATTTGGCGAAAATTTTGAAAATTTCGCAATTTTCCAACTTTGAATTTTTATGCAATTAAATCACAGAGATATGTCACACAAAATACTTAATAAGTAACATTTCCCACATGTCTACTTTACATCAGCACAATTTTGGAACCAAAGTTTTTTTTGTTAGGGAGTTATAAGGGTTAAAAGTTGACCAGCAATTTCTCATTTTTACAACACCATTTTTTTTAGGGGCCACATCTCATTTGAAGTCATTTTGAGGGGTCTATATGATAGAAAATACCCAAGTGTGACACCATTCTAAAAACTGCACCCCTCAAGAAGCTCAAAACCACATTCAAGAAGTTTATTAACCCTTCAGGTGTTTCACAGGAATTTTTGGAATGTTTAAATAAAAATGAACATTTAACTTTTTTTCACAAAAAATTTACTTCAGCTCCAATTTGTTTTATTTTACCAAGGGTAACAGGAGAAAATGGACCCCAAACGTTGTTGTACAATTTGTCCTGAGTATGCCGATACCCCATATGTGGGGGTAAACCACTGTTTGGGCGCATGGCAGAGCTCGGAAGGGAAGGAGCGCCGTTTGACTTTTCAATGCAAAATTGACAGGAATTGAGATGGGACGCCATGTTGCGTTTGGAGAGCCACTGATGTGCCTAAACATTGAAACCCCCACAAGTGACACCATTTTGGAAAGTAGACCCCCTAAGGAACTTATCTAGATGTGTGGTGAGCACTTTGACCCACCAAGGGCTTCACAGAAGTTTATAATGCAGAGCCGTAAAAATAAAACAAACATTTTTTCCCACAAAAATTATTTTTTTAGCCCCCAGTTTTGTATTTTTCCGAGGGTAACAGGAGAAATTGGACCCCCAAAGTTGTTGTCCAATTTGTCCTGAGTGCTCTGATACCCCATATGTGGGGGGGAACCACCGTTTGGGCGCATGGGAGGGCTCGGAAGGGAAGGAGCGCCATTTGGAATGCAGACTTAGATGGAATGGTCTGCAGGCGTCACATTGCGTTTGCAGAGCCCCTAATGTACCTAAACAGTAGAAACCCCCCACAAGTGACACCATTTTGGAAAGTAGACCCCCTAAGGAACTCATCTAGATGTGTTGTGAGAGCTTTGAACCCCCAAGTGTTTCACTACAGTTTATAACGCAGAGCTGTGCAAATAAAACATTTTTTTTTTCCACAAAAATTATTTTTTAGCCCCCAGTTTTGTATTTTTCCAAGGGTAACAGGAGAAATTGGACCCTAAATATTGTTGTCCAATTTGTCCTGAGTACGATGATACCTGATATGTGGGGGGGAACCACCGTTTGAGCGCATGGCAGAGCTCGGAAGGGAAGGAGCATCATTTGGAATGCAGACTTAGATGGATTGGTCTGCAGGCGTCACATTGCGTTTGCAGAGCCCCTAATGTACCTAAACAGTAGAAACCCCCCCACAAGTGACCCCATATTGGAAACTAGACCCCTCAGGGAACTTATCTAGATGTGTTGTGAGAACTTTGAGCCCCCAAGTGTTTCACTACAGTTTATAACGCAGAGCCGTGAAAATAAAAAATCGTTTTTTTTCCCACAAAAATTATTTTTTAGCCCCCAGTTTTGTATTTTCCCAAGGGTAACAGAAGAACTTGGACACCAAAAGTTGTTGTCCAATTTGTCCTGAGTACGCTGATACCCCATATGTTGGGGTAAACCCCTGTGTGGGCACATGAGAGAGCTCGGAAAGGAAGGAGCACTGTTTTACTTTTTCAACGCAGAATTGGCTGGAATTGAGATCGGACACCATGTCGCGTTTGGAGAGCCCTGATGTGCCGAAACAGTGGAAACCCCCCAATTATAACTGAAACCCTAATGCAAACACACCCCTAACCCTAATCCCAACGGTAACCCTAACCACACCTCTAACCCAGACACACCCCTAACCCTAATCCCAACCCTATTCCCAACCGTAAATGTAATCCAAACCCTAACCCTAACTTTAGCCCCAACCCTCTTTAGCCCCAACCCTAACTGTAGCCTTAACCCTAGCCCCAACCCTAACCCTAACCCTAGCCCTAACCCTAATCCTAACCCTAGCCCTAACCCTAATCCTAACCCTAATGAGAAAATGGAAATAAATACGTTTTTTTAATTTTTCCCTAACTAAGGGGGTGATGAAGGGGGGTTTGATTTACTTTTATAGCGGGTTTTTTAGCGGATTTTTATGATTGGCAGCCGTCACACGCTGAAAGACGCTTTTTATTGCAAAAAATATTTTTTGCGTTACCACATTTTGAGAGCTATAATTTTTCCATATTTGAGACCACAGACTCATGTGAGGTCTTGTTTTTTGCGGGACGAGTTGACGTTTTTATTGGTAATATTTTCGGGCACGTGACATTTTTTGATCGCTTTTTATTCCGATTTTTGTGAGGCAGAATTACCAAAAAACAGCTATTCATGAATTTCTTTTGGGGGAGGCGTTTATACCATTCCGCGTTTGGTGAAATTGATAAAGCAGTTTTATTCTTCGGGTCAGTACGATTACAGCGATATCTCATTTATATCATTTTTTTATGTTTTGGCGCTTTTATACGATAAAAACTATTTTATAGAAAAAATAAATATTTTGGCATCGCTTTATTCTGAGGACTATAACTTTTTTATTTTTTTGCTGATGATGCTGTATGGCAGCTCTTTTTTTGCGGGACAAAATGATGCTTTCAGCGGTACCATGGTTATTTATATCTGTCTTTTTGATCGCGTTTTATTCCACTTTTTATTCGGCAGTATGATAATAAAGCGTTTTTTTGCCTCGTTTTTTTTTTTTTTTTCTTACGGTGTTTACTGAAGGGGTTAACTAGTGGGACAGTTTTATAGGTTGGGTCGATACGGACGCGGCGATACTAAATATGTGTACTTTTATTGTTTGTTTGTTTTTATTTAGATAAAGAAATGTATTTATGGGAATAATATATATATTTTTTTTCTTTATTTAGGAATTTTTTTATTTTTTTTTTTTTTACACATGTGGAAATTTTTTTTAAAACTTTTTTACTTTGTCCCAGGGGGGGACATCACAGGTCGGTGATCTGACAGTTTGCACAGCACTCTGTCAGATCACCGATCTGACTTAGAGCACTGCAGGCTTACCAAGCGCCTGCTCTGAGCAGGCACTCGGTAAGCCACCTCCCTCCCTGCAGGACCCGGATGCCGCGGCCATCTTGGATCCGGGACCAGCAGCGAGGAAGGAGGTAGGAGACCCTCGAAGCAACGCGATCACATCGCGTTGCTCCGGGGGTCTCGGGGAAGCCCGCAGGGAGCCCCCTCCCTGCGCGATGCTTCCCTATACCGCCGGCACACCGCGATCATGTTTGATCGCGGTGTGCCGGGGGTTAATGTGCCGGGGGCGGTCCGTGACCACTCCTGGCACATAGCGCCGGATGTCAGCTGCGATAGGCAGCTGACACCCGGCCGCGATCGGACGCGCTCCCCCCGTGAGCGCGGCCGATCGCGCTGGACGTACTATTCCGTCCTTGGGAAGTAGGGCCCACCCCACATGGATGGAATAGTACGTCCAATGACAGAAAGGGGTTAATGAATGTTATGCATCTTACTGTAGCCTTGAAATTGTTCCAGAAAATAAAGTATTTCTCCCACAAAATTATTACAATTACACATTTTGTTATACACATTTTTTATTTCCTCTGTAATTCGAACAGCACAAAAACACAGAGAGAAAAAGGCAAATTGGACATCATTTCACACAAAACCCCAAAAATGGGCCGGGCAAAATTATTAGCACCCTCAACTTATTATTTGGTTGCACACCCTTTGGAATAAATAACTGCAGTAAATCACTTCCTATAACCATTAACAAGCTTCTTTCTATAACCGTGACCTAGGAGCAAACCCAGCTTTCTGACACTGGGCACTACATTGCAACTCAAAACCCTTTTGTAACTGTAGGGATGTGAACTGTCTTACCCTGGTCCTGCCCCTGAAGACAACAGATGCACTATGTAAATACGGTTGTGCGGTTTTATGTGTGAAAGTAACGTGCGTCTATTGTAATGGCTGACCCGGAACTTCAGGAGGGAAATACATGGCATTACCATGCACAATTTATTCCTCTCTCAAGGGGTTAATTGGTGGGAAAATTACGTTTTCCCGCCAAGTGGATTTTGGCACGTAGTTGTGAAGAAGTTAAGATTGGTGGGAGAAGGCAGCCTGTCAGCTGTGCGTCGCAGGAAAAGCTGTGTCCCCCCCCCCCCCAGTGATGCTTAGCGATAGGGCAGTTTTTGTGTAAATGGTGACAGCAAGGGGATAGAATATGTCAGCGCCGGTGTGATCTGTTAGTCCCCGTCGGTACTGTTGGGAGTAGCTGTCATACCTGCTGCTGTGGAAACTGCACTGGAGGATCTCTGGAAGAAGTTAGGGGATTGCAGCTTCAAGCACCGTGTGACAAGTCATGGAATCATAAAATGTTGAGTTGGAAGAGACCTCCAGGGTCATCGTGTCCAACCCCCTGCTCAATGCAGGATTCACTAAACTATCTCAGACGGATGTCTGTCCAGCCTCTGTTTGAAGTCTTCCATTGAAGGAGAACTCGTCACCACCTCTCGGGCAGCCTGTTCCACTCATTGATCACCCTCACTATCAAAAAGTTTTTTCTAATATCCAATCTGTATCTTCTCCCTTTCAGTTTCATTCCATTGCTTCTCATGTTTCCATGTGCAAATGAGAATAAGGATGATCCCTCAACACTGTGACATCCCTTCAGATATTTGTTGACAGCTATTAAGCCTCCTCTTAGACTTCTTTGCAAAAGGGAGGAGCAGGAGTCTGTAATTTCCCCAGTACCAGCACGAGTTAAAGGGGTGGGAGAAGAGTGTTATAAGGAGGCATTAGTACGCCCAGTCTCACCCCTGGGTTACCATATAGCGGTTGCAATAAAAGAAAAATATGGCATAACGAATATATTGATTTACGGTCATTGTTGCCAGCCTCCAAGAAATTTTTGGCAAAACTGGAAAAGAAAGAGGACGAGGATAGGCGCAGGCCTATACCTATGTCTTTCAATAATTAGTTACAAGCTTTTTGTAATTTTGCTAGTAATATGGGAGAAAAAACTTTGGAGGGCTAAGCTGGTACATTTATGATGAAAATTTATGTCAGAAAATGTCAGTTTACCCATCCCTTAATTGGGGAGTAAAAGATGTGGGTCTTTGGTTGAATTTAGTGTTGCCTAGCAAATCAGTCACTGCACATCAATCACCAACTCAGACCATATTTAGGACAGGTATGCGCTTTGCTTTTAAAGAATTAGTGTAAATTGCCTGATACATGTAAGTACAAACATGAATATTCCTTTTGTGGAGTAATGGACCCTATGGCCAGGTGTTTAAAAAAAGAAAGCATGTCATCCCAGCCCTCCACAAGGGCATCGACGTCTGTAAGATTGGAGAGAATGTGAACCTGGCTAGACTGGTACCCAAATTGCAGGATGGCCAAACTAATTAATAGTTTTTCTGAGGGTTTCACAATTACTCAATTTGCCAGGGTCGGATGTACATGGGTGGATAATTTGAAATCTGTAGACCAACACCCAGAGGTTGTAAAAAATAAAATTATCAAAAAAACTGAGACTGGTATAGCGGCGGGCCTGTTTGTAGTGCGAGCATTTGCTAACTTCGGTCATTCTCCTCTTGTGGTGGTCCCTTAAAAAAAAAAGAGTCACAATCAATCCAGTTGATTCACCATTTATCTTACCCATATGGTTCATCCCTAAAGGATGGTATTGATAATAATATGACATCGGTCAATTATTATTCATTTTTATAGCACCATTTATTCCATGGCGCTTTACATGTGAAAAAAGGAGCATACATAGACAAGTACAATAAACATGAGCAGTACAAGGCACACGCAAGTACAGAAGGAGAGAGGACCCTGCCCGCGAGGGCTCACAGTTTACAGGGGATCATTTGATAAAGTAACAGAAATAGTAAAAGGTTTTAGTCCAGGAATATTAATGGCAAAAGCCGACATTGAAGCGGTATTCATGTTGCTTCCAATCTGCCCAGATGGCTTTAATTCTCTGGGTTTCAGTTTTTTCCTTTCTTTGTATATAAACATTTGCCAATGGGTTGTTCTTTATCTTGTTTGTATTTTGAGGCATTTTCTTCTTTTCCTGAAGTAGCAGTTAAGTATATGAGGGGCAGGTTGGCACATTATTATTATTATTATTATTTATTATAGCGCCATTTATCTAGATGATTTCTTGTATGTTGGGCCCAAGGATTCAGAGGTATGTAATGAACTTTTTCAAACTTTTCAGTTAACATGTAGTGAGTTTGGTATCCCGCTAACTAGGGAAAAAACTATTCTTCCATCTAGCTGCATTGAATATTTAGGTATAATAATAGACACGGTTAGAGGTGAATTCATGCTGCCGCTGGAAAAATATAGAGAAATGCAGGACAGCCTTACTGCTTATTACAGAAGGAAAAAAGCTACTGTCCAAAAGATCGAGTTGCTGCGGCTTTATTAGCATTTGCTTCAAGAATAATGCCAACGGGTAGAGTTTTTTGTAGGCGTTTAGCTCTGCATATTGCTGGTATAACAAATCCTTGCTTTCATGTTAGGATAACTAAGGAAATAAATGAGGATCTGGAAATTTGGCTGGAATTTCTAAAGTATTTTAATGGTCGGATGTTATGGCGTGATAGTTTTCTTCCAGCTGGGGAGTTAGGTTTAGCTACAAATGCATCTTTGAATGGTTTGGGAGTTTACTCGAATGGGTATTGGTGTGCTGGGCAGTGGTGTAGGGCCTGGGTGGAGCGTGGAGTCACAAAAAACTTGGTTGTGTTAGAATTGTTCTCATTATTGATAGCGGTAGTTATCGGGGGAAAGAATCTGGCTAATAGAAATATTTTATTGAGGTCTAACAGTAAAGCTGCCTGTCGGTAAAATGTGGTCTGATAGCGAAGCTGCTGAGACCTCTGCTGTTGCTGTGCTTAAAGTGGAATATATGGTTGAAGGCAGTGTTTAGCGAGAATGAGTTTTTCCATAGTTGATCCACACTCTCATTTAGTTCAGCAAATTCTTCAGTCTCGGGCCAAACGCCCACCAAAAGGGAGAGAAGTGCCCGGATTACCTTTGGGGATTCATTTGGTCTTGGCTATGGAACTATTGTAGAGATTGGTAGCAAGCATGACATGGATGGGTTATCATGGGAATTGTGGACTGGCTTTTGTAACGCCAGAAACTGGGAGGTGGGCAAAAGCTCAGAGCAGGCTGCTTTATTGAATATGATGTTTTTTTTGTTTTTTTTTTAAAGGGCTTGCATATTCTACAGTGGTAAGGAATTTGGAGTGCGTCTCTTTTCCTTAAAATAAGGGGAGAATGGCCTTTAAATTGCTATTTTTTTGGTGAAACAGATGTTGAAGGGATATAAAAAGGATCATTGTGTCAGGGACAGCAGATGCCCTATCTTGCCATCTATACTAAAGGATTTATGCATGGTATCATATACAGTAGTCGCTGTTTTGATAATTTTGAAGCATTATTATTTCACACAGCTGCAGCTTTGTTCTTTTTCGGAGCTCTACGTATAGGGGAGCTGCTGCCCAGGAGTAAAACAGGAAAAGGAGGACTGAATTTTGAACATGATATGTTAGGGACTTATCGTATTACTTTATTAATAGCCAGATCTAAGACAGACCAAGCTAGAAAAGGTAATTAAAGTTGATGGGTTTATCTGAAGATGATATTTGTCCTGTTTGCTTACTTAAAAAGTACTTAATCTTGCGAACGGTTAGCCACTAAAAACTGTTGTTACACCGATCTAGTGTGCCCCGTCGCAGTGTCAATTCAACTCTTAACATTCTTGAGCATGCCGATCGCTGCAGCGTCGCTGTTTGATCGCTGGGGAGCTGTCACACAGACAGCTCTCCAGCGACTCACGATGCCGAGGTCCCCGGGTAACCAGGGTAAACATGGGGTTGCTAAGCGCAGGGCCGCGCTTAGTAACCCGATGTTTACCCTGGTTACCAGCGTAAAAGTAAAAAAAAAAAAACAGTACATGCTCATCTGCGCGTCCCCCCAGCGTCTGCTTCCTGACACTGACTGAGCTCCGGCCCTAAAGTGAAAGCACAGCGGTGACGTCACCGCTGTGCTGTTAGGGCCGGAGCTCAGTCAGTGTCAGGAAGCAGAGGCTGGGTGGACGCGCAGATGAGCATGTACTGTTTGTTCTTTTTACTTTTATGCTGGTAACCAGGGTAAACATCGGGTTACTAAGCGCGGCCCTGCGCTTGGTAACCCGATGTTTACCCTGGTTACCAGTGTAAAACATCGCTGGTATCGTTGCTTTTGCTTTCAAACACAACGATACACAGCGATCAGACGACCAAATAAAGTTCTGGACTTTATTCAGCGACCAGCGACATCACAGCAGGATCCTGATCGCTGCTGCGTGTCAAACGAAACGATATCGCTAGCCAGGACGCTGCAACGTCACGGATTGCTAGCGCTGTCGTTTCGTGTGAAGGTACCTTTAGCTGAGTGTCGGTTTAGAGAAAAACCAAAGAAAGGTTATAAGAGTTTTGTAATATTTGTATGTATAAGAAAATTTTATTAAAGGTCGTGGCCAAGTTTAATCCACCAAATCAACATGTTATGTGTATTATTATTAGTTATTTGAGGTTAAATTTAAAGGAAAAATAATAAAATATTTATATGCTGTGTAATGCCATGTATTATGGCGATGTTCAGTATATAAAGTGTTAGAGCATAATGTGAATATAGCATAAGGACAGGCTTAGGACAGCATAGGATATAGAACAGGTTAGCATGAAGATAGGAAATGATTAAGGGTAGGATTAGTCCAGTGGGTGGGCACTAGTGCTAATAAGAAGGGTGACACTTCCTGGTTAGAGGGGGTTTAGTGTCAGCCAGTGAGGTGTGGAGTGGGTTCAATTTCAGGTGGGGTGGTGGGTTGCTAAATGCAGCATGAAACAAATGTTCAGGGCAATGGGCGGTCAAATGGAGATCACTGATGGACATTCCAACATTGTCTGCAGCCTAGGGCTCGGGCCATGGAGTGGGCCTAATCTTCTGACATCACGAGATTGGTGGACATGGAGTTACGTGCGAGGCAGGTGGCCGCTCCCGGGTGCACTGCCGGAGTTTACAACAAATTCCTGGAGCTGATGGAGTCAGCAGGCTTGGGGGTAGTCCAGAATTAACGTGTGGCAGAACTGAAGAGGAATTGTACTAAGGAGAAAGGACATCTGGATTGCTGTGCCCTATCCCACTTGATGAACTGGAGGCAGCGGAGGCCTGCTGCCTACAAGTGAGTGTCATGCATCCCACACCCTACAGCACACTAGGACTGGGACACTCATTGTCTGTAAAGTCCAGAACGCAACCGGACAGGAGCTTGGTCGCAACTACCGCTCAGCAGCATTTTACATAATCTTCAGATTTCATGATGCATTGCATACAGTCAAGGCACCAAATGCAAGAGGTAGCAAAACAACCCCAAAACATCTTTGAACCTCTACCATATTTGACTGTAAGTACTGTGTTCTTTTCTTTGTAGGCCTCATTCAGATTTCGGTAAACAGTAGTATGATGTCCTTTTCCAAAAGCTCTATCTTGGTCTCAACTGTCCACAAGACTTTTTCCCAGAATTTTGGCTTACTCACATTTTGGCAAACTGCAGTCTAGCTTTTCTATGTCTCTGTGTCAGCAGTGGGGTCCTCCTGGGTCTCCTGCCATAACGTTTCATTTAATTCAAATGTCTATGGATAGTTCGTGCTGACACTAATGCACCCTGAGCCTGCAGGACAACTTGAAGTTCTTTGGAACTTGATTGGGGCTGTTTATCCACCATCGGGACTATCCTGCGTTGCAACCTTTCATCAACTTTTCTCTGCCCTCCACGTCCAGGGAGATTATAGTGCCATGCGTTGTAAACTTCTTAAATATGTTGCACACCGTGGACAAATGAACATTTAAATTTCTGGAGATGGACTTGTGACCTTGAGATTGTTGATATTTTTCAACAATTTTGGTTCTCGACTTCTCAGTCAGTTCTATTTTCTCTTTTCTGTTCTCCATGCTTAGCGTGACACACACAGACACAAAATGTAAAGATTGAGTCACCTTCTCCCCTTTTTATCTGGTTTCAGGTATGATTTTTGATTTTCATATTGCCCACACCTATTACTTGCCACAGGTGTGTTTGCACGAGCATCACATGTTTGAAACAAAGTTGTTTACTCACATTTTTGGAAAGGTGCCAGCAATTTGTTTGGCCCATTTTGGGAGTTTTGTGTGAAACTCTGTCCAGTTTGCCTTTAATTTCTTTTTTTGTGTTATTCCAATACACACAAAGGAAATGAACATGTTTATAACAAAACGTGTAATTGCAAGAAAAACTTAAAGGGAACCTGGCACCCCCCAGGGCCTATTAAAGTAAAAGAGCCACCTTCTGCAGCACTAAGGCTGCATTCTGTGAAGGTGGCTCTTATGTTTTTGATTCCTAATAACGCTGAAACCGGTTATTATGTACCGGTTAATAGGATTTTACGGAGTCCACGACAGCATCCACGGAGAGAGGGGATCCGTCCACCATCAGGACAGGAACCTACAGAGTAAAAAGGGGGGGTGCTCCCCCTCGCCTCTTCAGTTGTGTTTTAGAGTATGTGAGGAACCGCCCAAGGATTAGTACACAAAAAATATCTTGTTCATACTATAATACCACCACCACAATAGAGTGAAAGTTTAATCACACTTCCACAAAAAGTGCAGGAAATTTAGTAATTAAGTATGGGGGGAACGCACGGGTGCTGTCGTGGACTCCGTAAAATCCTATTATCAGTACGTAATAACCGGTTTTCCTATCGCCACAACAGCACCCACGGAGAGACTTTCAGAGACTATAACAGGGAGGGACCACAGCACTATGCACTGATCACCCAAACTGTAAGCTTGACGTGGATAAAAGATCAAGACGGTAATGTCTATAAAAGGTGGAAGGTGATGACCACGTTGCCACCTTACAAATCGATTTAATGGAGACATCCTCCTTTTCGGCCCATGATGACGCCATGGCTCGCGCTGAGTGCTCCTTCACTTCCACTGGTGGAAGACTCCCCTTTGGTTGAATACACCAGGTTGATCGCATCCTACGGGTGATAGTGTTCTTGTGACACTGAACCCCTTTCTTTGACCTTGAAGAGACAAACAGCGCCCTACTCTGTCTCCACACCTGCATCCTTCCCAAGTACTCTAGCACACTCTTTTAGCATCTAGAGTGTGGAATTTTTTCTCCTCTAGTGTTGTAGGGTTATCATAGAAGGATGGTAAATAGATCTCCTGGCTCCTATGAAATTTTGAAGCGACTTTAGGTAAATACACTGGGTCAGGCTTTAAAACTATTTTATCCTGATAGATCTTCAAAAAAGGAGCATCTACTGATAATGGCTGAATGTCACTTTCTCTCGTTACTGAGGTAAGGCTATTAACAAGGCATTCTTAAGGGTCAGTACTTTAGCAGAGGCCGAAGCCAGGGGTTCAAAAGGGGGCCCCGTTAAGGCATCTAGTAATAGGTTTAAGTCCCATGGAGGCAATCTAGCAATACGCATCGGGTTACTACGCTCACAGGCTTTTATGAATCTAGTGATCCACCTGTTCCCCGCTATGTTATAGTTATATAATGCCCCCAATGCCGACACCTGTACCCCAAGGGTACTAACAGATAACCCCAATTCTCGGCCCCTCTGCAAGAACTTTAGGCCTCCTGGAATCGGAATCTGGTCTGATAGGGGAGCCGAGTGAAACAACAAAAACAAAAGTTTTACAATAAATTTTTGTGGTTATTTCCTTTCTACTTGTTAGTAAAGTAGCTATTAGAGCCTCTGAATAACTTCTACACCTCAGCAGCTCCCTCTCAAATTCCACGCAGTCAAGTGGAGACCCTGCATCTGTGGATGACAGAATGGCCCTTGAGAAAGAAGCCCCGGCCGACGGTAGCACCCATGGGTCGGTGACAGACATTTTCTTCAGCCAGGGGAACTACTGCCTCCTGAGCCAGAAGGGGGCAACTAATATCACTCTCGCCCTCTTCTCTCTGATTTTCTTGAGGACTAGCGGGATCAGACACATCGGGGGAAACGCGTAGGCCAGAGCATAATCCCACTGGACCCGGAGAGAGTCTAATATTTCTGGCTGGTCTGATGCCCGTAGCGATGCAAACCTCCTGACCTGTCTATTGTCTCTTGTGGCAAAGAGGTCTATCTTCGGGAGGCCCCATAATTGTACGATCTGCCTGAAAACCTGCCGGTCCAGGGACCCTTCCCCCTGCCGCAAGGAATGTCGACTGAGATAGTCCGCCTAAACAATGTGTTCCCCTCTGATGTGAAGTGCTGACAGTGAGAGGAGGTGATTCTCGGCCAATGTCGTAATGTCGCCTGCCTTGGACATCAGCGACTGTGATCTGGTACCCCCTTGATGATTGGGTCGGTAAAAATTGCAGCAGCACCTACTTTACCGCCATAAGCTCCTTTAGGTTTGAGGAACAGTTCTCCTTTCTGGCCGTCCATCTCCCTTGGGATAATCTGTCTCCCATGTGGGCTCCCCACCCCAAGGGGCTGGCGTCGGTTGTAATCACACTGTCAGGTACCACCCCCCATGGAACCCCTTTGGAGAGAAGTGCTGGGTCCAGCCACCAGGTTAGGCTGCTGACCGTGGCGACCAACAACCTTAATCTTCCTCCAAGGTGGCCCTGCAACCTTCTCTCTGCCTCGAGTACTTCGCTCTGCAGCAATCTGGTGTGGAACTGAGCCCACTGTACAGCTGGCATGCAAGCTGTCAGAGAACCCAGCAGGGACATAGCATTTCTTAAGGATAGGTCCGGACTGCCCATTATCCTTCTGACTTTGCGGAAGATAGCCAATTTTTTGTTTTCTGGGAGAAAACAATGTTGATTTACTGAGTCTAAGAGGATGCCCAGGAATTTCTGACAGGTCGAGGGGAGTAGTCTTGACTTCTTCAGATTGACCAGCCAACTGAGATCCTGCAGGGATATTATATGGTTCAGCCTGGTACTACATTGGGCAGCCGACCTTCCCACTATCAAGAAAAAATCTAGGCATGGTATAACCAAGGTATCACGTTCTCTTAAACGGGCCATCACTTCTGCGATCACCTTGGTTAATACCCGTGGTGCCATGGAGAGACCAAATGGCATAGCGGTAAACTGAAAATGTCTAACCTGATCGCCTAGTCATACCGCCACTCTGAGATATTGCTGGTGGTCTTGGTGTATTGGTATATGATAGTAGGCGTCCTTCAGATCCAGGACCATCATGAAACACCTGGGAAATAGAAGCTTGGTTGCAGATTTGATGGACTCCATTTTAAACGTATCACACCGCAGGAATGTATTTAGTCTCCGCAAATTGATGATGGTTGTGAAAGATCCATCTGGTTTGAAAATCAGGAAAAGAGGGAAATAAAACCTCCTCCCCTCCTGGTTTCTGGGGACCTCAACCAGGACCCATTTTTACCTTAACTGTCCAATTTCAATTTCCAGGGCCCGCTACTGGTCAAGGGAGCTTCTTAAAGTCGTTATCTGGAAGAAGTCTGGGGGCATACTGCGGAACTCCAATCTCAGCCCTGATGACACTATACGGAGAACCCAGGAGCTGGATGTTATGAGGAGCTATTTATTACAGAAATATAACAATCTACCGCCCACTGGAAGATCTGGACTAGCGATAGTTGCGCCCCCGTTTAGAGAACGAGGCTGCTCCGAAGTAGGCACCTTTCTGCTTCAGATCCCCTGGCTCTCATTCCCGGTGCTTGGACCTTCTCTGGAATGACAACCGCTTCCTAAAGGTGCTCCTAAAAGTATGGGTAAATATTTTAGGGAACCCCTTCTTTCTGTCGCCTGCCTTTGTTAGGATTTCATCCAGCACGGGGCCAAACAAGTACTCACCCCAGCATGGTATAGCACATAATTTCGCTTTAGCCTGGGCGTCCCCCCTCCAGCCCTTTAACCAGAGTGCTCGGCGAGCAGCATTTGACAGGCCAGCGGATCTAGCGACTAACCGCAAGGAATCCACCGACGCATCTGCTAGGTAAGCCGCCCCTTCAAAGATCTGAGAGGAGTCCAGCAACTTATCTCTAGGTAATCCTGTTCTTATTTGATCTTCCGGCGGGTCCAGCCAGACTAATATAGACCTGGCCGTAGAGGTACTCGCAATTGCTGGCTTAAACGGGCCGCTGACGATTCCCAAGCTCTTTTTAGGAGCATGTCCGCCTTCCTATCCGATGTATCCTTGAGCTGACCTCCATCCTCTAGGGGTAGTGCTCACATTTTAGATGAGGAGGCTATGGCTGCATCTACCTTAGGGATTTTAACCGATTCCATAAGAACCTCATCAAACGGGTATCTCCGTTTTGAAGTGGATGGTAGAAATGCTCGGTTATCCTGTCTATCCCATTCCCTTTTAACCAGGTCTTTCACAGTCATTCACTGGGAAGGACTTACGACTCTTCTGGCACAAGCCTTCAAACATTAGGTCCTGAGAGGACCTGTGCTCCTTGTTGTCTGCGACCCCAATAGTGGCTCGCACTGTCTGCGACCCCAATAGTGGCTCGCACCGACCTTACTAAGGAGTCCACATTCTCAATTGGGAAGCAAGGCCTTCCTTCCTCATCTGAAGATGATGATGACGAGGGGGATTCTGAGGACTCAAACCTCTGCCTTCTTGCCGACGGACTAGAGTCTGAGCTAGACTTAATAATATTAGCTTTCCTTTGCCGGGTCTTCCCTCTAAGGGAGTTCCTAATTTATTCCCTGATTAAAGATCTCAGATGCGCTCGACTTACAGGGGCCTCTTCTTCCAGGGTCTGGCAGACACATGACTGACATAGCCTCTTACAGTAACTGTCGGGGAGGGATAATGTGCATAAGGCACACTGCCTGTGCTTAGCTTTTGCTAACCTCTTAACCTGGGAACAGAGCACAAAAGGGGAGATTCAGCCATTTAGGTGACCATATCCGCACTCACCAATGTAGCTGTCCTAGCAGGATACCAGCTCCGGAGGCGGTGATGCGACGTAGGTGTCCTTGATAGCTGATGCCCCCGTTAACTGCAGCTGTCAGTGATTCTGCTCCCTCCGGAGCGACCGCTGCCGCCCTTGCTTCTTTTCTGCTGCTTCGGCGCCGCTACCACCAGTGGTGGCAATTGCTCCTCCACAGCGTCCACAGACGACATCTTTGTAGTACACTTCCTGCTGCACAACGCCGGCATAAGGAGTCCTGGCCCCGCCTCCTGTAACACGCCTCCCTGGCCCCTCCAGGAAGTTGTCATCATCACTTCCGGGTCACGGGCACTTCTTCCTCCCCATGCTGCTGCCGCCTACAGCTCCACATGCGGCACCAGCCGTGTCTTCTGGATGGACACAGGGACTCATTCCCTGTGCTGCACTCGCGCGACCCAGGGCGGCCTCACCCGGACCCTGTAGATCGCGACATCCTGGCCAGATGAGTGGGGTCTACGAGAGAACACCCCTGACACTGCTTCCGGTGCCCCCGTCTCTGCCGCTCTCTATGGATGCTGCACAGAGGCTCCAAGACCAGGGTAAGATTTCTGCCGGTTCCCATTCAGGACAGGAACCCAACTGAGGAGGCGAGGGGGACCACCCCCCTTTTTATTCTGTAGGTTCCAGTCCTGATGGTGGGCTGATCCCCTCTCTCCGTGGGTGCTGTTGTGGTGATAGGAAAATATTCACTTTTAAATTGCACGCCATACCTGTATTGAGTCCAGGGGGTACGTTTTCTCCCCCTGACTTGCAGCCGTCCATCATCCCACCGGGCGCCGCCTCTTCTGCTTCCTCACGTCACCGGCACCTGCGCTGTGCTCTCATTTTTCAGGCATGCGCCGTGCGTGCTGCCCTGGAACTCACATCAGCTGATGTACTGATATCGCGCCTGCGTGTAGCGGATGCCTGAGATCCCGCCCTGCGGTGTGTTATGATTTATTCACACTGCGGGGCTGGGAATCTGGCACTGTGCGCAGGCACTATCTACTTACATCACTTGATGTAAGTTCCAGGACAACGCGCACGGCGCATGCCCGAGACATAATTGGAGAGCGCAGGCGCCGGTGACGTGAGGAAACAGAGGGGGCGGCGCCCGGTGGGATGATGGATGGCTGCGAGGCGGCTGTGACAGGGGGAGAAAACATACCCCCCCAGACTCAATACAGGTATGGCCCAAAATTTATAAAACTGAATATTTCAGCGTTATTAGGGATCAAAAACATAAAAGCCACCTACACAGAATGCAGCCTTAGTGCTGCAGAAGGCGGCTCTTTTACTTTAATAGGCCCTGGGGGGTGACAGGTTCCCTTTAATTTTCTGCAAGAATTTAAAGGGTGCCGATACTTTACTCACCTTCCCTCCGCTCCCCTGCTGCGTGGCTCCCTCTTCTGCAGCTGACTTCAGCATGCAAGCAATGGTAGTGCATGATATCACTGCCATGTACCCCCAGTCATGTGCACGCTGTCAGCTTCTGGCCTCCGATTAGATGTCAGTGTGTAATGCAGTGCACGGACCAACTGGTCTCTGCGCCACAATACACTTTAGCTGTATGGGTGTCCGAGGACGCACATTCAGTTGAAGTTTGCGCTGGCGTTGGCGGGCGCCCTCCTCCCACCCACACAGGTTTGGTGGCAACCTTTGCGACCACAATTGTTATTCCCCCTGCATTTCAGGTATGGTTTGAGGAACAAATTCTCCAATTTGAGGAAAAATTTGATTTTAAGTTTCTATTTTGCTCATTCCCTTTGCACTTAGAAAAACAAACAAAAAAAAACCCTTCTATTTTTGGAAAGCATTCTTATTTTGCAGCATTTCTTCCACGCCTGCTTAAACTGTTGCACAGTACTGTGTATCGATAGACGTTTTACTGAAGATTGCAGGCGCAGTAAATAAGACACAGTTGATATCTCATTTCTGAAATTTTATTCAGTAGAGGTTCTTTTCCAACCAGTAGTTTACAAAAAGAAACATAACAAAAATGAGCAAAACATGAAATATGTCTGATGAGAAAAAAAACTGTTGTATATTCAAATAAACATTTCCACGAATCTCAAGGTTAAGACAGAGCTAGACTTCACAGCGAGATGAGAAGAATCTTTACAAAAAAGCCATGTGGGAAAATTAATAGCTCTCGGTCCCAGGAACTGGCAGTGCCCATACGTGATACCATCGCAGAAGAAAACAGCATCCGTGCTTCTGGGCCTGCCTTTTTAACGGGCATGACGAGCTTTCTGCTAACTCTAAGTGATGGAAAGCTAAAATGGAAACACTACAAAACAAATGGTGGAATCATAGTGTGTAATGCCAATAAAAAATACCCTGTTCGCGCGCATATAAAAAAGTGATTGTTCTAATGCTTAGGTTTGCTTTATATTATATCAATAAAAATGGGATGTGGACCGTGCACACACATAGGTTTATGGTCTACACCTGCCCTGCAGGTAGAACGGCTTCTCCATCAGTTTTGGAATGATGTTCTACCATATGCCGTTCTCCATAAGCAGGATTTCAGCAGCTGGACAAATAGTCTTATGAAGCATGTGTAGGTCACCAAAAAATTGGTGCCCGATTATAATTACTAGTCTGTCAGACGTAAAGGAAAAATGCTGAAGAAATTTGGTACAAGTAGTATTTTGTAAGGGAAGTTAGGAATTCTGAATCATAATAGGACTACAAACAAAACCCACAGAAATAATTCCGAATGTATATTTAAAATGATCACTAAAGCTAAAAATACAGCTGTAGCCCACACTGCAAGTGTCCACTCCAGCCCTAAATTCTCACCTATGTGGTCCTAACGAGTTGTCGGATGCACGTGTACATTTTGGCAGGCCGCCTACGTTCAGTCCCGACTAGTGATCGTCATGACCTGCTTGGCAATCGATAAAAAAGTCCCCCTTACACATTAGATAGCTGTCTAATGGACAGCCGACAACTATCGTTCCCCAACTCCCACCTGCTGTGGGACAGTCAGGAGGGTCTTATACACATTAGATGGTCAGACAATCTCAAAATCTCTGGTTTGTCTGACTTACAGTGGCTTGCAAAAGTATTCACCCACCCCGGCTTTTTACCTATTTTGTTACACTACAACCTGTGTTTAAATATTTTTGTAATCCGATTTGTGTGTGATGCATCAGAATTAAATAGTCTAAGTTGGTGAAGTGAGAAATATATAGGCATTAAATTTACAGGACCAAATAGGTAAAAATTGGCATGTGCATATGTATTCACCCCTTTTCCTATGAAGCCCCTAAAAATTTTTGGTGCAAGCAATTACTTTCATAAGTCACATGCTTGTGAAAGGAGTGAAAGTGAAAGGAGCTGCAGAGTTCCCAAGCAGAGACTGAACTATGTGTCCATATGATGACAATAAGCCGTACACTCCATAGAGATGGCCTTTATGAAAAAGTGGGCACAAAAGTCTTTACTTACACACAAAAATTGTAAGGCTCCTTTTGAGTTTGCCAAATAGATTTGAGACAAAAATTTAACTTTTTGGACACCGATGTAAATGCTATGTCTGGTGCCAAACCAACAAAGCTCATCACCCCAAGAACACTATCCCCACAGTGAAACATGCTAGTGGCAGCATCATACTGTGGGCCAACATGGACAGGGAAAATGGTAAGTCAAGGGGAAGATAAATGGTGTGAACTACAGGGATATTCTTGAACAAAACTTGTTTCAGTCTTTTAGTGAGTTGAAACTGGAATGCATAGAGTTAAAATAACACTCAAGTGGTTTAAGGGGAAATGTGTAAATGTTTTGCTGTGGCTTAGTCAAAGTCCAGAGCTTAATCCAAATGAGAATCTGTGGTCAGAGTTGAAGATTGCTGTTCCCCAGAGGAAACCATCTAACAAAGGAGCTGGAGCCGTTTTGCCTTGAAGAATGGGCAAAAATCCCAGTGGCAAGATGTGGAAATCTCAGAGACTCATCCAAAGCAACTTGCAGCTGTAATTTCCACAAAAGGAGGCTCTACAAAGTATTGACTTTAGGGGAGTGAATATTTATGCACACTGAAGTTTTTAGTTATTTATTGCTATTTATTGCTTGCTTCACAATAAAAATAAACATTCACAGTTGTAGACATGTTTTTTACATGAACTGATGCAATCCCTCAAAAAATCCCAAGGGAATGCTTTCGCAAGCCACCGCATCTAAATTCAATGGTGGCTTTAAAGTAGCACTCCAATTTAGTTTTTGTAACTGCATCTTCAGCTGATTGTCTGTCACACTCCGCACTTATATACAGTGCACTTACATGGAATTCAGACTCCTGTTTTCATTTCGCCAGCCTTCATCTTGATGCCTAGCTTTTATCCTGCATGTTCATTTTCTATGCTATAAATCACATGTTGGAACAGTAAAGCATCACCAGAGCAGTTGGAGGCAACACCTTCTCTGCTTGCTGGGATGACACGGATTATCCTTCTCTCTATATGGATTATAAGTGTACAGTCAGGGAAACTGAACTGTGAGCTCCTGGATTATAATTCTGTGACTGGCACTGTGCAGTCATCATCATTACATGTGATATGAGCTTGAGTTCTCTCTGTAAAGAACCTCAGGGGTACAGTCCATACAGTCCATTGCATCATACAGGAACTTCTATTGACCAACTTGTGAGGAAACCCTGTCATAGAACATGAGTCATGCGATTCTGAGCAGGTCCTAATGCTATCACATAACTAAACTGAGGAAGATTTCCCGATAGACCACTAAATAAGGTAATACCAGCTGATATATATATATATATATATATATATATATATATATATATATATATATATATATATATATCTATATATTCATGGTTTCTAGGTGGATAACTCAGCCAATATGACCGAGGCCTAAATTGTATTGCTGAATTGGCAGGCCCGAATTATCCCGTGGATTCTCCCATCAGCAGGGACAGTGTAGGTTGGACTTTAGATGTTGGTATCATGGAAACAAGTCCGAGCATTTATGTGACAGTCTGTGTGAGGTACAGTTTACAAGGGATATAACCATCTCAGCCCCTGTGCAGGGAAACTGCAAAGCCTGGTTCCGCGCCCTGCACAGCTGGGTGGTCGGGAGTGCAGTCAAACAGCCCTTTAAGTCTCAGGATCAGTGGGGGTCTTATGGCTCAGACCCTTAAGGTCATGGTATATGCTAGTAATATGCCATCACTTTATGATATGGGAGTAACCCTTTAAACGTAAACCAGCAATGTAAATAACTATGGATAGTTTTATAACCATTTTTTGCTCAAATTGAACTAAAAATAAATATTGCCGTTCTGCGTCCACAGCTCCTATGCACACCTATGTGTCTTCATAGAAGCAGGCTACAAACAAATCCCATTTATACTCCGAGTAAGCAACTATATCTCTCTTCCGCCCTAACCTACAGACAGTTGGGAGTGGGAGGTAAATGCACGGGAGTTAAAGGGAACCTATCACCCCGTTTTTTTCGGTATGAGATAAAAATACTGTTAAATATGGCCTGAGCTGTGCATTACAATAGTGTAGTTTGTGGACCCCGATTCCCCACCTATGCTGCCGAAATACGTTACCAAAGTAGTCATTTTCGCCTGTCAATCAGGCTGGTCAGGTCGGATGGGCGTGGCTTCTTCCCCCAGAAATTGCGTAGTTTTCCGTTGGTGGCGTAGTGGTGTGCGCATGTCCAACGTCCCCAATCCTGCACGGGGGGGTGAAAATAGCAGCGATGTCCGTTATTCCATTGGTGGTCGGTGGGCGCGGCCATCTTCCTTTGGCCGCGCGTGCGCAGAAGCGGCGCTCTGCTGGCCGCGGCTTCAGGAAAATGGCCGCCGCGATCTCCATCTGCGCACGCGCGGCATCCCGCGGCCATTTTCCTGAAGCCGCGGCCAGCAGAGCGCCGCTTCTGCGCATGCGCGGCCAAAGGAAGATGGCCGCGCCCACCGACCACCAATGGAATAACGGACATCGCTGCTATTTTCACCCCCCCGTGCAGGATTGGGGACCTTGGACATGCGCACACCACTACGCCACCAACGGAAAACTACGCAAGATCTGGGGGAAGAAGCCACGCCCATCCGACCTGACCAGCCTGATTGACAGGCGAAAATGACTACTTTGGTAACGTATTTCGGCAGCATAGGTGGGGAATCGGGGTCCACAAACTACACTATTGTAATGCACAGCTCAGGCCCTATTTAACAGTATTTTTATCTCATACCGAAAAAAACGGGGTGATAGGTTCCCTTTAATGCTTCCATAAGCATTTCAACCCCCAATCCTTTTGGTTCTAGGCGAGGTGTGCTGCTGGCACAGGAGTCTGGCGGCAGCTTTCTCCTCCTCTCGGGCTGACCCAGGTGTACAGGGGAGTGGGGGGAGATAGCGCTCTGCAGAACCAAAATTTGGCAAAAAGTGATCTCACCAGCTTAACACATGGGTGCAGGATGAAAATATATAGGGTTTGTTTATAGTCTGCAACCACGGATACAAAAGTTTGCAAGCTGTAGAAAGAAACAAAATAAATCTGAATGTTATTTTTTGTAAAGTTGTTTCACTTTGCACAGACCCCAATTTTGTAAATTTAGGTTTGCTCATCTGCAATCGGGATACAGACCGAGCACAACAATAATTTTTCTCATTTGTGCACATACATTCCTCTTCGTGATCATTAGGACAAACCCATAGGAAGGATTTAATATATGACCATGGAAATATTTTTTTGAGGACCAGTTAAAACTGAAAAAACAATTCCCCACCAAAAACAGTGCAACACTTGGGGGTTCCAGAAAGTCTGTACAAAGACCTGTAGTCCAGGGCGGGAAAAAAAAAAGAAAAAGTGTAAGTCCTCAATACCGAGTTAAGGCAGAGAAAAGCCGTACCTGTATTGTAATACTGACAAAAGCAAACCTCATATAGTTTCCACAATGAAAGCAAGGCTTAAAAATAAATATATACAGAAAGATTATAAATCATCTTTGGTCTTCTAAACATTTCATAAACTTTTTTTTTTTTTTTTTTTTTCCTCCAACATATTTTTTCTTCTTTTTATCATTAAAGAAATTACAGCATTGATCATGGAACTGATCTTAAAGAAGAAAACAACTTGATACATTATGCATCTTATATTAAAAAACAAAAACAAAACGAAAACAAAAAGACACACATGTAATCCGGCCACAGCGGATTATTAAAGTGCTCAGAGTGGTAAGGAAAGTGGCTGCCTCGAGTAGGCCGTGCCTATTGTGAAGGCAATGGGTGCGGGATCAGATTGTTCTGCAATCTCCAAAAAGATTTGGAGGCTTAAAATAATAATAAAAATAAATTAAAAGGGGGGAGGGGGGAATACTACATGCCGACCAAGCCAAGCATGGATGCCTTGTGCTATGATAATGTGCAAAGCTGACATTTCTTACACCGCTGCTGCACGTAATCATCACAGATGCGCCAGGATATAAAATGCCACCTGCCCTTCAGGACCGGCTCATAAGAGATCCCTGTAATTCATGGTGCTGCTTCTTCTGGCTATGGCACCTAGTGGCAATCAGAAAGGTGACACGTGATTTCTGGACACCTTCCATGTGATACATTAGTGAATGAGAAGAAACTGAGCCTTACACAGGGATCCTCAACCATTCAGCCACCGGGCACATCCTCCTTGTAATGGCCCACGGCCATCTCATGAAATACACGCCATACACTAAGCACCAATGCACCCGTTCTAATAACCTGGGCAATCTGGAGCCACAAACACCAGAAACTGAACTTGAGAATTCAACACCACTTTCAGATATGTCCATAGGGAAAGCAGATTGAACAGAATTTACATTTTCTGAAGATTATGGATTTGCCACGAAATACCCTACAAATCCGAGTTACATATAGATTTGTGGCAGATTTCACCCCCTGCAAAGAGTGAAACCTAAATGGACGTGCCGTGGCTTTAACATCTGCCACAAGTCCATTTCCATGCACGTTATTTGCCAATTTTTGCTAATTTTTGACAAAGAAATTTGGTCAAAAATATCACTCACTTTGCAGTGATCAGTACTCAGAAAATCTAGATGAAGAATCTTCAGCACATCCAGCCCTGTGAACATATCCTTTAGTAATGGTAATAGTTCTAAAATTGCACAAACTGAGATGATAAAGCACCCGGACAGGACCATAAACATCTAAAGAAAAAAGGAACAGAAAACGCATGAAGGTGCAATAAACAAGACGGGCTCAGAGTCAGACACAGGACAGGATCAGTAGACATGACCGTGCGCATAGTATTAACTCAACGACGAAGTGTAGCCCTGGGGTGAACGCAGCGGTCAGCAATCTGGTGAAGTAGTAAGAGCGTTGTCACAGTCCCTCATATCCCCCTTCTTTTTTTCCCTCATCAAGTGCTCTTACTACTTACAGACCACTAACATGTCTGTTCATCACAGCCAAGCTAAGTTCACACATATAGATCTATAGATATATATATATATACACACATATATATATCTATGTACAGACATATTATATACATATATACACATACACACATTACATTCATATACATACATTATATATACATATACACACATATACATACATTATATACATATGTATATACACACACATTATATATAAATATACATACGCACACACATTATATACATCTGTATATACACACACACATACATATGTATATACACACACACACACACACTATATATATATATATATATATATATATATATATATATATATATATATATATATATATATATACACATACACACACATTCACATACATACACACGTGGTCAAAATTGTTGGTACTCCTCGTTTAATGACAGAAAAACCCACAATGGTCACAGAAATAACTTGAATCTGACAAAAGTAATAATAAATAAAAGGTCCATGAAAATGAACAAATGAAAGTCAGACATTGCCTTTCATCCATGCTTCCACCGATTTAAAAAAAAACAAAAAAAAACTCATGAAATAGGCCTGGACATGAAATGATGGTACCCCTGAAAATAATGTGACAAAAGGGACATGTTGAATCAAGGTGTGTCCACTAACTAGCATCACAGGTGTCTACAATGTTGGAATCAGTGAGTGGCCTGTATATAGGGCTACAGATGCTCACTGTGCTGTTTGGTGACATGGTGTGTATCACACTCAACATGGACCAGAGGAAGCGAAGGAAAGAGTTGTCTCAGGAGATTAGAAAGAAAATTCTAGACAAATATGTTAAAGGTAAAAGTTATAAGACCATCTCCAAGCAGCTTGATGTTCCGGTGACTACGGTTGCACATATTATTCAGAAATGTAAGATCCATGGACTGTAGCCAACCTCCCTGGATGTGGCCGTAGGAGGAATATTTATGACAAATGGATAATACGATCATGGATAATGATGGATAATACGAATGGTAACTAAAGAGCCCATACAAACGTCTAAACAGATTAAAGGTGAACTTCAAGCTAAAGGAACATCAGTGTCAGATCGCACCATCTGTCGTATGAGCCAAACTGGACTTCATGGGAGACAACCAAGGAGGACACCATTGTTGAAAAAAAAATCATAAAAAAGCCAGACTGGTATTTGCCAAACTACATGCTGACAAGCCGCAAAGCTTCTGGGAGAATATCCTATGGACAGATAAGACAAAAATGGAACTTTTTGGCAAGGCACATCAGCTCTATGTTCACAGATGGAAAAATGAAGCATATCAACAAAAGAACTCCGTCCCTACTGTGAAACATGGAGGAGGCTCTGTTATGTTCTGGGGCTGCTTTGCTGCATTTGGAACAGGGTGTCTAGAATCTGTGCAGGGTACAATGAAATCTCAAGACTATCAAGGGATTCTAGAGAGAAATGTGCTGCCCAGTGTCAGAAAGCTTGGTCTCAGTCGCAAGTCATGGATCTTGCAACAGGATATTCCCCCAAAACACACAGCTAAAAACACCCAAGAATGGCTAAGAGGAAAACATTAGACTATTCTGAAGTGGCCTTCTATGAGCCCTGACCTAAATCCTATTGAGCATCTTTGGAAAGAGCTGAAACTTGCCGTCTGGAAAAGGCAACCTTCAAACACGAGACAACTGAAGCAGCTTGCTCTTGAGGAGTGGGCCAAAATACCTGTCGACAGGTGCAGAAATCTCACTGATAGTTATAGGAATCGTTTGATTGCAGTGATTGCCTCAAAAGGTTGTGCAACAAAATATTAAGTTAAGGGTACCATTATTTCTGTCCAGGCTTGTTTCATGAGGTTTTTTTTTTTATTCTGTGGAAGCATGGTTGAAAAGCAATGTCTGACTTTCATTTGTTCATTTTCATAAATCTTTTATTTATTATCACTTTTGTCAGATTCAAGTTATTTCTGTGACCATTGTGGGTTTTTCTGTCATTAAACGAGAGGAATCAACAATTTTGACCACGTGTATACAATATATATATATATACACAGAAAATATATATGTATTGTACAAAAAGTAATAAAACAGCCTAAATTTCATCTAGAAAAAAATGAAATGAGCTATTCTCATCTCCGTTGTCATCTGTATGCAATCCACATGGCATCAGCTTTTATACATCCGCAGTTATTAAAATGTACAAGTCCAAATACAGTTTCTTATGTTAGAGAATTGCAATGTATCAGATTTCCTTCTTGGTGGGGCATGCATAGACATGAATGGGTGAGTCTCAAGTGCAGATTCGGTCCGTGAGAATAAACCCCCCCGCTCATGTAAACACCCTAGTTGAGTAGCATTGGTCCTAGCGCTGTCCATGTGATGTCCGTTTTCTCATGGTCACGTGAACGTGGCCTCACAGGGCTACACTTCGCTCACGCAGTATTAACCTGGGACATGGTTACATTCGCTGCTCATTTTTTGTGTCTGACTGAGCCGTCCTGTACATTTCCCCATCATGCTTTATCTGGTCAGTTTCATGTTTTGGGGAGGTCTATGGTGCTTTGTAGATTTGTCCTGTTGCTGGCACAAACATTCACTCTCAAGCATGTGGTGCTTACTGTACAATGCAAATCATGAAGATTACCCCAAAGTATGACTGGTGTAAAACTAGACATAATAAATGAACTTGTACATTCCAGATGTCCTAGGTGCAGGGCATGGTCTTCCAATAGGACGGTGTATGTAATAAGTGCTTAAATCTCTTGCTAAGCAGATCAGCCCTCTGCACAACCCACCTGTTACATCATATATTGGACAAACATCTCCACCACACATGGACAATGGGGGTTCCTTCAGAAGAACAGGTACAACATGGACCCTCAGTGAACATTAGACTTGCCCCTCATATTTCTAAGTCTGAAAACACACAGTTTTGAACGCAACTTTTGAGCTAAAGCCAAAAGTGAATCCAGTAGGATTGGAAATATAAGTCCTTCATTCATATTTCCTATTCCTTTGGAATCTTCTTCTGGTTTTTGCTCAAAATGTGTCTCCAGCCTTAAAGAAGTTGACCAATAAGATGACACTGTTGACCTATCCTTATGATTGGTTTGGGGTTGACACTCAGCACCCGCCCCGATCAGCTGTTACCGGGATGTCAACGGTGCCTAGAGCAGGACATCCTTGGTACGGCAGACCGGCTTCTGTGCAAGTGAGTAGTAGATCTTTATTAGCCAGCAGTGGCCTCTGCACAGCTTTAGATGGGTTGGCCCACAAACATTTGTCTCCTATCCTCGGGATGTGTGATAAATGCATGATCGCTGAGGGTCCCATTGTTAGGTCTCCCACCAATCACAAGAGCAGGAGAAACGTCACCACATTAAATGGCGTGGAGGTCAATCATGTTCAGTTTTGCTCCTTTCACCGACTATGGCACTGACAGATAGTACAGAGCTTGGCAGGACCCCACATGTGCATGCTACTCAACCTGGTGACACAGGACCCCTGTTCTTGTGATTGATGGGGGCCCTACCAATCATGTATACCCAAAAACTAGCATTGGTCAACAACTTCTACAAATCAATAGCAATAGTAAATTAGGCCTTATTCATACCTTTTATCCATGTGTTTGTATTTAGGAAGGAGGCCTATTTTGTCCCAATAAACTAAAAAAGCCCTCAGTAAAGTCCCCTAACCACACAGACAACATTTTGTTTTTTTGTTATTGCTTTTAGTGTAGAGAGCTTAGTTTGTCAGATCTTTCCAAGTTTCTCCTCAGATCCGGTCCGTGTGCTGTCCGATGTTTTCACAGACTCATTAATGGGCAAGTTCAGGCTGCAAATCTGAACAGAGAAGCATAGATCTTAGATTTTTTTTTTCGGGATGTGAGAATAGCCTCACTGCTTAAAATGGGTCCCAAAGGACAGCACATGGATGACAAACACTGGTGTCTGAATAAGGCCTTAATCTGTAATGTCACATGTGGTGGTGAGGAGTAAACTTGGTGACATTGTCTGGTTCTGTTCTAATGGGACTTTTCCAAATGTTTTCAGGAAACCCACAAAATAATTTTAAAAAAGTAAAAACAAAATAAAAAAAAATAAAAAAAAGAGAAAAGTAAAACAAAACAAACTATTTGTACCATCTAAAAAGGAAACCAGGCCCTGACTTGATTCATTCTGGGACAGGTGGTAAAGTCTAGTGTGGTTTCTTCCAGGGTTCCTCCTTTTTAACTCAGCTAAGTTTCTTCTTAAACTGGCCCGAGGTTTCTCCTGAACCCTGTATGATTGCACAGTGCTGAGAACACTTGATAGACATCCCCTTGTCCTCCGAGTGGTGTGTCCTAACACCGCTAGGTCACCGCAGCCAGGCCTAGAAGATGGACCCCCAGGGAATGTGAAGTTGTGAGCAGTATCTGTACTCCACAAAGTACCGCCCACATTGGACAGGGCATGACAAAGCGACACGTCCCGTCATCATCCTCGGCAGCTGTAAGATACTGGCACCTCGCGCCTCTTCCTTGCATCCAAACAAGACATTCAAATGTCATTGAAAGTTTTTCCTATAATGAAAATGTATGAGGGTCCCGCCAAGGCATCACACAACTCCAGCCTTCTTTAGGACAGTGTGTAGTCGTCTTTCCCAGTTCTTAGATGCCCACAATCTTGCAGGTGCTATGAACCTTTTCCCACAATTGGATTCTCTCTGAAAGGCAAAACAGAAAACGAGTTATACCCACACACCGCCCCGTTGGAGGACAACATCAGACATTTGCTAGAAACTAAAATCTTATTCCTAAGGTAAAAGGATACAAAGAAGTCTCAATTATTATGAGTATTATTATCAGCCGCCAGGTGTTGTCTGCGAATGTCACGCTGACCTAGACCATGTGAACTGGCTGCCATGTCGGCTAGGAGAACAACACTGCTGATAAGACGCTCTCATCTCACATAACACTGCTGTGTACAAGAGGGGCGCACAATGGGCTTCAGCATTATTAGGATATTTTAGGCTGTGTTTGGGTTATCACATCGTTCTTTGCCATACTGCTTTGTCTTAAGCAATGCTAGCTGAAGATACTCTACTGAGACCACACCGAGGCCTTCAAAACCACGCCAGGGAATTCAGGACAGCAACAAGCTTTTCCCAAAACAGTGTTTATAAAATATATACATATGGAGCTTATTTTTTCTTGTATTCTCTTTTAGAATATTTTTTTTTGCTTAGTTTGTGCCTTATCCAACATTAACAGGATACTCACTGGCTGCCATATTTTGCACTGGTGGAACCTTTCTTGTGTTTCTCATGGGGTTCATTCAATTTCTCGACAATGGCTTTTATTTGCTGGAGGGTCTTAAAGGTTTCCACAGAATCGTCTATAGTGAAGTGGTAATCGCTGTGTTCCTGTGGGCCCTGGTACACCGCCATGCTCGCACAAGCCTCTGAAAAGAAAGGTAAAGTTTATTTACCAAAAGGGGCCATTGAACGGGGTCGTTCGCTTTCTGACGAAATTTCGGAAATGCCATATACCGACGTGTAATGTAATATGGCATGTGAAATGCCATACCCCTGGTGTCAGAGTATGAAATCTGCATAGACTACTGTGTCCATAGCTCCCATGATGATGGCATTTACCAAAGTGACCGCGTTTCCAACTATGTCCTGTTATTCTTGATCTTATATAGCGCCATTAATTCCACAGCGCTTTACAGACATTATCATCACTGTCCCCATTGGAGCTCCAATCTATATTCTCCATCTATATGTATTTGGAGTGTGGGAGGAACCTGAAGGAAACCAAGGGAGAACATACAAACTCATTGCAGGTGTTGTCCTTAGTGGGATGTGAACCCAGGAGCCAAGTGCTGCAAAGCTTCAGTGCTAACCACTGAGCCACCTTTCAGCGCAGCACAGTAGGGTAGTGCGGCAGTAATGAATAAAGCGCTAACCACATCAGCAATCATGGTGTAACCCCTGAGTACAGTATGTTAACAGTCCACCATGTCCTATAGGTCCCACACGATTTACCCTAATGGCCGCATCCTAGAATTCAACCAACCTGCATAAATTATATTCTCCCATGGACTAGTATATGCAGATGCATCTGCAGCAGGACAATTCTAGGGAGAATATCCTCCAACATGCCTTCCTGATAACACTACAAAAGGGGAAACGCGTAGAGGTGCTGCATGTGATGTAACCCCGTCTAGTGTACAGCACCATGGAATTAATGGTGCTATATAAATAAATAATAATAATAATGTGTGGATACGTTCTGCATGTCGGCTGAATTATAGGAAGGATGGCTTATTTAAGCCTACACAGGTAGATTTCTTTATGTCTATAACGCACCGGTTTGGTATTTGGTGCTCTATTTATGGTGTTACTGTTTTGATGCAAATATTCAGATAAGCTCCCTATAGCACACGAAGGAGTAACACAACTAAGGAATGGTCTGACATATGTGACGGGTATTTCTAACAATCTGTTTAGAATTTGCATTTTTGCTTAATTTTGCTATTAGACAGGGAAGGGATTTCCAGGGAGAGTTGACGAGGAGCGAGGGGCCAACCTCCATTGGTAGGAAGGGTCAGCAATAGGGTAATAGGGCAAGACCCCTAAAATTAATCTATTTCATACATCATGAGCATTTTGTGAGAAGCACAGTATACGGACAGTGACTACCAGAAATGACCGATTATGGTGTGATAAAGTGGTCCATTTGATGACAACGTGTGAGACTGTGCCTATCTAGAGAGGAGGTTATTGTTCCCTCAGAGAGCTGCTATTTAGCCAAGATCTCCAATTATCTAACTCTAGCCTGTCAGATTTGCAGTAGACCGGTCTTGGGGTCTTTTATTTTTTCTTTACTATGTTATCACTTCCTATATTTGAAAATCCTATTTCCCATTAGCGGACAGGTAAGAGATTACGGTACTAGGGTGAGCCATCGATGAGCAGGGGCACCACTGTTGTGACCCTGGGGTGCCGAGCTCTACGGTTCAGGCAGGGATCGACACTAGGGTAAGATCCTACAGACATAACCGAGTCAGTCTTATCATCCCTCTGACTGGATCCCCAGATAGGAGAAATGATGTGTATGGTGTTTTTGTTTTCTGTGAATATGGGTATTTTTAGGGTTTAATATTAAAAATAGATTTTTTAGGGGAATTTATGGTACTCGATTTTGAAGTCCTCTTCCTAAATATATAGTATTAGTCTCAATGTGAAAGCACCCTAAGGTGTTAAAGGCGTCCAAGTTTGGTGTTTAAGGCTGCAGACACTATGTGACTATAGACTTCTGAATCCTCACAGCGAATGGTGAGCATCGCACGCTGTCAGGATTCTCCATTCTTACCCACGAGAGAACTCGACTAGACGTGCTTGGCCTCTCTCAGTGCACTTTTATTGAGCAATGACAACAAGTCTATTCGGGATGTGACTGCATGTATGCAATTCGCCTGCTGTCGGAATGCAGAAGTCTGCAGTCACATGGAGTGACAGGAAACTTTCATTCCGAACCCTGTCAACCACTTTAGGTATATGTCTGATGTATCTCCAGGAACTTTTCATGATTTATACATCAAACATAAGATGCAATGGGGCCTTCCCAAAAAGAGAAGAGCCCTTCAGAAGGTGTCCTAACGTCTCATATGAGCAAAACTCACTCATAAGAACAAAATACTGTATAAAGGTAAACACTGTATAACAGGACAAGTACAACGTTATCTGCGTCACTGGCAGAAAGTTACATTTAGAACAAGTTACCTTCCATTTTCTGCAGTTTTGGCATGTTTGTGCTAAACAGAGAATAGATCTTTTCACATTCGCGATCTCCATCTATATCTAGCGCCACATCAGCTGGAACACCTCTATGAAGACACGAAGTGTTAGTGAGCTCATAACACAATGTACCGGCACAGGACGCTCCGATTCCCAACTGCTAGGACAATGATTCAAGGGTAATGAATGTAATGGAAGCCAGAAGATATCACATTGTCCCCTCCAAGTGGTTTGCTCTCCAGATAAAAGTTGTGGAAAGTATTACGCTGGGCGACTTACAGGTGTGGCCAAAAGTATTGACACCCCTGCAATTCTGTCAGATAACTCTCAGTTTCTTCCTGAAAATGATTGCAATCACAAATTCTTTGGTATTATCTTAATTTAATTTGTCTTAAATTAAAAAACACAAAAGAGAATGAAGCAAAAAGCAAAACATTGATTATTTCACATAAAACTCCAATATGGGCCAAACAAAAGTATTGGCACCCTCAGCCTAATACTTGGTTGCACAACCTTTAGCCAAAATAACTGCGACCAACCGCTTCCGGTAACCATCAATGAGTTTCTTAGAATGCTCTGCTGGAATTTTAGACCATTCTTCCTTGGCAAACTGCTCCAGGTCCCTGATATTTGAAGGGTGCCTTCTCCAAACTGCCATTTTTTAGATCTCTCCACAGGTGTTCTATGGGATTCAGGTCTGCACTCATTGCTGGCCACCTTAGAAGTCTCCAGTGCTTTCTCTCAAACCATTTTCTAGTGCTTTTTGAAGTGTGTTTTGGGTCATTGTCCTGCTGGAAGACCCATGACCTCTGAGGGAGACCCAGCTTTCTCACACTGGGCCCTACATTATGCTGCAAAATTTGTTGGTAGTCTTCAGACTTCATAATGCCATGCACACGGTCAAGCAGTCCAGTGCCAGAGGCAGCAAAGCAACCCCAAAACATCAGGGAACCTCCACCATGTTTGACTGTAGGGACCGTGTTCTTTTCTTTGAATGCCTCTTTTTTTCTCCTGTAAACTCTATGTTGATGCCTTTGCCCAAAAAGCTCTACTTTTGTCTCATCTGACCAGAGAACATTCTTCCAAAACGTTTTAGGGTTTTTTAGGTACGTTTTGGCAAACTCTAGCCTGGCTTTAGTATGTCTCGGGGTAAGAAGTGGGGTCTTCCTGGGTCTCCTACCATACAGTCCCTTTTCATTCAGACGCCGACGGATAGTACGGGTTGACACTGTTGTTCCCTCAGACTGCAGGGCGGCTTGAACTTGTTTGGATGTTAGTCGAGGTTCTTTATCCAACATCCGCACAATCTTGCGTTGAAATCTCTTGTCAATTTTTCTTTTCCGTCCACATCTAGGGAGGTTAGCCACAGTGCCATGGGCTTTAAACTTCTTGATGACGCTGCGAACGGTAGACACAGGAACATTCAGGTCTTTGGAGATGGACTTGTAGCCTTGAGATTGCTCATGCTTCCTCACAACTTGGTTTCTCAAGTCCTCAGACAGTTCTTTGGTCTTCTTTCTTTTCTCCATGCTCAATGTGGTACACACAAGGACACAGGACAGAGGTTGAGTCAACTGTAATCCATGTCAACTGGCTGCAAGTGTGATTTAGTTATTGCCAACACCTGTTAGGTGCCACAGGTAAGTTACAGGTGCTGTTAATTACACAAATTAGAGAAGCATCACATGATTTTTCGAACAGTGCCAATACTTTTGTCCACCCCCTTTTTTATGTTTGGTGTGGAATTATATCCAGTTTGGCTTTAGGACAATTCGTTTTGTGTTTTTTCATTTAAGACAAATTAAATGAAGATAGTAATAACAAAGAATTTGTGTTTGCAATCATTTTCAGGAAGAAACTGAGTATTATCTGACAGAATTGCAGGGGTGTCAATACTTTTGGCCACAACTGTACATATTTATTAGTGAATAAGGAAATAACGTGCTCCTAGGTTGTAAATCTTTGCCAAGTGGTTAAAAGGGAGTCATCAGAATGCCAGCAATGAACATTACTTCTCTTACCTATAGATTTGGCATCAAACTCAACCATTCAAGCCAGGTCGGGCTCATTTACAACGGCCTGAGAATTATGCTCATCTCAGACTAGAAGTATATTCAAGGTCACAATTTACATAGTTGTCGGCATGACTGTCTCATACATGAGCGCTCGCTCAGCCGAGGGAGTGCCCCGGTGCTCTCTATGATAGAGCCGCTGCCAGACATCTCTGGTGGCTTATGTCATACAAAACAAAAGGATTGTCAGTCTGAAATTCGGACATACTGAATCCTTATCTCCCCCAAACATCTTTTCGGAGCCCCATACACAACAGACTGTCGCCCAGACCAGTCTATATCGGCAAGTTTGGCCAATGTTAGTCTAATGTGTATTAGGGCCTTAAACAGATCGGCACTCACCCTACAAATGAGTGAAAAGGACCATCATTCTCAGCAGCACATCGGCCTGTGTGAGTGCCATACCCTACAGTATCGCCAATACTTACACAGTGCAGGGGCTGCAGCCTTCAGTATTCTCAGAAGACGCCTTGCAGCACAGCCAGGTCCCATTTATGAACGCAGACGGGTGATATTTGCTGAGCCTCCTATGATTTCGCCTGCTCACTCTGCTCAACACCTCGATCCACTCACTGGCCTCCACACAGTTACTGGCCTGGATGTACAGGGGCTTTTCACCATAAATCACCTGGAACATCTGTAATGTGTACATAGAATACATACTGTTAGGCCATACCCTCCACATTATCTGTACAGGTTGGTTTGCCTATACCAGGTGGTGAGAAATGCTACGTCATGCGAGGTGGAGGCACTTACATTATTCTTACTGAAGGCACTTTCATCCAGCTTCTCAACAGCAAGGATATTCTTAATAGGGATGCGGAAGACCGGCTCTTTATCTGCCCGAGATACAAGAGAGTTACATAACTACTTGTTATACTACAATATCATGCGTTATACTGTCCTCGAACTAGTCAGACACATGCCACCCCCGACGGGGCAGTAAGGTTACTGGTGGATACATCAGGTCAATGGAGACCTATAACTTGGTGTAATATGGGAAACAGGTCTGTATTAAATCATGAGCACATTTTCTTAGACATAGGCATTGCGGTTGGTTTTGGGACATATATTGCTATACTGGGAAAGATAAAACCACTCCAGGATATGTAGAGAACTATTCATACAGCAGTGTAAAATCTGCATGAGATACATGAGGATTAATAGGAACCGCTATGGGGTCAGTAGGTAAAGCTCATCAGGTTTCTCCTCCTGCTCTCTACAGCTGGCCGATAAGAGTCAGCCGCTTTCTGAAGGACTTGTCAGCCACGGTCGGTCTTTGTAGGTTGTCATTTTGGACTAGAAAACCATATGTTAAAATGACTACATTGCATATTTGCAGCCTGGTCTGCTTTCCAGTAATGAGGTGCAGATCAGACGTTTGGCATAAATGGCGTTCCCACTACAGCCCCAACCAAAAGAGAAAAAAAAAGGGAAGATCAAATATCTGCCATCCGTCACAAAAAGGTACCGATGGCCATCAGAAAATTGGGTATTCCCATCTCTAAGATCCCATCCCAATATGTAATAGGTGTAATAATATTATTAGGAAATACCTCCAATTAGATATGCAGTATAATTCTTCTGATTAGCTATGTCGCTTACCCTATGTGAAGGACATGGAAGTAGCTTAGGTATCCATGGTTACAACCACTCTTATAGTGAAAGTTAGTTGTTAGTGGTCATAACCATGGATACCTAAGCTACTGCAATGCCCTGAACATGGGGTAACCAACATAGCTAATAAGGAGAACTATACAACATGTCTAATTGGCGATATTTGCTAATATTATTATTACAGCTACTACATATTGGGATAGGATCTTGGAGATGGAGATACCCCTTTAACCCTTTTACTGCCAATGACAAATCTCATACTTTCTTGAAGGGGGGCAATTGCGTAGAGGAGGACATACGAAATACGTCCTTTCTACTAATAGTCATAACTCAGTCTGGATCGCTGCTAAGGGAAAAGTTTCAGTTTTCTGCCCAAACAGTGTACAACCACATGCAGGGTTATTGCCATACTCAGAAAAAATTACGGTAAGTAAGGCTTTGTGTTTTTTTCTTCCCATTACTCTTTTTTGAAAATGAAAAATATGGGAGGTAAAACTACATTGTAGTGGAAAAAAATGATTTTTTTATTTAGTCATTACACTTTGCATTACGGTAGATTACTAAACATTATATTGAATACTATAAGGTGGCTTTTTTTTTTTTTTTTTTTTGCAAATGGTGCAATTTGTGCTTTTTTATTTTTCACCTCAACAGGTACTTGAGAACTGAATCGGCCTATGAAAAAAATTTGCAGCAATTTTTTCCTAATTTGCAAGAAACTATTAGGAACCTATGCAATTTAACGTCCCCTTCCCGCCATCAAAAAACAAACAAACCAGCAAATATAAAAAATGATGCCAACATAAAACCTAAAGTAAATCTATAGGGGAATGCCAATTAACTATTTTGTTGGCATCTGTTTTAAAAGCAAACACATTAAAAGTTTGAAAAAAATACAATTTATTTTCTAATTTTGTGAAAAGTTTAATAAATTCACAATTTATCAACCAAAATGTACTACTAAATTCTCACAAACAAGGGGATAAGTAAAGGCATTGAAAAGTTATAGCTATGGTACGTAGATACACATGCCAGATTTTAATATTCCAGCATAAAAGTCAGATTTTTGGTCTTTTCAGTCCTGATGATTGTATTAAAATGTGTTAATATCAATGTATCATTTAGTACTGTCAGGCTTATTTGCATAATTATGAAGTTCAATCATGTTCCTGGCTCCCAGGGCTGCAAAATGTCAAGAAACCGCTGTCAGCAAAAGGATTAAAGGGAATGTGTCATCTCAATAAGAATTCCTGTTTAAATCAAGTATTTAGGTCAAATGTATTTTTTTTTATTATTATTTTTTTGTATCTTTCATTTCACAATCTGGATTAAAAAAAAAACAATTAGAACTCCAGCAATTTTCACACTAATCATTGGGAATATTCTAGACCAATATTTCACTGTTCTTTCAGGAAATCGACTTATAGATGAGAAACCACAGACTGACTCAGGCCCAATCTTTTGTACTGACGCGTCTAATGAGCGTGTGCAAAAGTGCAGGGAACATGTGTAGTATCATGTACTGTATAGTGCATCATGTTCTGTGAATGGTGGCTCCCATCTTATCAGATATGTATAGAGGAGTTACCTGTCATTATAATCCTGTCTGTGAGGATAATGAGACTTCTGAAAAGTTTTCTGTAAAGAACAGGAAGTAGGAATCTAAAACTGTCCCAATGTAATATTTCTCTCTCTCTTTTTTATTTTTAATACAGATTGTGATGTGAAAAAAGCTCCAAGATCCAAATAAAAAGTTTGAAAAAAAATAGAACAGTTAATTTTATGATAAACTCACTTTAACATTCACGCCATATGATGTCATTGTTTCTCATGTCGCTTGGGAAAATTAATTGCCCGCCCCTGGACTAGAGGATGATGCCAGGGACAACTAGATTAGAGTCTCAAGGACGTAACAAGGCATATATCAGCTGAAGTAGGAACAATAATCCACAGAATAAAATGACCGTGCCCTTTGAGTTCTGACACCCAGAAAAACTAGTTTCCTCTTGCTAACATTTCACTGTTAAAGTGATTCCGTCAGCAAGTATTTGCTATTTAATCTGAGAGCAGCATAATGTAGGGTCAGTGAGTAGAATTACAGGAGATATGTCTGTTGTTATTGTAGTTTCAATACAATCAGTTTATCAGCAGGAGGTTATCACTCCAGGACTAGATGTCATGTGCAGATTAGTCAGGGTAATCCGTGTAACCCCGCCCTCATCACTGATTTGCAACTTGCTTACAATGTACACAGGAAGCTGCCAATCAGGGGTGTGGGCGGGGTTATAGAGCTCAGCATTCTAACCACTGCCACATCTACAGCAGAGAAAAGAAGGATTCTATCAAAACTACACCAAGCAGTTCGGTAAGTGATACATCACTGGAATCAGTCTCTTTTGTCTTAGATTATAATGCTCTCGGATTACATAGCAAAAACCTGCCGACAGATTCCCTTTAAAATGCAATAGAAGTCTACTGGAAATATAACAGTAAGCCAAAAAGGTCCCGCACCCACATGTCGCCCATGGGCTGTATATCCTCTAACAACTAGTGAACGTCTAAAATCAGCAGCCCCAGCTGTGATAGCGGACAGAAGAGCTAACTGTCAAATGACAGAAGAGTTAAAGGGAACCTGTCACCCCCAAAATGGAAGATGAGCTAAGCCCAAAGGCATCAGGTGCCTATCTACAGCATTCTGTAATGCTGTAGATAAGCCCCTGATGTAACCTGAAAGATAAGAAAAACAAGTTATATTATACTCACCCAGGGGCGGGCCGGTGCAGTCCAATCCGATGGGCGTCGCGGTTCGGTCCGGGGCCTCCCATCTTCTTACGATGACGTCCTCTTCTTGCATTCATGCTGCGGCTCCGGCGCAGGCGTACCTTGTCTGACCTGTTGAGGGCAGAGCAAAGTACTGTAGTGCGCAGGCACTGGGCCTCGCTGACCTTTCCCGGCACCTGCGCACTGCAGTACTTTGCTCTGCCCTCAACAGGTCAGACAAGGTACGCCTGCACCGGAGCCGCAGCATGAATGCAAGAAGAGGACGTCATCGTAAGAAGATGGGAGGCCCCGGACCGAACCGCGACACCCATCAGACCGGACCGCCCCTGGGTGAGTATAATCTAACCTCTTTTTCTCATCTTTCAGGATACATCGGGGGCTTATCTACAGCATTACAGAATGCTGTAGATAAGCCCCTGATGCGGGTGGGCTTAGCTCACCTTCCATTTTGGGGGTGACAGGTTCCCTTTAAGACAATAAAATGTTATCATATATCAACGAATAAATATGGAGAGTGAGGTGGTACATCCAGTAATATGACGCTTGTATTAACCCATTCGACTATTCAGCACCAATAAACTTTTCTTAACTTTAGACACAATATTCACCTTTTTGCTTGTGGTAGGCAAATTCTCGACTCGATAGTGAAAAATATCTCTTATTAAAGCTCTTCTTTCCGAGTCTGCGGCCCTGTGCTCGTTTGCACATCTCTCTGAAGTAGAAGATGAATAGTTGTGAATTATTATTAAGGAATGTGTTTTCCTAGATATGTGATCAGCTGATCTAAAAGGAAGGGATGCGGATGGTTTAAAGGTGCAGAACATTTCCATAGCAAACGGAAAGTTGCGCAGAAATCAGTCTAAGGCCACATTGAGTATTTGGTCAGTATTTTACCTCAGAATTTATAAGCCAAAACCAGGTGAGGAACAATCAGAGGAAAAGTATAATAGAAACACATCACCACTTCTGTATTTATCACCCACTCCTGGTTTTGGCTTATAAATCCTGAGGTAAAAAAATCACGAAATACTGAGGTAAAATGCTGACCAAACTCTCCCCCACCAATCTCTTCACACCCACCCTACAGTAAAGCAGGGTGTACAAAGCATGACGGTGGACCAGGGAAGCATTAGGGAAAGTGAGTATACAGCGTTTTTTTGTTTCCAATCCTATCTAAACGGACAACATAAATTGGATCCAAGTGGATGTATCCATAATGTTTTTATGCACAACTACAAACTTGACAGGTCTCAGCAAAGGGGGACATTCTTTAGCCTTATGGAGACTGTCAGCAGGTTAGGAGACTTTTAGGCAATGCTCTCTGGGGAAAAGAAACGTATATTAACACTATCACAGAAGAAACAAAGCGGCTCACTAGTGCCACCCATTGGAGGTAGCTTCCCTGTGAGTCGATGTCTGACCCTATAACAGGTCATATAAGGGTACGTGCACACAAAGTCTTTTCGACGCCGGTATACCCTCCGAGTCTTGCAAGCAGAAGATACTTCATGAAAATGCTGCCATTGTTTTTCCGTAACGTCTCTCCAGTCGTCTTGTGCGACGGCTGTGCCGTCAATGTTTTTCTTCTTACATGTATGAGGCAGTAGCCACGTAGAGAATGGTTAGCTCAGTTATTTTAACTTTTTCATAGAATCATAGAATGTTAGAGTTAGAATGGACCTCCAGGGTCATCGTTGCCAAACCCCTGCTCAATACAGGATTCACTAAACCATCTCAGACAGATGTCTGTCCAGCCTCTGTTTGAAGACTTCCATTGAAGGAGAACTCACCACCTCTTGCGGCAGCTTGTTCCACTCATTCATCACCCTCACTGTCAAAAAGTTTACTCTAATCTGTATCTTCTCCCTTTCAGTTTCATTCCATTGCTCCTCGTGTTTCAATGTGCAAATGAGAATAAGGATGCTCCTTCTACACTGTGACATCTCTTTAGATATTTTTAGACAGCTATTAAGTCTCCTCTCCTCCATTTTTGCAAGCTAAACATTCCCAGATCCTTTAACCGTTCCTCGTAGGACTTACTTTGCAGTCCGCTCACCATCCTGGTAGCTCTTCCTTGAACTTCTCCAGTTTTTCAATGTCCTTTTAAAACGTGGTGCCCAGAACTGGACACAGTATACCCGTTTCTGGTGTCTTTGCAAATGAGAAGCAGCTGAAAGAAGCTCAAAAGACTGAACCTATGGACAGCAAGTCGTTTCTACATTGCTGTGAGTATGTTAATTTTTAGAGTTTATTTAGAGCTTTTTCAGGCTGGTTAAGGAACATACGTGCCCGAAAAAGACATTGTGTGCTCATCCCCTATCAAGACTAAGGATATTTAGGCAAACCAGAGTTTTCTCCACATTCAAGACCCTGATCTGAAGACTGCAGTTTCAGGCTTGGAGCTTGGACTTATAGGGAAGCAGCTCCAATGTGTGGCGATGCTTACTCCCATATGTTGGTTAGTAATCATCTGACATTAAAAAGAGTAGATGTGATTTGAACTGCAGGACCTGATCGATCGGCCATGTCAGTAATCTGTGGTTGATGAACGGGAGTCCTGAGAACCACCTCCTACCTCCTGGCAATCACAGCTATTATTTTGATTAGCCGGTCTGGCGATACATCATAGTTGCAGTGTTTTGCACATGTGACACTGCATCAGGCCAGCTAATCAAAAGAGGATTGCCAGTAGGTAGCTCTGAGGGCTGCAGGAAATAGAAAAAAATCCAGCTCAACGAGGTGGTGAAAAAGCAAAGTCTTGGTACTTTATTCACTTCATATCAAAAAATAGAGGATAAAACAACAGCACAATATAATTAAAAACACTATCTACGCGTTTCTGGTGACATAGCACCCTTAGTCATGATCTGTGATGTCATGATCTCTGAGGGCTCCCATCCATAGCTTAAAGAAGTGGCTATTATTAATTACAACCATGCACTTACCCTTCTTTCAGGATCACCGATTCACTCATTCCACTTGGTTCTTTACTTTCAGTGGATGAAATTTCTTCTATAAACTGTGTGATAGGAATTAACATTAGGATACAGAGCAATAGGTAAATGACCCTACGTCTAATTCAGCCCTCTTGTAATGGGCACTACATTATGTAACACAAGCTGACTTATCCTCCATTCATCAGTACCATCCATATACTGTGAATGAACAGAATGTGTCTCACATCACGCTTCACCATTACTAGTCCTATCTGCGATGTGTCTTTGTGCAGGGCATGGCTGGTATCTAACCTTTTTAACATCTGCCGTGTAGGTCTCTTCCTCGAACATCTTATAGAATTCACACATGAATGGTTCTTTGAAGCTGGACTGTGGAGAGGACAGGACACGTTGCAGAAATTAAGATATAGATAAAAGGCAAAAAAAAAAAATCCATCCTGATGAAACTTACAGTTTTACTTTTGGACAAACTGCCAACGCTTCCTAGAGTCTGAATGGTTTTTGATATGAGTGTTAACACGCGGGAGGTCTGTGCGTCCTGTGCAGGAGAAACAGATTACAGAAAAAGCTAAAATATTTATGCTGAACCAAGAACTGTCCATATGGGTCATCTCGCATCCTCATATGCTTTATACACAAGTGCAACCCTACGTGGGAGCTAGGAGATAACCTAGTAAGCGTCTGCAACAGCCTAGCATGCATGTAATCATGACTGACCATGGGGACTTTGATCGACCCGAGCCTAACATGCATGTAGTCATGATTGACCTTGGGACCTTTTTTAGACCCGAGCCTAACATGCATGTAGTCATGACTGACCTTGGGACCTTTTTTAGACTCGTGCCTAACATGCATGTAGTCATGATTGAACTTGGGGCCTTTGTTAAGACCCAAGCATAGCATGCATGTAGTCATGAGTGACCATGGGGCCTTTGTTAGACTCCAGCCTAACTTGCATGTAGTCATGACTGACCTGGGGGCCTTTTTTAAGACCCGAGCCTAGCATGCATGTAGTCATGATTGACCTTCAGACCTTTTTTTTTTGGACCTGAGCCTAACATGCATGTAGTCATGACTGACCTTGGGGCCTTTGTTAAGACCCGAGCATAGCATGCATGTAGTCATGAGTGACCTTGGGGCCTTTGTTAGACCCCAGCCTAACATGCATGTAGTCATGAGTGACGTTGTGGCCTTTGTTAGACCCCAGCCTAACATGCATGTAGTCATGACTGACCTGGGGGCCTTTGCTAAGACCTGACCCTAACATGCATGTAGTCATGACTGACCTGGGGGCCTTTGCTAAGACCTGACCCTAACATGCATGTAGTCATGACTGACCTGGGGGCCTTTGCTAAGACCTGACCCTAACATGCATGTAGTCATGACTGACCTCGAGTATGCGTGATGATTTTTATTGTAGCGGATTGGTAAACGTTTTACGCAGGTGTGGGAAAAAAATATTGCAAAGAATGCTTCCACAAATAGAAGTGTTAGCAGTATTTCTGTAAATTAAAAAAATGCAGAATGAATGAGCAAAAGAGAAATCTAAACCAAAATTTGGTGTGATCTATTTTTGTCTTCAAAACAACATCAATTCTTTTGAAGAAACTCAGCAGGGAGGTTGTTCCAAACATCCTGGAGAACCAACCACAGATCTTCAGTGGGTTTAGGCTTGTGCAAATCCTTCTGGCTCATCCTAAACAGACTCAATGATGATATGTAATCATGGCTCTGTGGGAGCTACATGGTCACATATTTGTCTGTATTTCTCAGCATTGAGGACACCAAGAAATGGGCAGTATTGAGGCCCGTAGATGCAGTGGTTGGCCAAGAAAACTTAGAGCAGCAAATGAAAGACACATCATGTTTACTTACGTTCGAAATCGTACGATGTCTAGAAGTGCGGTCGGCTCAGAACTGGCAGCAACCAATGGGACCCTGTTATTGTTCAAAGAACTCTTGCCAAAACTGGTCTTCTTGGAAGAATACCAGCCAAAAAATCATATCTTCATCATGGAAGCAAGGCCAAGCCACTCATCTATGCTCCAAAACATAGAAACTGGGCTGCAGAAACATGGTGGCATGTGTTCCAGACTGAGGGTATGTGCACACATAGAGTGGTCCACTGCGGATTTTTCCGCAGCGAATTTGATAAATCCGCAGGGCAAAAACACAGCGTTTTTCCTGCGGATTTACCGCGGTTTTTGTGCGGATTCCACTGCGGTTTTACACCTGCGGTTTTCTATTATGGAGCAGGTGTAAATCCGCTGCGGATTCCGCACAAAGAATTGACATGCTGCGGAATGTAAACCGCTGCGTTTCCACACGTTTTTTTCCGCAGCATGGGCACAGCGTTTTCGGTTTCCCATAGGTTTACACTGTACTGTAGACTCATGGGAAACAGCGGATCCGCAGCAAAATCCGCATCGTGTGCACATAGCCTTAGGAGTCAAAATATGAAATATTTGGTTGTAACAGAAGGAGGTTTGTCACTGAAGGTCTGGGGAGCGGTACAACACTGAGTGTCTGCAGGCAACATGGAAGCATTGTGGAGGATGATTGCAAGTTTGGGGCTGCACTTCAACAAATGGTGTTTGGGATTTGGCCAGGATTAACGATGTCCTCAATGCTGAGAAATAAAGGCAGATCCTTATTTATCATGTAATACCATCGGGGAGGTGTCTGATTGTCACCAAATCTATATTGGAGGAAGATAACGACACCAAATATACAGCGAATGTCATACAAAAATATCTTGAGAGTAAAGAAGAACAAGGAAACCTGGAAGAGAAGATATGGCCCCACAGGGCCCTGATCTCAGCATCATTGAGTCTGTCTGGGATTACATGAAGAAACACAGGGATTTACGTAAGTGACATCCACAGATCTGAGGACAGTCCTCCACAATGTTTGTAGCAACCTCCCTGCCGAGTTCCTTCAAAACCTGAACACAATTCATGCTGTTTTGAAGGAAAAGGGAGGTCATACCAAATATTAATCTGATTTATATTTGCCTTCTGTTCATTCACTTTATTTTTATCAATGAACAAAATGCAAACAATTACCATTTTTGCCACATCTGCCTAAAACTTCTGCGCAGTACTGCGGATGCAGGAACTTACTGGGTGGTGGGATCTTAAATGGAAGATGTGGGGAGACACGACAGCGACAGCAAAGAATCGCAAGAAGACAAAGCTGCTGACAGCCGAGTACTGAACATGGCGGTCATCTGCAGGGAGAAGACAAGGAAAACAACAGTCACAATGGGCACTTCAGTAGATCAGACATCGTTAACCCACCGGATCCTAGTTCTAGCCCATACCCTGCAATGTGACATCTACTCTGAAGACTGAACACAAGGAAAAAAAACAAGCAAGATAGCGAAACGTCTAACAAATACAGATATCACGTCAGATACCACTGAAGACGGAGTGATGCTTATACAATAGTGAGAGCTGCAGTATTTAATGGAAGTGTCCAGGACTGTGATCCTTAGGATAAGCCATCCATATCAGATTCGTGGGGTCAGACACAAAGCACCTCCAGGATCAGTAACAACGGGAAAACACAGTTCTGCGCAATGTATAGTGGCCACTACACTGTGTGCGGAGCTTCTGCAGCTCTGTACACCAAGTACATCTGGGCGCAGAGGGTCCCAGCAGTCAGCCCTCCAATCGGAAATTATCCGGGGATAGGTCATCATTATTTAAGTACTGGGCAACCCCATTCAAAGGTTATCCCCCGAATCACAAGATATTCCTTGTTACCATGGATGAATGGGGGGCCTGACCCATGGGTTTTTTGGGGCATGGGTTGCCATACATGAATGGAGGCATACCTCCCGTCACCCCTGTATATCCAGAGCAGCGCCTCTGGTGGTTGACTCTGGATCCAGTAGTGATGACTGTGCCATCCATATGACCACTGACGCCTGAGATCGGCTGCACAAGTCACGCAACTGGAACACTGTGTTTCTTTGATGACTTGCTGTTCCAACCACTGGACCACTGCAGACTATCCCAAATGTCAGTGGTCCTGTTGTATCGGATGGCAGCCTTCGCCACCACTGTAGCCTGCACTGCAATCATAATGGTGACAGAAGGAGAAAATGTTCATTGCAAAGAAGATATGTCAACCCTGGACAGCCCCTTTTAATCTTTCTAGCTATCTGTATAAATGCACATATCATACATAGACGTGTATACATCATCTTCTCAACAGTTCTTCAACAGCTCATAGAATCTCACGGCTTTCAGTATCACCTCTATGCTGATGACACACAGATCTACATCTCTGGACCAGATATCACCTCCCTTCTAACCAGAATCCCTCAATGTCTATCCGCTATTTCATCCTTCTTCTCCGCTAGATTTCTAAAACTTAACATGGACAAAACAGAATTCATCGTCTTTCCCCCATCTCACACGACCTCCCCAACGAACCTATCCATTACAGTAAACGGCTGCCCACTCTCCCCAGTCCCACAAGCTCGCTGCCTCGGGGTAATCCTTGACACTGATCTCTCCTTCAAACCACATATCCAAGCCCTTTCCACTTCCTGCCGACTTCCAACTCAAAAATATTTCACGGATCCGTACATTCCTAAACCAAGAATCTGCAAAAACCCTAGTCCATGCCCTCATCATCTCTCGCCTTGACTACTGTAACCTCCTGCTCTGTGGCCTCCCCTCTAACACTCTCGCACCCCTCCAATCTATTCTAAACTCTGCTGCCCGACTAATCCACCTGTCTCCCCGCTATTCCCCGGCCTCTCCCCTCTGTCAATCCCTTCACTGGCTCCCCATTACCCAGAGACTCCAGTACAAAAGCTTAACCATGACATACAAAGCCATCCACAACCTGTCTCCTCCATACATCTGTGACCTCGTCTCCCGGTGCTTACCTACACGCAACCTCCGATCCTCACAAGATCTCCTTCTCTACTCCCCTCTTATCTCCTCTTCCCACAATCGTATACAAGATTTCTCTCGTGCATCCCCCCTACTCTGGAACCCTCTACCACAACACATCAGACTCTCGCCTACCATCGAAACCTTCAAAAAGAATCTGAAGACCCACCTCTTCCGACAAGCCTACAACCTGCAGTAACCACCGATCGACCAAACCGCTGCATGACCAGCTCTATCCTCACCTACTGTATTCTCTCCCATCCCTTGTAGATTGTGAGCCCTCGCGGGCAGGGTCCTCTCTCCTCCCGTACCAGTTATGACTTGTATTGTTCAAAATTATTGTACTTGTTTTTATTATGTATACCCCTCCTCACATGTAAAGCGCCATGGAAAAAATGGCGCTATAACAATAAATAATAATAATAATAATAATCTTCTGAACTGTGGACTCGAGGATTGTTCTGAAAACAGAAGCTGCAATGAGTTGTCCAGTGAAAACAAGTTATCCGGTAATCAGATGGATAATAACTTGCTGTTGTGTATTGGTGGGGGGCCGAGTGCTGGGACCCGCACCCATTGTCAAAATGGGGAACTTGTATCCATATTAGACTGGAGCGGATGGAGCGGCATAGTGCGCATGCTCGACCACTGCTCTATTCACTCCCTATTGGGTTGCTGGGAGCTCTGCTCTGTTTTTTTTTGGCAGTCACACGGAGAGTCAATGTAGCTGTGGTCAGCACTCCGTGCCACCTTGTAATGGGGATAAAAGTTCCCCATTCTGCCGATCAGGGCCGGTCCTACTGTTGGGACACCCACCAGTCATCACCTACTCAGCAGATGAATGAAAACTTGCTTTCACCGGACAACCCCTTCAACCATCCCCACTAGGTTTACTGGCTATTAGTGATGAGAGCACGTGCTCTGATAATGTGTTATCTGAGCATGCTCGAGTGCTAACCCGGCGTGCTGGAATAATATGATCAAGACCCTGTGCCTGCATTTCTCGCGGCTGTTCGACAGCTACAACACATGCCTAACAAACAGGCAATCCCTGCATGGGTTGTGTCTGTTTAACAGCCATGAGACATGCAGCCGCGGGACTCCAACATATTATTCGAACGCGCTGAAGACACTGGGTTAGCACCTGAGCATGCTCAGATAACACCTTATCCCAGCACGTTCGCTCATCACTACTGCCTACATTAGGTATTCACTTGCTCTTATTCTTTCACAGATTCTTAGAATAACCCAGCAGGGATACTTACTAGGGAAATGTCTAACAGCCATGTGTCGCAGTGATGAGAACAGGTCGCACATGACGGTGGGGCAGCTCATGCTGGATTTCACTATACAAGAGAACACCTTGTCCACATAATGTCTCAGATTGTCCTGTAGAGAAAAAAACAAACAACCACACATTATACATTGATCACACAGTTAAAAGGCTGCCTAAAAGGGGGTTGTCCCACCAGGCCGCCCCCTGTCCGCATACAGGGATGTCATAAATGGGGGGTGCTGCTTGTAATCCCCATTAGTAACCCGAAAGCAGACATTTACATATGGTCCTGGGGCAGCGCCGATCATCTGCGGACTGTCAGATTAGAGCTTTTTTTTACCCAATGTCAGAAATGGATGCAGGAAAGAAATGAAATATAGACATTCTCCAATTCACATACTTCTCAGAAATCCTTAATAATTATTATTATACTTCCACCAAGGCAAATCGAGCGATGAGCCATCAATGAGCGGCGTCCATCACTACAACAGCAATGGAAACCCCTTGTAGTGACACATCGCCCTCTGCTGCCCGACATCATCATTGCACCTGCTTATCTTCAGCTCCATAGCACAATACATTAATGAAAACTATAGCAGCAGCTTCTAACTGGAAAACCTGGTGGATATTGGCAGCCACACTTCACTGGTTAGTAATAGCCACTTTACATCTGCAGATTAAAGGAAATGGCTGCGGACCAGCAGCACAACAAGTCTACGGGGGCTTGTTTAGCTTCATTTACACAATGCAAGCACTGACACTATATGTGTACACAATCCAGCAGCGCCTCCATGTTTACACAGGATGATAAGCTGCCGACAAATATATGATCCGTGAAAAAAAGGTGTGAATAAACATCAAACGAGAGATTGGATTCATAACTGCCGTACACATTTATTTGGAATAGTGGCTGGGAACGAGCATCAGTCTGCAAATCAGCGTCCTGAACAAAAAAGGGCCAAATTAATGGCTGACTAAAGGATGCAGCACTTCATACAATCAAGTGATCCATGTATTAATAAAATAAGGGGAAAATTGGTGGGGCACAACATGAGACGACTGATGCCAGGGATTGGCGCTAGGAGTTATGTAGGTCGGCAAGTCATCGATGCAGCACAAAAAAACAAGCAAAATATCCAGGGCGGCAGGGGATGTATCAGGTGTATAAAAGAACTTTTGTTGTTTTATGGCCTTTTCTTGACATTTCTTGGCAAACTCCTTTAAGGATGTGGTAAATTTTGCCCATCATGACAAAATTCCATTTTCCATTTTTGCATCACTGCATTTCATGTGTCCTTTTAACCTTTTGTATTTCGAGATGTTTTTACAGCATCATTTTTGGTTTATTAAGCAAAATATAAAAAAACAAACTAACAAACTAAAAATAACATTGCTTTGTTTTATTACATTATTACCCGAACTCTCAGAAATACGTTGTCCGAGATGTAATGATGAGACTGAGTACCATTGTTTTATTAGGATGCAATAGAGTTAGAATTGTGAGAATCCATTGGCAGGACTCCGGTGCATAGACCAGGTCATTACTCTGTGAGTGCTGGACGGAAGCTCTGCAAATATCACCTCCCTGAATCCCGACTCTTCTATTAATTAGCAGATCCGGTGTGATGTTATAAATGTGTCAGAGCACAATGATGATGCCGCACCAGCCTGGCTCATCAATAGAATAGAACAGAACAGAACAGAAGAGGCGGGGATCCCTGGAGGTTAGGAGAATAGAAGAGGCGGGGATCCCTGGAGGTTAGGAGAATAGAAGAGGCGGGGATCCCTGGAGGTTAGGAGAACAGAAGAGGCGGGGATACCTGGAGGTTAGGAGAACAGAAGAGGCGGGATCCCTGGAGATTAGGAGAACAGAAGAGTCGGTGATCCCTGGAGGTTAGGATAACAGAAGAGGTGGGGATACCTGGAGCTTAGGAGAACAGAAGAGGCGGGATCCCTGGAGATTAGGAGAACAGAAGAGGCGGTGATCCCTGGAGGTTAGGATAACAGAAGAGGTGGGGATACCTGGAGCTTAGGAGAACAGAAGAGGCGGGGATACCTGGAGGTTAGGATAACAGAAGAGGTGGGGATACCTGGAGATTAGGATAACAGAAGAGGCGGGGATACCTGGAGCTTAGGAGAACAGAAGAGGCGGGGATACCTGGAGCTTAGGAGAACAGAAGAGGCGGGGATACCTGGAGGTTAGGATAACAGAAGAGGTGGGGATACCTGGAGATTAGGATAACAGAAGAGGCGGGGATACCTGGAGCTTAGGAGAACAGAAGAGGCGGGGATACCTGGAGCTTAGGAGAACAGAAGAGGCGGTGATCCCTGGAGATTAGGATAACAGAAGAGGCGGGGATACCTGGAGGTTAGGAGAATAGAAGAGGCGGGGATCCCTGGAGGTTAGGATAACAGAAGAGTCGGTGATCCCTGGAGATTAGGATAACAGAAGAGGCGGGGATACCTGGAGGTTAGGAGAATAGAAGAGGCGGGGATCCCTGGAGGTTAGGATAACAGAAGAGTCGGTGATCCCTGGAGATTAGGATAACAGAAGAGGCGGGGATACCTGGAGGTTAGGAGAATAGAAGAGGCGGGGATCCCTGGAGGTTAGGATAACAGAAGAGTCGGTGATCCCTGGAGGTTAGGATAACAGAAGAGGTGGGGATACCTGGAGATTAGGATAACAGAAGAGGCGGGGATACCTGGAGCTTAGGAGAACAGAAGAGGCGGGGATACCTGGAGGTTAGGATAACAGAAGAGGTGGGGATACCTGGAGATTAGGATAACAGAAGAGGTGGGGATACCTGGAGATTAGGATAACAGAAGAGGCGGGGATACCTGGAGCTTAGGAGAACAGAAGAGGCGGGGATACCTGGAGCTTAGGAGAAAAGAAGAGGCGGGGATCCCTGGAGGTTAGGAGAATAGAAGAGGCGGGGATCCCTGGAGGTTAGGATAACAGAAGAGTCGGTGATCCCTGGAGATTAGGATAACAGAAGAGGCGGGGATACCTGGAGCTTAGGAGAACAGAAGAGGCGGGGATACCTGAAGCTTAGGAGAACAGAAGAGGCGGGGATCCCTGGAGGTTAGGAGAATAGAAGAGGCGGGGATACCTGGAGCTTAGGAGAACAGAAGAGGTGAGGATCCCTGGAGGTTAGGAGAATAGAAGAGGCGGGGATACCTGGAGGTTAGGAGAACAGAAGAGGCGGGGAATCCTGGAGGTTAGGAGAACAGAAGAGGCAGGGATACCTGGAGGCTAGGAGAACAGAAGAGGCGGGGATACCTGGAGCTTAGGAGAACAGAAGAGGCGGGGAATCATGGAGGTTAGGAGAACACAAGAGGCGGGGATACCTGGAGGTTAGGAGAACAGAAGAGGCGGGGATACCTGGAGGTTAGGAGAACAGAAGAGGCGGGGATACCTGGAGGTTAGGAGAACAGAAGAGGCGGGGATCCCTGGAGATTAGGTATAAGGACAAGGATGTTGGACCAGAGTTCAGCGAATTGATTCTCCCAACGCTAAAGGTGGGGGCATGAAAGGAACAAGACTACAAGGAAAGCTGAACACGCACCTTGTGATTGTCGACATTGTCACCTTCCCTTAGTCGGTTGGGGTCGATCTCACAGGGTTTGGGAGAGTCACATATCTAGAACAGAGTAAAGGGTGAGACTGCATGTCAACATAGCACACTATTTTTTGTAACCTAAAAACAAATTTGGCACAAAAGTGCCACAGGATGCAACTAAAAAATACCTTACCCATTACATTAGGCCTGTATGGCACATGTGGCTTTTTGATGATCTTACTGTTCTATAAGCATGATTTTACATGGCTGTTGCGTTAACACCGATTATATCTGTACACCCTTCATAGTGGTGAGCCCACAGCTCTCCTGGCTTCTCTATACAAATATGTTGGGACGAGGAGATGCATTATTGGCCGTGCATGTGTTCTGTCGGGGAGAAAAGAGTAATCCGCTACCACTAACCTCTGGTGATGGCTTATATCCTCCAGAAACTAAAAGACAGATTCAACAAAATCTAATCTTCTTTCCCCCCATCATCATCTGATAGGGATCACATTAAATCGTCACCCAGTCACATATGTAGAGGAGCTGCTTTTCAGCGCTGCTCCTCACCCTCATAGAATGCTCATAATCGCCAGAAGTCTGTGATCACCATGCAATGCTATATTAGATGCTCTGAAAACAATGAGGAGCAATGGCTCGAAATCCAACCAAAATTTTATATCTCATTTTTTTGTACTTTTTTCCCCTCCTTTCCTTCCAAGAGCCGTAACTCATTTTTCCCCCCATCTCAACATATTCCATGACAGCTTCTTTACTGTGGAACGAGTCACAGTCTTGAATGACACCATGCAGTTCAACATATAATTTACTAAGAATATGTATATTAAAAAAAAGTGGGGCGTTACTGTGAAAAAAAATTGGAAATTGCTCATTGCACTTCGAGTTTTGATTTTATAGAGTTCATTATGTCATAAAACGAATGATCCCCAAATTATGAGGATTTAAAAAAAAAAATAAATAAATAAAAAAAAATATATATATATATATATATATATATATATATATATATATATATATTTTGTAGTGATTACACTATTCAAAAATTTGTAAAAAAAAAAAAAACAAGAACAAAAAACCCCCAAATGCTGTGTAACCAGGCCATTTAAATTCCGCTGTCGGAGATTGACAGCTTGCTCAGCTCCTGATCCCGCTACATAAACCCAAACCCATATAGGACGTACCAGTACGTCCTATGTCTGGAAGGGGTTAAAGGTGGTAACTTTCACACATGGGAATAAACTTTTAAATATAGATTTTTGGGGGTTGAGCACTATTTTAATAAAACTCTATGAAAGGGCATAGAAGTTTGAATCCCTGAAAATTTCATGTGTTACCTCATCTATAACATTCTTCAATGTTACTTTCAGATAATGGTCTCCGACAATCTTCATGGTCTCGTCCATACACCGAGTGGCCAAGGAGTTCCCCCGAAAGATAGTATTGGCTTCTCTGTAAAGAAAATCATTAGACGGATGATTATCGTGGAAGGCGTTACTACAGAGTAGTCTGTGTGTCTATATGGGCACGCACTGGGTGTCATTCAGGTCCAACTGTGCAATAGTCGTCACAAACTGAACTAATTTCTGATGGTGAAGAAGGAGCCGGACGAGAGGGAGGATGGCGTCGTTCTTGTCTCTACAGATCTCTCCCAGGATGAAGGCAGCTGAGGCAGTGATGGGCTGAAAGAAAGCAATCCGAAGGCTATCACCAGAATTCTATCATCTATGGAAATAGTATATTAAACCCTCCTCAACACTGAAGCTGCAACACCAACATGGAAATTGCTGGATGGATAGAGTCTTTAGTAATATGTAAATGATGAAAAGTATTGTATAGTATGATCACCACGTACAAAAATCCCTGCACTTACAGCCTCGGCTGCTGTCAATGAGATTATTAATAGCTGTCTGAGCAATGTTCTACCACACTGAATGCACTTGAGACCACAAATCATCAAGATCCACTGCTGGCAGCTCCCTTTATAATTGTTGACCAACGCCCCAGATCTGCTTGACTAGGCCCCTCTACTCTTCATTCCAGGTGCACTATCAGCTTAATGTTATAGTGATTTGGGGAAATCAGTGGTACAGCCATTCCTTCAAAGTGTCCCAGAAGTCATTTTTCAGCAAGACAACGCAGGGCCGCATTTTGCTCACTGTGAGAAGCCTACGTGGTCTAAACTTGCCATGTCCTGCGGTGTCTCCGGAATTGACCCACATCTAAGACGTCATTAAACAGTAACTGCAAAAGGAGCTGCCAGTAGCGGATCTTGATGATTTTCCCATGCGCATTCAGTGTGACAGAACATTCATCAGACGACCATTACTAACATCATTGATGGAAGCCAAGACATGTAAGTGCAGGGATTTCTGCACATGGCGCACATAGTCAATACTGAATAAATGGAGATGTTTTGATAATCTTGCTTCCATTTTTTCATCATTTACACATCATTACGAGGTCTATCCATCCTGTGATTTCCATAACTCCACGACTTTTCTTTCCTGTTGCAATTTCAATGCTGAGGAAGGTCTAATATTAAACCATACAAAAAAAATTGATGTAAGTATTTACTCCAAGGGACAAATCAATCATTAAAATCTATTTTCCCTCTGTTCCTCCAGTCAAAGAATCTTATGCCATCTCTGATATCAATTATTAATGCAGCCATTATGTACACTGGTTGACAGTGCTTCATCAAACATGTCTTTACATGCCATAGAAGAAGGATAAACCTGAGCAGTAAGTGCAATTTATCTACAACTTCTCCACATCTTCCATCACTGGTCACATGAAATAACGGTGATGGTCTACGTGTAGGTGTTCAATGATATTGGATCATAAACACGTCTTGAATTCACATGACCATGAGAATTACTGCAATTACCATCCTTACCAATGCAAAGATACATTTTACAGATACTGGGACGTCTTATTTCACAAGAAATCAGGGTTTGAAAATGCAGGTTCTCATCTTCTCATCCTACTGACAACACTTCAGTGATGCTCATGGCAGTAGGAGTTGTCATGGGAGTTAATGATGATCTACAAGAAGGGCAGTATGAATCAGACATTCGCCAGAGCATTTGCAGGCATAGATGGCACGTGATCAGGGGCCAGAGAATAACCGAAAGAGTAAGGTTCCAGGAAGGAGACAGAGTAGCGAAGACCGGAGGAGTGATGGACTAAAAGGGCGAGTATTGGTTATGCTATTGTTTGTCACATTCCCTGCCTTTTCAAGAAAAGCATGTTGCTTTACCCATGTTGTCTGGGTTTTGACCAGCTAACCAGTGGAAAGCTGCCATGGTTCCATTATTTGAGGTCTGGGGGTAAGGTTTCTCCCTGTGGAGAGTGACATACCGGTTCTGGCATGCCAATGTAAAGAGGCTTATTCGCCGTGCAATGCTCTCCTGGGAAATGTAATATGGAAACTGCCTCTTCAGAGAGGAGGAGAACCTGAGCTCTATAGCGCCACCTGTTGGAAGCATCAATCCTAAAAGTCACTATCGACCCTTTAAATGAGTCTTGCAATATGACTTGGGATAAAAGCCAAATCAGAATCTCAATTTGCAGACACGGTGTTTCGGGTTATTGCCCCTTGTCAGTACAAAGTATGAGACCTAATTTGGCTAGCTGAGAGGCTCTGGACTAAGGCCTAAGGGGTAACATTTCTCCTTGTGGAGAGTGACATACCAGCCCTGGAATGTCAAGGTAAGGAGGCTTATTCGCCGTGCAATGCTCCTCTGGGAAATGTAATATGCAAATTGCCTCTTCAGAGAGAGGAAGAGTACTTGAACTCATACTTTGCACTGACGAGGTGAAACACCCCGAAACACCGTGTCTGCAAATTGAGATTCTGATTTAGCTTTCATCCCAAGTCTTATTGCAAGGATCGATAATGACTTGTAGGATTGCTGCTTCCCACAAGGTGACGCTAGAGAGTTCAAGTTCTCTTCTTCTCTGAAGAGGCAATTTACATAAGGTTCCAGTATGGCGCTGGTGTGAACAGAGCCATAATTACACATAAATTATGTGATAAACGGTTATTGCTGCAATGTTTGCAAAACCTCCGTCCAGCGAAAAAGTAAAACAAGTTAATGTCGCATGAAGACTTCATTCTCCACAAAGCCACAATATATGTACCTGAATATCAGGCGATTTCATCAGCAGGGTTTTAAGTGGGATATAGTATTCTGGGGGCAGCACATAGTCTTCTGTATAACAGATGCTGAGCCTCAGCGACCCCAGATCATCATACTTGGAGGATTTGCTTCCATTATCTTTTGGCTGGAGCAGATACCTGAAGAAGGAAAGTAAAAGAAGCACCGGGGTGAGAACGGAAGTAATGTAAATCTGCTAGGCTAAACACCCAATACCTTCCATTCCTAAGGAGGCTATCCACACAAACCACCTAGTGGTGACCGATCCGTGGTTGCCTAATAACCAGTGTAGACAGCGTCTCCCACCATTCTGCCTGAGCTCTTCGGTGTCTCCGTGCAGCTAGTGGGATGGAGTAAGTAGATCGCACCTACTATGGAGCCTCAGGGTGCAGAGCCAAGACTGGAGCCGAGCAGCACGCCAGGAATGGGGGCGACGTGAAGAGTATTTGTTTATTTTTTTGGAAAATTCTCTTCTTCAGGGATAATGTGCAGCCATCTTTATGTGTTTGGGGACTGTGGGAGGTATCCATGTTTCGTGTGGTCCTCATTCCGTGTTGGGGTGCAGTGGAGATCTTCATTCTGTGTGGGGGATCATACTGTTGAGGTCCACATTTTGTGTTGGGGGCCATCATACCGTGTGTGGGTGATCAGGGGGTCATCTTTCAGTGTTTGACGGACTGTGGGAGTCATCATTCTGTGTATGGCAGCTACTGTAGATCACACTGTGGGGGATCATACTGTGTTGAGGGTGCTGTGGGGGCCATCACTGTGTTGGGGGGGAATGTAGGGGCCATGTAGTCCTCTCTTAGCCGTCACCTGCAGTCCTCATATCATCAACCCAGAAACCTCAGCACAGACATAGCAATAATGGATAATGCTCAAGTGGTTTTATTAAGGTCCAGCAGCAAGAAAACAGATATGGTGCGACGTTTAGACCTCCATAGTGGTCTTTCTTAACGACGTCTACAGTGAACGTCGGGATGGAGATGGGCGATGGAGTGGTGGGAATTAGGACCATTTTTTGGGCTGTATATAGAATGCAATTGCAAATCGCTGCCATATTTAGATTTCACAGGTATGATTGGCTGCTATGAACAAATTCTCGGCTTCTCCCTTCTCCAAACTGTGCAGCAAACATGACCCCTACATAAGTGGAGAGAAGGTCACAGTGGTTTGTACTCCAGCCTTGGCGGATGATCGGGCCGTGTGCTGCTGATGGAGGATGTGGGGCAGCCACTGGCATCCGGATTTACAATTCCTGCCCAGGTCTCTTACCTGTAAAGGTGGTCATGGGACAAAGCCTATAAGATGGCACTAAGCAGTGATCAATCGTCTGATACTTACCATGCCTGGTGGGACGAGTCGTTCCTCAGCACTCTCACTGGGATTCTGAGCTCTCCTAGAAACACATCTTGGGCAAGATTACCATTATTCCACAGGTCAACTCTGGAAAAGTAATGGGGACACTACAGTAAAAGACTAAATCACAAAGCACTAGAGGACTCAATACATTTTTAGAAATTTAGTCCATGTAGCACTCATACTACATAAAGTATTACAGGATTCAGAGAGAATCGGACACTAGGTTTTTGCTACCAAATATGAGAGCAGCATAATGTAGGGGCAGAGACCCTGATTCCAGCGATGTGTCACTTTATGGGCTGATTGCTGTAGTTTTGATAATATCACTGTTTTATCTGCTGCAGATTTAGTGGTTCTCTGAATGTGGAACTCTGTATAACCCCACTGATTGGGAGCTTTCTGTGAACACTGTGCATAGGCAGAAAGCTCACAGTCAGTGGTGAGGGTGGGGTAATACAGAGCTCATGTATATGGAGGACTACATGGAAGCAGGTTTACTAGTCCTCTAGTGAATTTCCAGCTGATAAAACAAGGATTTTTATCAAAACTACAGCAAGCGGCCCAGTAAGGGTCTGTATTCCTATATTATGCTGTTCTCAGATTAGGCTGCAAAACCTGGTGAAAGAGTCCCTAATTCTCTCCCCTATGTGGAGGCGGGGGATTACTGGTTTGCATACGCAAGTCCATCTGGATGGATATAATATATACAGACCCACGAGACACATCTAATGTCAAAGGGCATTAATTGTAACCTGACAGTAGATCCGTGCTGCCCCAACCACGGCAGCGTGAGTCAATGCCCGGCTCTGGAATCGCAGCTATGTATGATTTCCTCTGAAGCGCTGCGGGCGGAGAACTCCTAGTATCAGGAGAGGCTTCTCCCGCACTCGCCCTGACGGACAGGACTCTCCCTATGTGCGTATACAGATCGACCATTCAGTCTAAGGAAGCCTCAGACTAGTCCTCCTAGTGAACAGTCCATGCTTGGCTTATCAAAGCATGATTGTTGAAACACGGCAGCCATACCAGGCGGAAATATCGGAGCTGGATCTGCTGACAGGTCGCCAACTGCCTAGACAGATCAGCTTTACTGTAAACTAACTATTCTCCCCCGTGTAAAAATAGTGAACATCCCCTTTAAAGGGAATTTGTCAAAAGATTTTTTGCTATGTAATCAGAGAGCAGCATGATGTAGGGGCAGAAATCCTGATTCCAGCGACTTATCACCTACTGGGCTGCTTGCTGTTTCAATAAAATCAGTGTTTCATGAGCAGGAGATTATCATTAGAAGACTAGAGATCTTGTGCCATGTAGTCCTCCTGTTCTGTGTAACTCCGCCCCCACCACTGATTGGCAGCTTTCTGTGTACACTGTGCATAGGCAGAAATTTGGAAATCTGTGGTGTGAGCGGGGTCATGTAAAGCTCACTGAGAGAGCTGCTAGCTCTGCAGGAGAAAAAAAACCAGTGCTTTTACTAAAACTGCAGCAAGCAGCACAGTAGGTGTCAACACTGCTTCTGCCCCTACGTTATGCTGCTCTCAGATTACATAGCAAAAACCTGCAGAGATTCCCTTAAAGGTAATCTGTCACCAGTTTGTCATTATCAACTAAACCAATCATCTTATTCAGCGCCAGTGCTGCTTACTATAAATGGTTAAATAACCCCCTGACTTCCCCTGTGAAATCCCCAAAAACCTTTTGAATGTCTCTAGCGCTGTATGGTAATTCTGTGGGTCCGGTCGGAAAGGTGTCCGTCCTCCGCTCCCCATCCCTCCTCCCGGCTGCTGCTCACCATCCTCCTTCTTTGATTCACATGGATAACTCCACATTGCTGGGTGAAGTCTTGGGAATGTGCAGAGAAACCGCCAGACTGCACCTGCGCACTATGCTTTGCCCTACTGCACGCAAGCGCACTTACGTTTTCAGCTCTGCCCGCAGTACGGTAAAACATAGTGCGCAGGCGCAAGAAGCAATTTCTCTGCGCAAAATTTTGCCCGGCAAAGTGGATGACGCAGGAAGGAAGGAAGATCAACCGGGAGGAAGGATACAGAGCACAGGGAGGACGTGTCACGGGGTGACCGCGACAGAGAAGAGCCAGAAGACCACAGCGTCCGATTGCTCCTACAATGAATAGAAGCAATTCACCTTATTTTTAAAACTATATAAATTTCTTTTGGCAGTACAGGGGTTAATCAGCCATGTTGGGAGCTCTGGGAGCTAGGGCTCTCAGCTGAGCACGGTTAGCCACCCCTACCCCCTATATAATCAGGCATCCTCAGAGCTAGCTTATGCTGCATGGCTGGGAGGATTGTAGTTGGTGGTTATATGAGAAGGTGTTTGGTGGGTTTTCCTGTGACTATTGCTTGCTTTAGTAAGTGTGATAATTCCCTTTTCTTCTCCTGCTTTGGTTTTACCCCATCCTCCACTACCCGATGCACTCCTCTGTTATATGTGAGTGAACATTTGTATGTCTGGTATTTTCCGTTTCCCCTGTTCATGTTACCTTGCTCATCTGGTTGGTGTACTACGGTGCAGAACTACTCTCCCTTTTCCCTGGGTGGGGGAAAAGTACAGACAGAGGGTGGATTTAAGAGGTAAGGAAAGGTATGTGGCCTTGGCATCTTCACCTTCAGAAGCAACCCAGAGAAGAGGGCGAGCTAGGGCCTCCCCAAACCTTAGGGATAGGGAAGGAGCCCCTGGTCCCGGGTCACCCAACAAAAGAGACAGGACGCCTATCGGAACGGATTCACAGGATTAACATACAGTGCGGGAGAACTTCAAAAAGGTTTTGGGGGTATATACAGGGGGAGTCAGGGGGTCATATACAGTGGGGAAAATAAGTATTTGATAAACTGCCGATTTTGCAAGTTTTCCCACCTACAAAGAATAGAGAGGTCTGTAATTTTTGTGGTAGATGCACTTCATCTGTGAGAGACAGAATGTAAAAATAGAAACCCAAAAATCACATTGTATGATTTTCACATAATTAAGCTGCATTTTATTGCATGAAATAAGTATTTGGTCACCTACCAACCAGCAAGAATTCAGACTCTCACCAACCTGAGTCTTTCGTTATGAAGCCCTCCAACTCTGCGCTCATTACCAGTATTAACTGCACCTGTCTGAACTCGTTATCTGTATAAAAGACACCTGTCCACACACTCACTCACACTCCAACCTCTCCACCATGGCCAAGACAAAAGAGCTATCGAAGGACACCAGGGACAAAATTGTAGACCTGCACAAGGCTGGAGTGAGCTACATGACAATAGGCAAGCAGCTTGGTGAGAAGACAACAACTGTTGGCACAATTATTAGAAAGTGGAAGAAACACAAGATGACTGTCAATCTTCCTCTGTATGGGGCTCCATGCAAGATCTCATCTCGTGGGGTAAGGATGATTCAGGAATCAGCCCAGAACTACACGGGAGGACCTGGTCAATGACCTGAAGAGAGCTGGGACCACAGTCTCAAACATTACCGTTAGTAACACACTACACAGTCATGGATTAAAATCCTGCAAGGCACATAATGTCCCCCTGTTCCTGGCCCATCTGACGTTCGTCAATGACCATCTGGATGATCCAGAGGAGGCACTGGAGAAGGTCATGTGGTCAGATGAGACCAAAATAGAACTTTCTGGTATCAACTCCACTCGCCGTATATGGAGGAAAAAGAAAAAGGAGTACAACCCAAAAACAGGCCAAACCATGAAGCATGGTGGGGGAAACATCATACTTTGGGAGTGCTTTTCTGCAAAGGAGACAGGACGACTGCACCCTATTGAAGGGAGGATGGATGGATGGGGTCATGTATTGCGAGATTTTGGCAAACCTCCTCCTTCCCTCAGTAAGATCATTGACGATGGGTTGTGGCTGGGTCTTGCAGCATGACAATGACCCGAAACACACAGCCAGGCAACTAAGGGGTGGGTTTGTAAGAAGAATTTCAAGGTGCTGGAGTGGCCTAGAAAGTCTCCAGACCTGAACCCAATAGAAAATCTTTGGAGGGAGCTGAAACTCAATGTTGCTCAGTGACAGCTCCGAAACCTGAAAGATCTGTATGGAGGAGGGGGCCAAAATCCCTGCTGCAGTGTGTGTAAACTTGGTCAAGAAGGACAGGAAACATCTGTCCTATGTAATTGCAAACAAAGATTTTTTTACCAAATATTAAGTTCTGGTTTTCTATTGTATCAAATACTTATTTCATGCAAGAAAGGGCAAATTAATTATGTAAAAAATCATACAATGGGATTTTCTGGTTTTTATTTTTAGATTGTGTCTCTCACAGTTGAAATGTAACTACCCTAAAAATTACAGACCTCTCCATTCTTTGTAGGTGGGAAAACTTGCAAATTCAGCAGTGTATCAAATACTTATTTTCCTCACTGTAGAGTGCAGTGAATGCTGAATAAGGTGATAGTTTAGTCGCTCTATGACAAAACTGGTGACAGGTTCCCTTTAAGCTCAATGTTGTGTGCAGGAGGCATGTGAACTCCCTCTAGTGGTGACTGCAGGAAGAACAAATAGATTTTTTTTTTAACAAATTCTATTACAAGAGATTAAGAAAGTTTAAAGATAAAAAAAAATCCGCCGACAGTTAATGAGACATACTAATAAAATATTAGCACCCAATGCGCTAATTATGCATGGAAACATGAACATTCACTTTAAAAAGGAATTTCCAGCTAAAATCAGGAATACTCAAAAGGAAGTCTTGCAGAATCCAAAATAAATTATTATTTTTCTCTGCTTTTTTGGGAAGCAGCAGCCAGAAAGCGTCTGGATTATTCCTTAGCAACACAGCTTGTAGCTGACTGTGAGACACTCAGATCTTGTGAAAAATGAGGTGATCAAGATGCAGCGCCCACATCCAGATGGAGCTGGCAGAGCACCATGATAGGAGCAAGATGGCCATCACTTCATGGCGAGATTTCAAGCGATTGTCCCACAAATATAATTTACCATAGGTTATATGATAAACGTAGGACCACGTGTGATCCAGCTACCAAGCCCCCTGAGAACAGGGGGCCTAAATTCTTATGTGAACCAGGCAGCATGGAGCATGTTCTCCCACCGCTCCTATAGACAATGGAGGCAGCATGGAGCATGTTCTTCCACCGCTCTTATAGACAGTGGAGGCAGCATGGAGCATGTTCTTCCACCACAGCTCCTATAGACAATGGAGGCAGCATGGAGCATGTTCTTCCACCGCTCTTATAGACAGTGGAGGCAGCATGGAGCATGTTCTTCCACCACCGCTCCTATAGACAATGGAGGCAGCATGGAGCATGTTCTCCCACAGCTCCTATAGACAATGGAGGCAGCATGGAGCATGTTCTTCCACCACAGCTCCTATAGACAATGGAGGCAGCATGGAGCATGTTCTTCCACCGCTCCTATAGACAATGGAGGCAGCATGGAGCATGTTCTTCCACCACTGCTCCTATAGACAATGGAGGCAGCATGGAGCATGTTCTTCCACCGCTCTTATAGACAGTGGAGGCAGCATGGAGCATGTTCTTCCACCGCTCTTATAGACAGTGGAGGCAGCATGGAGCATGTTCTTCCACCACAGCTCCTATAGACAATGGAGGCAGCATGGAGCATGTTCTTCCACCGCTCTTATAGACAGTGGAGGCAGCATGGAGCATGTTCTTCCACCACCGCTCCTATAGACAATGGAGGCAGCATGGAGCATGTTCTTCCACCACCGCTCCTATAGACAAGGGAGGCAGCATGGAGCATGTTCTCCCACCGCTCCTATAGACAATGGAGGCAGCATGGAGCATGTTCTCCCACCGCTCCTATAGACAATGGAGGCAGCATGGAGGATATTCTTCCACTACCGCTCCTATAGACAATGGAGGCAGCATGGAGCATGTTCTTCCACCACAGCTCCTATAGACAATGGTTGCAGCATGGAGCATGTTCTTCCACCACCACTCCTATAGACAATGGAGGCAGCATGGAGCATGTTCTTCCACCACCGCTCCTATAGACAATGGAGGCAGCATGGAGCATGTTCTTCCACCGCTCCTATAGACAATGGAGGCAGCATGGAGCATGTTCTTCCACCACAGCTCCTATAGACAATGGAGGCAGCATGGAGCATGTTCTTCCACCGCTCTTATAGACAATGGAGGCAGCATGGAGCATGTTCTCCCACCGCTCCTATAGACAATGGAGGCAGCATGGAGCATGTTCTTCCACCACCGCTCCTATAGACAGTGGAGGCAGCATGGAGCATGTTCTTCCACCACCGCTCCTATAGACAGTGGAGGCAGCATGGAGCATGTTCTTCCACCACCGCTCCTATAGACAATGGAGGCAGCATGGAGCATGTTCTCCCACCGCTCCTATAGACAATGGAGGCAGCATGGAGCATGTTCTTCCACCACCGCTCCTATAGACAATGGAGGCAGCATGGAGCATGTTCTTCCACCACCGCTCCTATAGACAATGGAGGCAGCATGGATCATGTTCTTCCACCACAGCTCCTATAGACAATGGAGGCAGCATGGATCATGTTCTTCCACCACAGCTCCTATAGACAATGGAGGCAGCATGGAGCATGTTCTTCCACCACCGCTCCTATAGACAATGGAGGCAGCATGGAGCATGTTCTTCCACCACCGCTCCTATAGACAATGGAGGCAGCATGGAGCATGTTCTTCCACCGCTCCTATAGACAATGGAGGCAGCATGGAGGATATTCTTCCACTACCGCTCCTATAGACAATGGAGGCAGCATGGAGCATGTTCTTCCACCGCTCCTATAGACAATGGAGGCAGCATGGAACATGTTCTTCCACCACAGCTCCTATAGACAATGGTGGCAGCATGGAGCATGTTCTTCCACCACCACTCCTATAGACAATGGAGGCAGCATGGAGCATGTTCTTCCACCACCGCTCCTATAGACAATGGAGGCAGCATGGAGCATGTTCTTCCACCGCTCTTATAGACAGTGGAGGCAGCATAGAGCATGTTCTTCCACCACCGCTCCTATAGACAATGGAGGCAGCATGGAGCATGTTCTCCCACCGCTCCTATAGACAATGGAGGCAGCATGGAGCATGTTCTTCCACCACCGCTCCTATAGACAATGGAGGCAGCATGGAGCATGTTCTTCCACCGCTCCTATAGACAATGGAGGCAGCATGGAGCATGTTCTTCCACCACAGCTCCTATAGACAATGGAGGCAGCATGGAGCATGTTCTTCCACCGCTCTTATAGACAATGGAGGCAGCATGGAGCATGTTCTCCCACCGCTCCTATAGACAATGGAGGCAGCATGGAGCATGTTCTTCCACCACCGCTCCTATAGACAGTGGAGGCAGCATGGAGCATGTTCTTCCACCACCGCTCCTATAGACAGTGGAGGCAGCATGGAGCATGTTCTTCCACCACCGCTCCTATAGACAATGGAGGCAGCATGGAGCATGTTCTCCCACCGCTCCTATAGACAATGGAGGCAGCATGGAGCATGTTCTTCCACCACCGCTCCTATAGACAATGGAGGCAGCATGGAGCATGTTCTTCCACCACAGCTCCTATAGACAATGGAGGCAGCATGGAGCATGTTCTTCCACCACCGCTCCTATAGACAATGGAGGCAGCATGGAGCATGTTCTTCCACCGCTCCTATAGACAATGGAGGCAGCATGGAGCATGTTCTTCCACCACCGCTCCTATAGACAGTGGAGGCAGCATGGAGCATGTTCTTCCACCACCGCTCCTATAGACAATGGAGGCAGCATGGAGCATGTTCTCCCACCGCTCCTATAGACAATGGAGGCAGCATGGAGCATGTTCTTCCACCACCGCTCCTATAGACAATGGAGGCAGCATGGAGCATGTTCTTCCACCGCTCCTATAGACAATGGAGGCAGCATGGAGGATATTCTTCCACCGCTCCTATAGACAGTGGAGGCAGCATGGAGCACGTTCTTCCACCACCGCTCCTATAGACAGTGGAGGCAGCATGGAGCATGTTCTTCCACCACCGCTCCTATAGACAATGGAGGCAGCATGGAGCATGTTCTTCCACCACAGCTCCTATAGACAATGGAGGCAGCATGGAGCATGTTCTCCCACCGCTCCTATAGACAATGGAGGCAGCATGGAGCATGTTCTTCCACCACCGCTCCTATAGACAATGGAGGCAGCATGGAGCATGTTCTTCCACCGCTCTTATAGACAATGGAGGCAGCATGGAGCATGTTCTCTCACCGCTCCTATAGACAATGGAGGCAGCATGGAGCATGTTCTTCCACCACCACTCCTATAGACAGTGGAGGCAGCATGGAGCATGTTCTTCCACCACCGCTCCTATAGACAGTGGAGGCAGCATGGAGCATGTTCTTCCACCACTGCTCCTATAGACAATGGAGGCAGCATGGAGCATGTTCTCCCACCGCTCCTATAGACAATGGAGGCAGCATGGAGCATGTTCTTCCACCACCGCTCCTATAGACAATGGAGGCAGCATGGAGCATGTTCTTCCACCACAGCTCCTATAGACAATGGAGGCAGCATGGAGCATGTTCTTCCACCACCGCTCCTATAGACAATGGAGGCAGCATGGAGCATGTTCTTCCACCGCTCTTATAGACAATGGAGGTAGCATGGAGCATGTTCTCCCACCGCTCCTATAGACAATGGAGGCAGCATGGAGCATGTTCTTCCACCACCGCTCCTATAGACAGTGGAGGCAGCATGGAGCATGTTCTTCCACCACCGCTCCTATAGACAGTGGAGGCAGCATGGAGCATGTTCTTCCACCACCGCTCCTATAGACAATGGAGGCAGCATGGAGCATGTTCTCCCACCGCTCCTATAGACAATGGAGGCAGCATGGAGCATGTTCTTCCACCACCGCTCCTATAGACAATGGAGGCAGCATGGAGCATGTTCTCCCACCGCTCCTATAGACAATGGAGGCAGCATGGAGCATGTTCTTCCACCGCTCCTATAGACAATGGAGGCAGCATGGAGCATGTTCTTCCACCACCACTCCTATAGACAATAGAGGCAGCATGGAGCATGATCTCCCACCACCGCTCCTATAGACAGTGGAGGCAGCATGGAGCATGTTCTTCCACCACCGCTCCTATAGACAATGGAGGCAGCATGGAGCATGTTCTCCCACCGCTCCTATAGACAATGGAGGCAGCATGGAGCATGTTCTTCCACCACTGCTCCTATAGACAGTGGAGGCAGCATGGAGCATGTTCTTCCACCACCACTCCTATCGACAATGGAGGCAGCATGGAGCATGATCTCCCACCACCGCTCCTATAGACAGTGGAGGCAGCATGGAGCATGTTCTTCCACCACCGCTCCTATAGACAATGGAGGCAGCATGGAGCATGTTCTTCCACCACCGCTCCTATAGACAGTGGAGGCAGCATGGAGCATGTTCTTCCACCACCGCTCCTATAGACAGTGGAGGCAGCATGGAGCATGTTCTTCCACCACCGCTCCTATAGACAATGGAGGCAGCATGGAGCATGTTCTTCCTCCGCTCCTATAGACAATGGAGGCAGCATGGAGCATGATCTCCCACCACCGCTCCTATAGACAATGGAGGCAGCATGAAGCATGTTCTCCCACCGCTCCTATAGACAATGGAGGCAGCATGGAGGATATTCTTCCACTACCGCTCCTATAGACAATGGAGGCAGCATGGAGCATGTTCTTCCACCACAGCTCCTATAGACAATGGTTGCAGCATGGAGCATGTTCTTCCACCACCACTCCTATAGACAATGGAGGCAGCATGGAGCATGTTCTTCCACCACCGCTCCTATAGACAATGGAGGCAGCATGGAGCATGTTCTTCCACCGCTCCTATAGACAATGGAGGCAGCATGGAGCATGTTCTTCCACCACAGCTCCTATAGACAATGGAGGCAGCATGGAGCATGTTCTTCCACCGCTCTTATAGACAATGGAGGCAGCATGGAGCATGTTCTCCCACCGCTCCTATAGACAATGGAGGCAGCATGGAGCATGTTCTTCCACCACCGCTCCTATAGACAGTGGAGGCAGCATGGAGCATGTTCTTCCACCACCGCTCCTATAGACAGTGGAGGCAGCATGGAGCATGTTCTTCCACCACCGCTCCTATAGACAATGGAGGCAGCATGGAGCATGTTCTCCCACCGCTCCTATAGACAATGGAGGCAGCATGGAGCATGTTCTTCCACCACCGCTCCTATAGACAATGGAGGCAGCATGGAGCATGTTCTTCCACCACCGCTCCTATAGACAATGGAGGCAGCATGGATCATGTTCTTCCACCACAGCTCCTATAGACAATGGAGGCAGCATGGATCATGTTCTTCCACCACAGCTCCTATAGACAATGGAGGCAGCATGGAGCATGTTCTTCCACCACCGCTCCTATAGACAATGGAGGCAGCATGGAGCATGTTCTTCCACCACCGCTCCTATAGACAATGGAGGCAGCATGGAGCATGTTCTTCCACCGCTCCTATAGACAATGGAGGCAGCATGGAGGATATTCTTCCACTACCGCTCCTATAGACAATGGAGGCAGCATGGAGCATGTTCTTCCACCGCTCCTATAGACAATGGAGGCAGCATGGAACATGTTCTTCCACCACAGCTCCTATAGACAATGGTGGCAGCATGGAGCATGTTCTTCCACCACCACTCCTATAGACAATGGAGGCAGCATGGAGCATGTTCTTCCACCACCGCTCCTATAGACAATGGAGGCAGCATGGAGCATGTTCTTCCACCGCTCTTATAGACAGTGGAGGCAGCATAGAGCATGTTCTTCCACCACCGCTCCTATAGACAATGGAGGCAGCATGGAGCATGTTCTCCCACCGCTCCTATAGACAATGGAGGCAGCATGGAGCATGTTCTTCCACCACCGCTCCTATAGACAATGGAGGCAGCATGGAGCATGTTCTTCCACCGCTCCTATAGACAATGGAGGCAGCATGGAGCATGTTCTTCCACCACAGCTCCTATAGACAATGGAGGCAGCATGGAGCATGTTCTTCCACCGCTCTTATAGACAATGGAGGCAGCATGGAGCATGTTCTCCCACCGCTCCTATAGACAATGGAGGCAGCATGGAGCATGTTCTTCCACCACCGCTCCTATAGACAGTGGAGGCAGCATGGAGCATGTTCTTCCACCACCGCTCCTATAGACAGTGGAGGCAGCATGGAGCATGTTCTTCCACCACCGCTCCTATAGACAATGGAGGCAGCATGGAGCATGTTCTCCCACCGCTCCTATAGACAATGGAGGCAGCATGGAGCATGTTCTTCCACCACCGCTCCTATAGACAATGGAGGCAGCATGGAGCATGTTCTTCCACCACAGCTCCTATAGACAATGGAGGCAGCATGGAGCATGTTCTTCCACCACCGCTCCTATAGACAATGGAGGCAGCATGGAGCATGTTCTTCCACCGCTCCTATAGACAATGGAGGCAGCATGGAGCATGTTCTTCCACCACCGCTCCTATAGACAGTGGAGGCAGCATGGAGCATGTTCTTCCACCACCGCTCCTATAGACAATGGAGGCAGCATGGAGCATGTTCTCCCACCGCTCCTATAGACAATGGAGGCAGCATGGAGCATGTTCTTCCACCACCGCTCCTATAGACAATGGAGGCAGCATGGAGCATGTTCTTCCACCGCTCCTATAGACAATGGAGGCAGCATGGAGGATATTCTTCCACCGCTCCTATAGACAGTGGAGGCAGCATGGAGCACGTTCTTCCACCACCGCTCCTATAGACAGTGGAGGCAGCATGGAGCATGTTCTTCCACCACCGCTCCTATAGACAATGGAGGCAGCATGGAGCATGTTCTTCCACCACAGCTCCTATAGACAATGGAGGCAGCATGGAGCATGTTCTCCCACCGCTCCTATAGACAATGGAGGCAGCATGGAGCATGTTCTTCCACCACCGCTCCTATAGACAATGGAGGCAGCATGGAGCATGTTCTTCCACCGCTCTTATAGACAATGGAGGCAGCATGGAGCATGTTCTCTCACCGCTCCTATAGACAATGGAGGCAGCATGGAGCATGTTCTTCCACCACCACTCCTATAGACAGTGGAGGCAGCATGGAGCATGTTCTTCCACCACCGCTCCTATAGACAGTGGAGGCAGCATGGAGCATGTTCTTCCACCACTGCTCCTATAGACAATGGAGGCAGCATGGAGCATGTTCTCCCACCGCTCCTATAGACAATGGAGGCAGCATGGAGCATGTTCTTCCACCACCGCTCCTATAGACAATGGAGGCAGCATGGAGCATGTTCTTCCACCACAGCTCCTATAGACAATGGAGGCAGCATGGAGCATGTTCTTCCACCACCGCTCCTATAGACAATGGAGGCAGCATGGAGCATGTTCTTCCACCGCTCTTATAGACAATGGAGGTAGCATGGAGCATGTTCTCCCACCGCTCCTATAGACAATGGAGGCAGCATGGAGCATGTTCTTCCACCACCGCTCCTATAGACAGTGGAGGCAGCATGGAGCATGTTCTTCCACCACCGCTCCTATAGACAGTGGAGGCAGCATGGAGCATGTTCTTCCACCACCGCTCCTATAGACAATGGAGGCAGCATGGAGCATGTTCTCCCACCGCTCCTATAGACAATGGAGGCAGCATGGAGCATGTTCTTCCACCACCGCTCCTATAGACAATGGAGGCAGCATGGAGCATGTTCTCCCACCGCTCCTATAGACAATGGAGGCAGCATGGAGCATGTTCTTCCACCGCTCCTATAGACAATGGAGGCAGCATGGAGCATGTTCTTCCACCACCACTCCTATAGACAATAGAGGCAGCATGGAGCATGATCTCCCACCACCGCTCCTATAGACAGTGGAGGCAGCATGGAGCATGTTCTTCCACCACCGCTCCTATAGACAATGGAGGCAGCATGGAGCATGTTCTCCCACCGCTCCTATAGACAATGGAGGCAGCATGGAGCATGTTCTTCCACCACTGCTCCTATAGACAGTGGAGGCAGCATGGAGCATGTTCTTCCACCACCACTCCTATCGACAATGGAGGCAGCATGGAGCATGATCTCCCACCACCGCTCCTATAGACAGTGGAGGCAGCATGGAGCATGTTCTTCCACCACCGCTCCTATAGACAATGGAGGCAGCATGGAGCATGTTCTTCCACCACCGCTCCTATAGACAGTGGAGGCAGCATGGAGCATGTTCTTCCACCACCGCTCCTATAGACAGTGGAGGCAGCATGGAGCATGTTCTTCCACCACCGCTCCTATAGACAATGGAGGCAGCATGGAGCATGTTCTTCCTCCGCTCCTATAGACAATGGAGGCAGCATGGAGCATGATCTCCCACCACCGCTCCTATAGACAATGGAGGCAGCATGGAGCATGTTCTTCCACCACCGCTCCTATAGACAGTGGAGGCAGCATGGAGCATGATCTTCCACCATCGCTCCTATAGAGTGGAGGCAGTAGTGGCTGGACATGCTACATTTACATAAAGGACAGTGGGAGCCCCTAAATCATGATTGGAGGGTGCTCCAGTGGTTGGACCATAAGAGATCATATATTTATCATTATCTGCCCTGTGTAGAAGTCATGTATGTTATTTATGGACAACCCATTTATGGTTTAATTTTAATAATCCTCTACCCCAGTAGACTGTGGGTTGAAAATGACTGTTTAAACCAAGTACAGACGCTCGGAGTATCATGGTGGGGCCAATCCTTCATAGACACCTTCCCTCCTTCCTGTTTTCCCTTTATCTGCTTCCCCCTCCTCTTCCTTGATTGACATCTCAGGCTTCATTGAGGCAGAGAAGGGCAGAAATAGATGGGAGCCAAGCAGGTGGGAAGGTGGATGTAAATGACTGGCCCCAATACGGCCGTATGAGGGCTTGTTATTTGGCTGGACAAGCTGTACTTTTGAATTACACTATTGATTTTAACATAGTGTAAAAAAAAAACAGGGAAAAAAATCCAAGTGCGGTGAAATTGCAAAAAAAACTTATACAATTTCACAATTCTCCAGGTCATTAGACACCAAACACGTCTATGTTCTTTTTTATCTAAGTGGTTAAAAAAAATCCAAACTTGGTTAAAAAAGAAAAAAAATTGCGCCATTTTGCGATACCCGTAGCGTCTCCATTTTTCGTGATCTGGGGTCGGGTGAGGGCTTATTTTTTGCGTGCCGAGCTGACATTCTTAAATGATGCCAGATGTGCAGATACAATCTTTTGATCGCCCGTTACTACATTTTAATGCAATGTCGCAGCAACCAAAAAAACATAATTCTGGCGTTTTGACTTTTTTTCTCGCTACACCGTTTAGCGATCAGGTTAATCCTTTTTTTATTGATAGATCGGGCGATTCTCAATGCCGCGATACTATAGATGTGTACGTTTGATTTTTTTTTTTGTTTTACTTTGAATGGGGCGAAAGGGAGGTGATTTGAACTTTTAGCTTTTTTTATTTTTTAAAAATGTGTTTTTTGTTACTTTTTGCATGCTTCAATAGTCTCCATACAAACTGCCACAATCCGATCGGCTCTGCTACATACAGGTGATGATCAGATCACCTGCATGTAGCAGAATACCTCACTTGCTATGAGCGTTGACCACCAGGCGGTGCTCATAGCAACCCAGCAGTGCCAACCATAGAGGTCTGCAGGAGACCTCTGGTTGTCATGCCAACCCATTGGTGACCCACGATCACATGACAGAGGTCACTGATGGGCGGATTTCCGGCACGATTGCCGGAAGAGCATGTTAAATGCCGCTGTCAGCGGCATTTAACGGGTTAATAGCCACGGGTGGATCGCGCTTCCACCCGTGGATATTCCAGGCACATGTCAGCTGTTGAAAACAGCTGACATGTGCCAGAAAGATGTGGACTCACCGCCGAAGCCCACATCAAAGGTAGAGAGTCCAACATCGGCGTACTATTACACCCGATGTCGGAAAGAAGTTAAAGGCACATCATGTGAGAGGAAAGATGCAGGATCAGCGCCAGAGCCTGCATTAAAGTCAGGAACTCAACATCAAATGTTGTGAAGGAGTTATACAGTTAAAGGCCAATCTTCTGTTGACATCGTATCATGAAAGCAGCTTCATCTCTTCTGCTCTGCTCTGCTGATGGGGTGTGACTGCTGAGGTCATGCTGATTGACAGCTGGCTCCCTGCTGCCTACCTACAGGGAGTCAGCAGCCATTTGGCATGACATCGGCAGTGATGTCCCATCAACAGAGCATTGTGGAATGGAAGAGCTGCTCTGTTGACGTAAAGTCAAAAGAAGGAAGAGAATCGCCGGCAAGAAGGGTCCGTGACCACGCTGAGCCTGTACAAGGGGTCTGTGACCACGCTGAGCCTGTACAAGGGGTCTGTGACCACGCTGAGCCTGTACAAGGGGTCCATGACCACGCTGGGCCTGTACAAGGGATCCGTGACCACGCTGAGCCTGTACAAGGGGTCGTGACCACGCTGAGCCTGCCCAAGGGGTCTGTGACCACACTGAGCCTGTACAAGGGGTCCGTGACCACACTGAGCCTGCACAAGGGGTCCATGACCACGCTGGGCCTGTACAAGGGATCCGTGACCACGCTGAGCCTGTACAAGGGGTCGTGACCACGCTGAGCCTGCACAAGGCGTCCGTGACCACGCTGAGCCTGTACAAGGGGTCCGTGACCACGCTGAGCCTGCACAAGGGGTCCGTGACCACGCTGAGCCTGTACAAGGGGTCTGTGACCACGCTGAGCCTGTACAAGGGGTCCGTGACCACGCGGGGCCTGTACAAGGGGTCCGTGACCACGCTGGGCCTGTACAAGGGGTCCGTGACCACGCTGAGCCTGTAGAAGGGGTCCGTGACCACACTGAGCTTGTACAAGGGGTCCATGACCACACTGAGCCTGTAAAAGCAGTCCGTTACCACGCCGAGCCTGTACAAGGGGTCCGTGACCACGCCGAACCTGTATAAGGGGTCCGTGACCACGCCGAGCCTTCACAGATCAGGGCAAGGCAGAACAATTAGCAACTGCTTGCCTGTAAGTGCTTAACCATTTAAGAAAAAAAATACAAAAGTCCAGAATCGCCCCTTTAAAAATTGACAATACATTATATTATTATTTTGCAAAAAGTCATCAGCAAGGATTTACAATAAATATTTTCGTACAGTATGTCTGTATGAAACGCTTTGAAACAACATGAGAAAATCCCACCACAATGCAGAGCTCCAGTAACGTAAAATCACAGTATAGAGAAGAAAGCAATGCGCAAGACAAGCAGGAAACAGGTATGGCTAATGAAACAAAGCAATCTACTGTGAGGATCTTGTTGGTGTAAATTAGCATGTAAGACAAAGGCTGCATGTGACAAGCGCCCACGCATCCCTCAGAAAAGAAGTTGCTCAATAGCAGAAGTGGGGCTTGTCAAGCGCCTATGATCAGGTTACAAAGCAGTTTCCACACAGACTGGCAATAACATTCAGTCAAAACAGTGTTATCACTGAGCTGCCGGGTATGACAGTATCCTAACACACGGGAGCGGAGGAATGCCGGGTATGACAGTATCCTAACACACGGGAGCGGAGGACTGGAAGAGAGGATCTCCTGTGAGGATACCGATACGAGCTCGGCAGCGAGAAATAAACCACAAACCCATGCATTACCTGTTAGTGAGAGCTGCAGGAAGGAGCAGACAGGCCCTGGACGTCACCTACATGTGCACTGTTGGGCCGTACGACAGGAAGGTGTCCCCATATACACTACATGGACATGAGGATTGGGGACACCTACAAGAGCTTCTATGACCTCCCATTCCAGAGCCGTAGACATTAATGCGGAGTACGTGTTCCTTTTGCAGATATAACAGCTCCCACTCTTCTGGGAAGGTTTTCTACAGAATTTTGGAGGTGTCTACAGGAATTTTTGCCCATTTATCCAGAAGAGCATTTGTGAGGTCAAACACTGATGTTGAACGACAAGCTTACAGGTTGAGAAGCTGAGGTTGAGGTCAGGGCTCTGTGCGTTGGGTCAAGTTTTTCCAGACCAATCTCATCCATCGTGACTTTGAGGATCTTGCTTTGTGCTCGTTGGCACAGTTATGGTGGAACAGAAAAGGGCCTTCACCAAACTGTTCCCATAGAGATGGAAGCTATAATTGTCCAAAAGGTCTTCTATGCTGAAGAATTAGGATTTCAATTCACTAGAACTAAGGGGCTGAAGCCGACCTGTGAAAAACACCCCTATAGCATTATCCCTCTTCCACCAAAATGTACCGGAGGCATAATGTAATCAGGCACATAATGTTCTCCTGACATTCACCAAACCCAGACCAGTCTATCAAACTGACAAGCGAGTACTGTCACTCCATAGAACACATTTTCACTGCTCTAGTGGTGGCAGCTTTACACCTAATATTGTGCTTGGTGATGTAAGGCTTGCATAGAGCTCCTCCACCATGGAAGTCCATGCCATGAGTCTCCCAGTAAGTATATAGTTTTTGTGCCGATGTTACTGCCAGAGGAGGAATTTTGATGACTTTTCTGCCCTCTGCTCCTGTAAGGTTAAGTGGTCTCCACTTTGTGGCGGAGTTGCTGTGGTCCCTACCACCTTCTAATAATTTCACTCATATATGATGGTTGAATATTTAGGAAGGAAGAAAGGAAATGACCTGATTTTTTACACCAGAGGTGGCTCCTATTAACAGATCACGCCAATATCAGTGCTCTCTTTCGGATTAGACTTTTTTTTTAGAAATATTAGTAAAAGCCAAATGAATGGAGCCTATGGATTTGTTCTACATTTCGTTCCTGGCTCATGCAGTAAACGTACTCCGCACACCCAATGGGAACAGAGCCTTATAGGAAATGCTCTGATTTTTCCGTCACACAACTTACTTTATTGCTCTTTAATTCCTAGATTAGGTTTTCCTAAATGTATTGTAAAACCTGAAACCAATAATAGCTAAGATAGAGGCACTCAAGAAAACTGCAGACACATGCCGCTTACCGTCCCATGACTGGACTGTAATGGTGACAAAAAAACTGAAAGTAAGAAAGCAGCATGGAGACAAGGAAATCAGTACACATTATAGGATGGGACATCCAAACATGGGATCTGTCACTAGACTTCACAACACAAACTCCATACTAAACACTTATCTGGTTGAGACTGGTGTACTTACCTTTAAAATCCCTTTCAAATTGCCCACGTAATCCTCAAATTACAAAGTGACATTTTTAGGAGTCTGGCTAAAACGCTAATTTCAATATTGGGCTAGAAAAGTTTAAAAATCGACTACACAGCCATTTTGAAATTGATTTTCAAAGTAAATACAACAGCCTCTTAAGGTCTAAGATCTAAGCACCTTGTATTGTGACATCTGAATACAGATCCACTTTAACATTTCATGAGCACAAGCCGATTATCTAGTGTTTGTAGAGAAATATAAATTAAAGGGAACCTGCCAGCAGGATTTATCACTATAAAGTAAAGGTATGGACATAATGGCGCCATTACACTGATTAAACGCATACCTTTTTTTGCAAGAAATCAGATCAGTGATTTTTTTTTTTTTAAATCATGGTTTTAAATTTTCTACTGATTACGTCTTCTGTGCATCACAAATACTCAGTGTGACCTGTAGAAACACAGAAGGCAGGCGGAGGGCCGGAGCAGAAAAAGACCCAGCCCCCCAGGCCCGCCCCGATGCACAGAAGACGTCATCAGAAGGAAATGTGAAACCGGGATTCAAAAAGAACCACTGATCGGATTCCTCCAACAAAGGTATCAGTTTAATCCGTGTAATAGCGCCGTTGTGGCCATACCTTTTCTTTATAGTGATAAATACTAGTGTCAGGTTCTCTTTAATTATTATCGTTCTTAGGATCACTCTGGGAATTGAAGGAGTACCTACCCTTTTTGCTTTTCGAATATGTGACAGGGCCTAAAATACCCAGCAGATCGGTGGGGATTTAGATCCTGATCGATCACTCAAAACACTTGTCACATGTGGGTGGTATCAGATTCTTCTCGGGTGCGTGAGCAATCTCCACCTCTGTCAGAAGGCGCTGTAAAGATGGAACACATCCCAGAGGTGGTCGGGCCAAGGAATCTCAGCGTGAGTAATCCTCGCTGCCGATACCTCCTGGTTCATACATCGCGAAGATAGGAGGAAAGCAGGAGCTGCAGATCATCATGGGAGCTAGAGAAGGGCAGTCACACTCTTTTTGACATGCAGCATCACTTGCTCCACTCAACAAAAAGAGGATCCCAAATGGGTCCTTATCAGTTAACACAGGTGAGAACATATCTGACATAAAATCAGGGACGCCAAAACTATGCCCACTCACGATGGATACCATGCCCACTCACGGTGGATACCATGCCCACTCACGGTGGATACCATGCCCACTCACGGTGGATACCATGCCCACTCACGGTGGATACCATGCCCACTCACGGTGGATATCATGCCCACTCACGGTGGATACCATGCCCACTCACGGTGGATACCATGCCCACTCACGGTGGATACCATGCCCACTCACGGTGGATGCCAATCACATATCTTGTTGGAAGGAAAACACAGTGCAAGGAGAGGATATAAGAAGGACAAAGACTGTTGTAAAATAACCAAGAAATTAGAGAACTTGGTCAGAAATCTTTTTACTATGGGCTTGGCAATGCAAAGAGACAGCCATTGTCCCATCCCTCCTTCCAATGTGCCTCTCTTTCCTAAATCCTCTTTACTCCTAGATGCTCCCATTGGGGATAAAATTACCATAGCCAAGCCCACCCAAGATGTCATTGTTTGATTATAGGTTCTTTTTGTTGATCGGAGGAAACAAGTTCATCAAAAAGTGCTGCAAAGACCATCATGATCTGCAGCTCCTGCTCTCCACACTGTATGAACCTGTAGGCAGTGAGGATTACTCACGCTGAGAATCCTTGGCCTGACCTCCTCTGGGGCGGTTTCTGAGTGCTTCACCTCTGAGACGCCTTTTACTTATGATTGGCCAGCGTCACAGAGGTGTAAATAGTACACGCCCGTTACAGCCCACGTGACGAAAGGGAAAATTTAGATAAGCTATCAGCTCATATATCTGGAACAACAAAGTCCATTTTTAGCAAAAGGGAAAAAATAGTTATTCAGATCTTCAGCCCCTATCTTAGAATGTAGCCAGTATAAAAGGTAAGAATTCATAAAATACTCCCTTTAAAGGCAACCTTTCAGCAAAAAAACCCCCAAAACATTATTTAACTGCAGACATAGTGCTAATCTGCAGGTAAATACACTTTTCAACATATCCAGGTATCCAACCTCAAATTCAGCTGTGGTGGGAAAAAATTAAGTCATATTCTCCCTATAGCTGATCACTTCCAGTCATCGGGGCGGCAAAGGGGGAAGTAATCCGTCAGTGCTCACTACTCAGTAATCAGACCCCTGTTCTATGACTGACAGGCAGCTCTGTGTCTACAGACACCGCAGAGGAGGATGTCAGTAATAGAGCAGGATGTCAGCCATGGAGCAGGATGTCAGCCATGGAGCAGGATGTCAGCCATGGAGCAGGATGTCAGCCATGGAGCAGGATGTCAGCCATGGAGCAGGATGTCAGCCATGGAGCAGGATGTCAGCCATGGAGCAGGATGTCAGCCATGGAGCAGGATGTCAGCCATGGAGCAGGATGTCAGCCATGGAGCAGGATGTCAGCCATGGAGCAGGATGTCAGCCATGGAGCAGGATGTCAGCCATGGAGCAGGATGTCAGCCATGGAGCAGGATGTCAGCCATGGAGCAGGATGTCAGCCATGGAGCAGGATGTCAGCCATGGAGCAGGATGTCAGCCATGGAGCAGGATGTCAGTCATGGAGCAGGATGTCAGCCATGGAGCAGGATTTCAGCCATGGAGCAGGATGTCAGCCATGGAGCAGGATGTCAGCCATGGAGCAGGGAGTGTGATCACACTGCACTGGTGTCGTCCCGATAAATGTAAGCAAACGAGTGTAGGGGGATTTTGACTTTGTTTTCTCCCTGCAGCCACAATTCCAATTAGGATGCCACATATTTAAAATCAGATTTAGATAGTATGGCTGCAGGGAAATATCATTTTTCTTTTTGCTTGTCTATACTGACAAGTTTCTTTAAAGTAAATGGATACACACAGGAATATATTTGAATACCTTTGGATATTCACATACAACCAACAGAGACCAGAAACGAGAGGTCAGAAGGGCCTTACTACTAACAACTTATCAGCAATGGGAACAGTCAGTAACAAAACAAATGTTGGGAGCTTTACAGGGAGAAGCTGATGCTATAGTGCAGATTTCTGATCCTGAAACAGGAGGTCAGTCCAGACTTGGGGTAAAAGTAAAAAAAAAAAAAAAAATTGTGGACTACAAACCTTACTTCAAGTTTCTCAATATCTTCTTCCTCTACTTGAAACTGGGATTTCTTAGTGTAACTGCTTGACCTTGTCACCTAGAAAAAAAAAACAGAATAAAGTTTATTACTGTAAATGTTCTATACCGAAGTTTCAGCAATGTCTTAAAGAGAAAGGGAAGGGAGAACGAGAAGAAAAAAAAGAGTATGAAGGCAAAGATCCTATAAAATACAGAGTGACCTTTATTGGTCATTCTTGTATAATCAAGAAAATATGCCATGACAGGGATTTACTCCATAATGAACTTGTGTGCAGACTGCTAACTATTTGAAACAAATGCTATAAAAACAACCCCCCCCAAAAAAGACACTCCCCTGATACACAAGATTAATTAATATAAAAAACTCTGCAATCTTCATTCACCTCAAAGTAGAATTTCTCATTAAATTGCGGATTGCTTGTCTTCTTCTTCACTTTCGTTTTCTTTTGATCATTTCTGAAAATCAAGGAGTCACAAAGCTCATCAAGATACAAAGGAAGTAGGCTTCACAAAACAATCACAAAGATGGACATTTATAGGTTTCCATCATGGTGACTGTTATTTTACCACTACTTTTTTTTTTCTGGTAAAAATGACGGAAACTTTGACAAAGACCCCAAACAAGTCTCCAATACATACTGTGTGTGTACAAAGCCTGGTTTTGCTTTTTTTTCCTAATACGTCAACATTTCTGGACCATTTATATGTCATACCCATAGACACACACACTATGGCCAGTTCCACAGGAAGCCAATGAACATAGGAGTATTTTTTTTCAAGTGCAGTAGAAACCCCAGAGAACTGGGGAAATGTCAGCTAAACACATGGAAAGCATATAAACTTAAAGGGGTACTCCCAGAGTTAAAAGTTACCCCCTACACATATTAATGATTGCTGGGACTGCCAAGAACAAAGCTCTGTAGATCCCAGTCTAGACTAGAGCCACGATGATCATGCTCCACCTCCATTGCTTTCATTGTCTTTGTGACTACTGGAAAGAGTCGAGCATCCAGCTTTCTCCAGAAGCACCATAGACAATGAAGGGAGAGGAGGTCGAGTGTGCTGCAGAGCCCTGATCTTAAGATCACTGGGGATGGACACTTTCAGACACCCACTGATCAGTAAGCTATGCCTTATCCTAAGGATAGGGAATAACTTGCACTTCTGGGAATCCATTTTAATGGTTCCCTTTCTCGGACCAATCAGGTGTGCAAATAAAACACAACTGGGTCCGTGTGCAGCTCTGAGCTCAGATGCATCGTGGATTGGTGCAGGAGCCGCCGTCATCTGGACGTGGCCTCATACTGTACAAAAAACACAGGTCTGCTCCTCCTTAGAATGGCATTTACCTAGAAGGGCCAACAAGAGACACCGAGGCATATGGATCGCAGCTCTGCCCGTTCACTAGCGGCAGCCCCTCACATTCTACAATACTGAAAAAAAAGAAGAAATATGTTCATGCCTTTAGATGGTTCCTAAAAATTACTTTATTCTGGTATTCACATACAGAGGAATAAATTAGTCTCTTTTCAAGTGTATATATAATGTATATATGCAAGATAAAAAAAATAAAAATAATTTAAAAAAATGCATTTAAAGGGCTTTTGCCACAATTAAAGAACAATTGCTTTAAAGAGGTTTTCCCATAAACAAAAGTACATTTTAATTAATAGATCGCGAAATAATAATAAGTTCCACAATTGGATGTGTTTATTTATATAAAATGTTCCTGTGCTGAGATAATCTTATACATGTGCCCCTGCTGTGTTCTGTGTAATGGCCGGGTCTGACCGTGCAGGAACATGGTCTGATCATACCACAGCTCCTGGGCAGGGGAGGAAGCAAAAGAGAGGATACAGACAGGACAGCACGGGATCACAGCATTTTGTAAGGTAAAACATTTCTCTGCCTGTTTTTAAACAATGTTTAACTACAAAGAAAGAATCATTTGCTGCTCATAAAAGTCTATGGAGAAGGGAATAGGGAGAAGCTAGAGAAAGGCAGATATTCTGCTGCAAGTTCACATGACACAACAGCTACACTTTAAAAGGTCCTGACTGCACGATGGCAGCTAGGCTCATCCTTCAGCATTTCAGAAAAAAATATACTTTAAAGGTCTGGGCCTGCCCCGGCTGTCTCTTCCCAGCGCAGGTGTATTACTATGTAAGAGGCCAGTCAGTCACAGGCAGCGGTGCTGGGAGGAGCCGGCCAGAGATGGCACTGGACTAGTGTCCTTTCTCCCTATAAATAAGTATAAAAATATATGTGGCTGCAATCATCCAGGAAAAATTTGATTCTTGCTGCTAGTAGATTGAGCAACAAGAATTGGGCAACAGGTTCCCTTCAAAAATATTTTTAAGAGGATGCACGCCAGCAGCTCCGCCAACGCTGCAGGTGGGCCAGTAAGAAGGCTTTATACAGGTCCAAACTAAAAGCAGCTAACCCACTAGGTGCCAATCTTGCTGTCTAAAATAATATACCGCAGGTGGATCGAATAACGGCATCAGGGTGAATGGAGAGTAAACTAATGGCCATTTATTCATAGTGTAAGTGCCCTGAGGTGCAATCCTGGCAGTAAAGGGGCCAGCTTTAAAGTCTGGACTCCTAAAATCACATTGTGTGACCCTTTTTGGCATTTCAGAGGGTAGAAAAATATGTAAACCACTGCCATTTCAGCACCAATAAGATACAAATTATTAGAGAATTTGTCAAGAAACCTAGTACAGGATGATCTCAAGCAGCAAGATGTAAAATATAGAGAAGCACAATGGCTGCCGATTAGGAGACGCAGCTTTGCGGTTTGCATAAGGTTTATAAAGCCGGTGAATTCATGGCATTCTTTGTCCCTGGCAGACGGGCAGAAGAGGTTAACTGTAATTTGTATTTATTCAAAGCCTCTGTACAGCCGCCTACGCTTCCTCTCTGTGCGCGGGACGGAAAAAAGGAAGTGTCCTGGTGGCTTTGAGAGCTGGTCATACTGACCACGGAGCATTGCTCACTGCACACGTGCACCGTCCGCCCAGATATACTTACTGTACCATAAGCTGCTGCACCGAGCCATTGTCAGTAATCAGCTCATTTAGCTTCAGCTCCAGGTGGACTTTTCCCTGCGAGACAGAACAATTACACGTTAGCTGCTGGGAGGCTGCGAACACCGGCATCTTACAGCTCATGAGTCACAGGGAAAGGACACGTGATGGGGACAGAGGGGAGAAGGAAAATGCATTAACGGGAAAGGATCGAGGGCACAACTGCACGGCCGGGGGAACAGATATTTCAGATTTCAACCCTTTCATTGCATTGCAAAAAAGCAAAATTAGTATACGACTGATACAACTGTTCTGGTTCATTACTACGAGTATCTGCAGGCTTCCAGAGCACAATGGACCCATCATCAGCCAAGTTTACTAAGGTTCTGACCTATACAGGACCAGTCAAAAGTCTGGACACATTTCTCAACGTAATGGTTTCTCTTGTTATTATTGGAATGTGCAGATTGAAGATTCAGACTGAAGGCAGCAAAACCATAAAGAACCACATATGGAAACAAGGAGTAAAGAAACATGGTCGAAACAAAACGGAGTATGTGTTACATTTTATATTCTTCAAAAGTAACCCCCTTTAACTCAGATAACAGCTCTACACACCCATGGCGTTGTCTCAAGTAGCTTCATCGGGTCATCCCCTGGAATGGCTTCCTAAGAACAGGTATGCCTCATCAAGAGGTACATTTGTAGAATCGCCGATCTTCAGAAAGTGTCTGAGACAATCTGCTGTGTTTTGCAGAGCTAGTGTTGGCACACATCTCCATACAGTACTGAGCCCTATTCCACAACGCTTCTAAAGCCAGAATATGGCAAGAACCACTCAACTAAGTAAAGAGAAACAAGAGCCCACCATTGCTTTAAGACATAAAGCTCAGTAAATCTCCAAAATTGCTAGAACCTTGAAGGTTTCCACTGCAATCATAAGAACCATCAATCGCGAAGGTGAAACTGGCTCTCATGGAGACCGCCACAGGAATGGAAGATGAAAAATTACTACTTCTGCCTCAGAAACCCCAAATTGACAGCACTTCAATTCCAGGTGATGACTTGATGAAGATGCTTGAGAGGATGGCAAGTGGGTGTAATGCTCTCATCAAAGTAAAAGGGGGTACTTTGAGGTTTACCGTATTATATATTCCGGTGTGTTTCTTTAATTCTTGTTTCCATATGTGTTTTGCTACTTTCAGACTTAATCTACAATGTGCACATTCCAATAAAAGCAAAGTAAACCAATGTATGAACGGGTGTGTTCACACTTTGCCTGGTACTCTATGTATTTAACATAGATTTATCTGGATAACTTGTTACATTATTCCTTTTGCTTTACATCCTATTTTAGCACTGCTTTCCCGCACAGGTATACCATACTTTCAATGGAATTAACATATTTGTGTTTCCACCTTTTAGTCATTTTATATAAAAGACCTAAAGCGGTGTATGGGAACTATGACTACGCAATAAAATCCTATTAGGGTAAGTATCATTTTACAGATAAACATGCAGCATGCTCAGACTTTACTTTTTTATGCTTTTCTAGGTACTGTATTTTGCAGATTTTTTTTCTGAAAAACCTCTAAAAAAACCCTATACTAAAATAGGCTCACAATGTGATTCCCCCTCTCAGATACAAATTGGTTCCAAATTCAAAGGAAGACAATTACGTCCTAAGGACATTTTATGTAGTGCTGTAACCTGGAGGAGACTCATATAAGAAGGATAAAGCATCGCACCACAAAGAACACCAGTAAAACAACCACTTTACTGTATATTCATGACCAAATGATGAATACGTGTGCGCGTCTGATCACATACAAACAGCTGTACCAACCACATGTCAAGATCATTCAATTTAGTGATATAAAAAATTCCTGTTCTCCATCCATTGTACCATCGTGCACTAATCGTTACCAAGCCTACTGATCGCAATGAGCTTATGATGATCACAGACCACCCTTTATCGTGTATCCTAGGAAATGTAGTGGTAAAGGACCCCCAGTTGGTAACGTTTCACATGGGGGAGTAGAGTATAAAATATTAGACCGTCATGTAAAAGTTCACCAGTATAGGGCAGCGCAACAGCAAGTGCGGCAACAGCAAGCGCGGCAACAGCAAATGCGGCAACAGCAAGCGCGGCAACAGCAAACGCGGCAACAGCAAACGCGGCAACCGCAAGCGCGGCAACCGCAAGCGCGGCAGCAGCAAGCGCGGCAGCAGCAAGCGCGACAACAGCAAGCGCGGCAGCAGCAGCTCTAACCTGTTTCTTTGTTGCAGATCAAATGTTTTTTTGTTTTTTTTTATTGTCTTTGGCTCAATCTCGAGCCACAGTGAAAGCAGTAAAAACAAAAAAAAGAATTGATCAACAACAAAGAAGCAGACTGCAGTTGCTGCATGTGTTTTTTATGGCAAAATGCTGGTAAAATTTTACTCCAATACTTTATACTCTACACCCCATGTAAAAGGTCACCAACCGGGGGGAACCTTTACAACTATATACGCTAATAGGATACATGAAAACTTATTTAGGATGACCTAAAAATGTATGTTAGTTGTAGGTAAAACTCCTTGTGCAAAATAGACATTTGCAGACTAGACATGAGGACAGAAAGAGGAGAAGCTCAAAAGAGGATGAAAAAGCAGATTATTATTGCTACATATTAATACATGTCCATATCACTGATCGACTATCACTTTTACCAAATTGTTTCCCAAATTGACAGAAAATGAACCATTGTTTATCCCTCAGGATCACTGGATGTCCCAGCAGTAAGTTCTTCAGAAATCAGCAAGTCCCTGAGAAAACAATCTTTAAATGGATGAGCTCATCTTCATTCTTCAAGAGGCAAGGCTTTAATACTAGAGGTCAAGGCCATGGTGAATTTGGGTACACCTTGACGCTGATGGGATGGCTTTTACGTTTTAAAAAATAAATAAATAAAAAAATAACGGTGTTTACGAAGTACTCTATTTATGTGCACTACTGCTTTTATTTACAGCAGGTCAGATGTTCATTTTTTACTTTTGTCTGTTTAGTGGCCAGTGTGAACATGCTCCTATTTTGCATGCATACCAACTTATACTCCAATTCATTTTTTTTCGGGTTTAGTTTCAGGTTTCCACACTTAGTGTAGGTAATGGTGTGGCCTCCCTTTCTTTGAGCTGGACATTACATTTATATAGCTTCCCATTTGCTGTGTGTCCATGTTCAGGACCCAGTCTTGCTCAGCCCTTTTTCACACTGTCGCCACCATGACGCATAGTAAGGTTTTAATTCTAGAGGTTAGGACCATCCTGAATTTAGGTACACCTTGACGCTGGTGAGATGGCTTTTACACTTTTTTTTTATTTTTTAATCAAAACCGGTGTTTACTATGTACCCCATTTATTTATATGCACTATTGCTTTTACTTTTTTACTTATAGCAGGGTAGTTGCTCATTTTGCTTCTGTGTTAGGTTTTGTTCATTCTTCTAGAGCACGCAGCTTCTCCACCTCCCGGCTTCCTGTTTATTGGGGGTGATGTGCTCCTGCAGACTGATACTTTACCGTCAGCACAGGTCGTTTTGCCTCTGCGTCACACTAGTGTTGGGACACTGAAGCAGGCCTGATCCCCCAAGCTTTAGAGAGACGTTTGCAAGCTGAATAGAAAACAGCTTGTATGTGCGCGATTCTTACCTAAAAAAAATGGCCACTCTGATGGGCAAACTAGGCAATGAGCAATAAACTACATAATAAAAAATACTCTTCTTTTTTTTTTTTTTAAAGCTTCCAATTTAAGAAACTTGTTGTCCAAAGGGGATTCCTAAAAACCAGAAGGGATGGAAGTCATCGATCTACATGAACACAGATGGTGCTGTAACTGTATCTATGCTCATCAAACTATGGTCTTATGCTGAAAATCCAGATTGGTTGCCTCAATAAGTCATGTGCGCCGCACACCGATGAATACACTTGTGCCGCTATGTGATGTACTGTCTGTTCTTATCATAGGATCATCTAAACTTGTGAGAAAAGTATTTGCGAGGTCATTCTTGACTTATCTCTGCACGTACAAGGGCTGTTAGACTAAAGGTCCTCCTAGATATTAGATAAAAGTTGGCCGAAATCCTTACTTTCGGCAGAAGCAGTCACCCATCTGAGGTATACGGGGGCCTCCAATGGCTTCAGCCAAATTTGCTCTAATTGTATTTCAACTCCTGATCAATTTCTTCATTTATTGGAAGAGCTATGCCGCCATGAAGACGCATGCTGGGAGGAGGTGGTCGGGAGCGGCAGCTGTCGGCGTAGAGCGAGTGTGACTGACAGCCATGTAAGCTCAGAGAGGTGGCCATATTTCCCCACCATACAGTTCTGCATGTCTAATAGTGAATTAAACTCTACGATACCTGTATCACCAAGAAAAATGAAAGCTTGGAAATAGCAAGAATAACCAATATATCGTTCAGCACCGATCGTTACTTTTATCAGGTGCAGAGATAATACACAAGAAATCGCTCGTATTATTAAGGATTATCCTCATTTTTATGGTCAGATTAAACAAAGTATATAACGACTGTCGACCCAGCCTTACAGGGTAGAGTTAAAGGTGTTTCCACCTATGGTGACAATTATTACTCTTACTTAAATGCATGTAGTTTTGGCTAAAAGTTATATTTGTAATTTGGTTTCATTAAAAATGTCGCCTGCTTTGGCTTCTCCAGCCTCCGAGCTGCACTGTCTATTGCTGGCTGCACAATGGGTTAACTGAACATCCACCAGTGAGCTCCTTCTGCTTAAATGGGAGGATTTGTAAGCGTTTTTCCTCTTTTCTTAGATCCTCTCAGCTGATTTATGACCACAGACCACATCAAACGTTGAATGTAAAAAATTTTTTTAATGAAACTGAACTGCAGAAATTAATTTTAGCCCAAAATACAAGCATTTAAGTAAGAAAGAAGATGTGTGACCCCCTAAGTAAACAATAAGGAGAGTTAGAATAGATTGTGACCAAGTCCAGTCTGCAGGAGGTGGAATATGGAGCCAGGTGTAAGGTCAGACAGAACTACAGTAACCCATAGTAAGAGGAGACAGAACTGAAGCGCCCAACAAGCCGTGGCACAAAGACAGGACAGAGCCAGATACAAGCCCGGGCATGTCTGTGAGATGGGAGCAAACACCAGCGGACGTTTCCTGGTACAAGCCAACCCCCCAGCGTCCATATTATCTGTCTACTTAGTGAAATACAAGCCGGCAAGGCAATGGATCGGATGCCGAATAATCTGCATTGTAGCAGTTCCCATGGCAGGGACATAACACTGTTATCACCACTATGTCTCGCTATTTTGTCATTTTCGGGGCAGCTTCGCTGGTGATCTCACTGAGGTGGGCTGGTGCGCCCATGCACATTACACTAATATTGCCTGCGCTCGTCAATAGTGATGGGTTCAGCCTACACTCTAATGTATATGGGGGCACTGGTCAACTGATTGTTGGGGAAGATGTTAAAGGAAACCGGTCATGTGAAAAATAAAAAGCTATTAACCAATAGATATGGGGTTAATCTGCAGGCTATTACCGTTTTAAAGCTGCTTTGAGAGCCCCGATGCCGGGAGGAAATGATCTTCAGTGCTCCTGGAGGCCTTGAGCTTTTATTCAGAGAGGGGCAGCTTCAGTCACCGTTCAACACATTGTGAGTGGAGGCTGTAACCAAGCCTCTGGCACTGACTGAAAGCCGGCTCAGCAGTGGTCACACCTCTATGACTGAAAGCTGGCTCAGCAGTGGTCACACCCCTATAACTGAAAGCCGGCTCAGCAGTGGTCACACCTCTATAACTGAAAGCCGACACCTCAGAGTCTCATAGAGAGCACAGGAGCGCTTGGCCCAATGAACGGCCCGATGTATAGGAGGGTCCGGCAAAAAGAACTGTTCATCTGACAGACATCAAATGATTATGGGACCCTTAACCCACCAATATTAGGTCTGACCATATATATGGGGGCCTCCCGACTGTCATGTGATTTAAAGCGAATGCTCGGGATTATAACAGAATGGTCGACTCTCTTCCCAAAAACAGCAGGACTTATCTACAGGCCATACCTGGTATTGCAGCTCAGTGCTATTACCGTAAATGTGGATTAGGTGAAATACCAGAAATAGCCCACAAAAAAAAAGCGCAATCCCTTCCCGTTAACTATACAGACGCCAAATTGTACCTTTAGGGTTCAAGTTTAGCTGTGGGGGAGGGGGTACTGAAGCAATACACGACCTGTGTTCTTTTTATGCTGAACTATATATAAAAATTAATTTATTCTAGTTTAAAAAAGCGAATGTTCTTCCTTGCTGAGCACATCCCACGTCCCTTATGCTTCTGTTTCTTTCACTTGCAAACAGCAGAAGCAGGAAGGCAGATCTCCGGCTGAAGAACACAACAGAATGATATTTCCATAAAAAATAAAATGACTCCGGCACAGAATGTGACTTTATGTGACGTTACCTGGACTTCAGAATTAGAATCTATGGGTTGGAGAGGAAACCAGGGTTCTTTGCCGTAGTACATGCACAAATCCTCTTTTTTAATGGCGACCTTTCCTGTGGGAAAACAAAATGAAAAAGTTCAATAACTATCCATAGTGAAATATACGGTTCACGATAAAAAAAAATAAATAAAATGAATTTAGAATTACAATAAGGGTCGGTCAATGGCAGGGTCACTGTAGTAGAGAAATGTCGCATCGGTGGGTGCAAGGCCCTAATAACCCGGCAATTACAGCATTTACTGTGGCATTGCTATGATTTTCTAGCAATCTGTTCCCACAAATCATAAAAGGCACATGCACAGGAGCGTTTAAATTGGACGAGTGTCATCTGTGGTTTTGAAGCATAGCACTTGTACCCATGTTATTCCATGAGGCTGTGCACATGTCCGATTTCACACCTGGATCACACTCCGATCACCCCCGATCACCCCCCCCAATCACACACCCCGATCACACACCCCGATCACACACCCCGATCACACACCCCGATCACCCCCCCGATCATACTTCGATCAGCCCCCCGATCACACACCCCGATCACACACCCCGATCACACACCCCGATCACACACCCCGATCACACACCCCGATCACACTTCGATCACCCCCCCGATCATACTTCGATCAGCCCCCCGATCACACACCCCGATCACACACCCCGATCACACACTCCGATCACACCCCCCCGATCACACCCCCCCGATCACACACCTCGCTCACACACCCCGATCACACACCCCGATTCCACACCTCGCTCACACACCCCAATCACACACCTCGATCACACACCCCGATCACACACCCCGATCACACACCCCGATCACACACCCCGATCACACACCCCGATCACGCACCCCGATCACGCACCCCGATCACACACCCCGATCACACACCCCGATCACACTCCGATCACACACTCCGATCACACACCCCCGATCACACACCCCGATCACACACCCCGATCACGCACCCCGATCACGCACCTCGATCACGCACCTCGATCACACACCCCGATCACACACCCCGATCACACACCCCGATCACATACCTCGATCACACACCCCGATCACACACCTCGATCACACACCCCGATCACACACCTCGATCACACACCCCGATCACACACCCCGATCACACACCCCGATCACACACCCCGATCACACACCTCGATCACACACCTCGATCACACACCCCGATCACACACCCCGATCACACACCTCGATCACACACCCCGATCACACACCTCGATCACACACCCCGATCACACACCCCGATCACACACCCCGATCACACACCTCGATCACACACCTCGATCACACACCTCGATCACACACCTCGATCACACACCTCGATCACACACCCCGATCACACACCCCGATCACACACCTCGATCACACACCTCGATCACACACCTCGATCACACACCTCGATCACACACCCCGATCACACACCCCGATCACACACCCCGATCACACACCCCGATCACACTCCTTTGTTCTCTCAGAGATAAGCCGCCGGCTGAGATTTCCTATGAAAAACAATCGTGGATCTTTTTCTCACAGGTTTGAGTAGTGTCGTTCCTCTGATATTCCGGCTATCAATGTATTAATAAAATAGCAACTGAATGTAACCAGCTAGGGGTATGTGGCGAGTAAATTGAAACTTTATCCATACATTTCCAGGAGGAACAACAGAGGAAAAGCACAACACTGGTAGTAAAACATCCTCCAGGATCGGGAATACAAGTCTTTACCACAACAGACCACGTCAGGACAGATCATGTCTGAAACCCGCCACTCGGTTTGGGGCCAGTAAACCACCGCTTATCCGGCATCTGGGTGAAGTTTTCCAAACGTGATCATGTTAAAACTGGCGGTTTCAGTGTTAGCCAGTAAAAAAAAAAAGGGGGCGAGAAATGACCCAAAATAAGCCCAGGACCAACCCAACGTCCAGATTTATCGGCACATGAGCAGTGAGGACGAGGGCAGCACAGCCCACCGATTGCACATGTCTGTTTTCACATGTGCAAGGTTGGAAAGGTAAAACGGCAGCAGTGCAAGGCGTGAGGGTGTTTATTAAGGCTCATGTAGCAAACGTTACCTATACAACTATCCCCCCAGCGCACCAGCGACTTAACGTCACAAGGACAATGCAGGATTGGGACAAACGGGTCATGTAAGAATTGCCCACGCCACGGAAATCATTATGAGATGGATTCATTGATGGGGATGGAGCCCTGAACTTCCTGGCAGCTGCAAACAAGCCTGACGGGAAAACACTTGAAAGTCTACACCACAAAACCACTGCCCAGGTTTAAGAGCAGATAGAGCGCAGCCCGCAAATCCTTTCCTCTTCCTCATTAGCCATCTCACAGCCTGGAATACAGATCGCTCCAGCAGTCGGGGCATCTGCTGATGCCAAAAAATCAGTAACATTATGTAAATTAAGTAAAAGTAGGAAAGTTCGTCATGTAATCACTGCCTTTTCCACCTTCGTTCAGCATCCAGGGGAAAGATAAAGGTATCCGAAGTGCAACACACCTCAGATCCAAACCAAAAATGTCAATCTGGATGAAGACAAGGCTGGTAAATGTCCTATTACTACATATGGATGTCGCACATGACCTTCTGTCAGCAGGGGTGAGACACGCTTGTCCACATACAGCCATTCATCTGAAGTCACAATATCTCCAGGAGATAACTCCTTTAAAGCAGATCTGAAGCCAGCTTTCTCAATACATACACTATTAGATACGGTATATCTTAGATCTGATGAGGCCGGTGTACTTATTCGTAAAAGCCATGTAAAAATGGCTACTGCCTGTTAACAGCTCCTCAGTGTCCCTCCTCCCTGCTGAGGTCTCACACTGCTCAGCACAAGCTGTAGCTGTCAGTCAGGCTGGGTGGGCAGAGACTGAACACACTTGGACTCCTGAGCTTTCCCACTCTGTAGCTGGATGTGGATTTGCAGTAACTTCATCCGGTCTAACAGATCTGTTTAATAGTCTATGCAGTGTGCGTCGTGAAATCTGGTGACAGATCCGCTTTAAATGAAAGCTTCAGATCTACTTTTAGCCAATGCCGCCACAGAACTTACCTACAAGATAAGATTCAGAAAGGAATTAACACGAGTATGTCGGAACAAAATGGTGTGCAAACTAAGGGTCCATTCACAAGGAAAGATTATCGTGAACAAGCTTTCCTGGTTTCTGACAATCTTGTGGTGTGAACAGGCTGCTGATTGCCCAATGATCGAGCAAAACGCTCGTTTGTCAGGTGAAACAATTGTGCTGCACACAACATCATCACTTCCGTCATTCTGCGTAACCAGGATCTGTGCTCCCGAGAACAGTGGCAGCCTGTGGTGCTGAACGATCGGCTATGTTCACACAGTTTATTTGAGAAGTTCTTTGGAGCACATAAGTGTCCAAAATCCTCCTCAAAAACTGCTTAAAAAAACACTTGGAAAACTACATCATTGTGTATGTAGGAACCCTTTTTTGCTGATCATATGGGGATTTTTCTTGAGTGTTTTTTTTTTCCTTCAAAGGTTTTGAAAAACCCTTGTAGGGAAGAAAGAAAAACAAAAAAAATGCATGTCCTTCTTTGAAGCAGATCTTGATGGAATCTGCCCCAAATTAAGCTCTATCCAATCAAAAGTCAGCAAAGACAGGTAAGAAACCCCCTCTGTAACTTATCAAAAATGCTTCAAGAAATGCTCCAGGAAAGGGAAAACTCCTCCAAAAATGAAGACAGAGTCCTGAAGCTGCTTCCACATGAAATCAAGGAGCTGCTTGGTCACTGCAAGGGTGCCCCTAGCACTTCATTAGCATATTGGAATAAAGGAGTATTTTGTGTAAATACTGAGGTGGGCATGGCTATGACCGCCTGTCAAATTCAGCAAAAGTGACAGCGTTTCTTACAGCAGAAATGCTACTCCAGTCGAAAACTGGAGTAGTATTTCTGGTGCTTCACATGCCACTGAGAAAAAGCACCGGAATCATTAAGTGGTGCGAATTTAGAGCATCCTAAAGCACCGAGTCCTTCATTAAGCCTTACTCCAGTCTTAAAGGGAATCGGTCAGCAGGTTTATGCAATATAATCTAAAGACAGCACGAGGTAGAGGGTAAAACACACATTACAGTGCTGTCTCTCTTATCAGGCTCTGTGCTGTTGTTTACTTGCAATGACTGTTTGAGCACCAGGAGCTTATCATTGCTCGCACACAGAACTGCATGCCTCTTGGTCTGACGCCGCCCCTTTGTGAGATTAGCAGCTCACTGTCTATAGAGATTGTACATACAAATAGAATCCAAAAATATGCCCCAAAGCTAACACATAGTAGGGGACATATAGCAATAACCACTATTATCAATGTGCTTGTTTAGAAAAATAACAATTTATTGACAATATATTTAAAAAACACATGTATATAAAATTCACAAAATTCTACAAGGTGCCTTTTCGTGCAGTATCAGTCACTGCAGATATAATGTCAACAACAAGTGTGCAAATAGTTTTAGCTGGATAGTGTCCAATCATAAACAGCAGGTTTATCCACCATGGAAGTATATGGATTAAATTGCCACACTACCTGGTCTAATTTGAGGCAAGATGCCAGAAAAACAAAAGGTACAAGTGCCTATGTTAAATGAATAATAAAGACCATAACATAACGTAGTGCAGGTAAAAGTTTGTAAAGAGTGCAGATTTACCTATAGCAGTAAGTGTTCGGTATAGCAGGAGCTTTGGATCATTATCTGTACCCGGTTATAAATGTGTAATATAACAGAGTATTTTTTAGATGGTAATTCAGAATGGCAAATCTGTATTTCTCTATCCCTGAAAAAAATGCATCTGCAGCTAATTCTTACAATATCTACGATAGGAAAAGCTAAACAAACACAAAAAAGGAACTTTTTGTAAGACACATCCGGGGGTGGTCCCCACAAATGTTCAGATGACATATTCAAAACTACCATGGCATTAAAGCCTTATACTGACACTGGCCCATCATAGAGATTTCCCCCGGCAGGTGGCGAGTCCTGGATGGACAGTCCAACAGGTCCATATTGTAAAGACAGATCTGATAGGGGCATTTACGATAACTGAGAGCTGGTGAGAACACTCGCTTCATGAGTATCTGGCCGTGTTCACAGGCTGCCGAATCAGCACTGCTCATTGCTTACTTTGGTCTGTACTCAAAACAGCGCGTATCGGTAAAAGCCCAACAATCGGCGGTAGTATTGTGCTGCCGGTCATTCTATGTACAGGGATTGTTACAGGAATCATCCCCACCAGTGATGAGCGGACGCTCGGATAAAGTGGTACCAGAACACGCGTGGGTGTACAACAATGTACACTGTACATCCGGCAGGGGCAGGTTTCAGCTACTCAGTAGGGGGGCCAGGTGTCGGACCCCCATAGATCTCAAATTGAAGAATAGGTCATCAATTCCTTAATCCCAGACCGCCCCCTTAAGTAATATAGGTAAATACGGCATATCTGCCAGCTCCTTAGTAACTTGTCTTTTAATACTTTCCCTACTTTTTGGAGGCTGTCCTGCAGCATTGGGGCATGGGAAACTGCAATGCTGAAAACATTTTAGTAATTACGTTTTAGCATCTGTCTGAGTGAATGAGGCTCTGCTAGTGATAATTATTATTTATTCATTGTTTATATAGCGGTATCATTCATGCCACAGCACTTTACAGACATCAGCGCTGTCCACAATGGGGCTCACAATCTACATTTCCTATCAGTATGTTTTTGGATGTGGGATGAAACTGGAGAACCTGGAGGAAATCCACGCAAACACGGGGAGGACATAAAAATTTCTGGCAGACATTGTCCTCAGTGGGATTCGAATCCAGGACTCTAGTGCTGAAAAACAGTGCTAACTACTGAGCCACCGTGCTCCCCATTATCAGATACAGAGCATTGCATGCCATAGGTGCAGGACAGTCTCCAAAGAGTAGGTAAGGTTTTAAAAGACAAGTTATTAAGGAGCTGAAAGATATGCCATATTTACCTAACTTTCCATACAAGCCTATCTTCCTTAAAGGGATGGACTGGGACTAAGGAATTGATGACCTATTCATCAATACGAGATCTACGGGGTCCAACACATGCCCCCCTACCGAGCAGCTGAAACCTCCAGAAGACGCAGGAGCCGATTTCAGCGGATTGGTGGTGGTCCAACAGCTGGGAGACCCACCGATCTGATACTGACGACCTATCCTGTCGAGAGGCCATCGATTGTTTGGTCCTGGACAACCCCTTTAACCTATGCTGACCTTGGAGACAATTGCCTGTCATTTCTCACCTATTCGAAGATCTCGTTGTAAAAGACTTTTATCGTAGATGTAAAAGGACAAATTGTGGAATGTTCTTGGGATTTCAAAGTAAAAATCTTCACCATAAAACGGACTGCAGAAAAAGAAACAAAGACCAAATTACAAAAAACAAAAAAAGTTCTCAGAAAGAGGACAGGACAAGTGAAACAACAGATGACGACTACAACCAATTACCGTAATTCATTAAAAGGGGTTTTCCCACAAAGTACATTTTAATTAGTAGATCTTGGATTAAAAAGTTCCACAACTTGATGTGTTAAAAAAAAAAATGTTCCTGTGCTGAGATAATCTTATAAAGGTGCCCCTACTGTGTACTGTGTAATGGCCGTGTCTGACCGTGCAGGAACATGGTCTGATCATACCACAGCTCCTGGGCAGGGAGGACACACAAGGGAGTATACAGGCAGGACCGCCATGGGATCACAGCTGATTCTGTGAGGTAAAACATTGCCTAAAAACAGGCAGCAAATTATTTTACATCACAAAAAGAATCAGCCGTGTTCCCATACTGTCCTGTCTGTATACTCTCTTTTGCCGTGTTTTGATCAGACCATGTCCCTGTCAGGTTTTTCTTTTGCATGTTTCCACCATTATGGGCCCATTTAAAAACTACGTTAAAATAGTAGACTACCCCTTAAATCCCCATTGTTGAGGTCACATACAGCGTTGTTATTACTCCACATTTGACAACAATTTAATAATTATTACGGTCTCAAATGTAAAGAAATTTAACACGTTCATGGCCTTCCTAAAAACACTGTAATTAGTGAAAGAAATTGACACAGAGAACCCACGTCAGCAGAATACCAACCGGATTCAGGGTTTGTGCAACATTCATCTACTGAAGAAGCCAGGAGAGGAAATGATGCAAAAACCTGAGACTAACTGCAGTGGTTCGTACATTGCAGCTTCCCATGTAATTGTGGCTTCGTTTCATGTCATATTAACATCTGATCAGTTCTAGAATAAAAGTGATATTTTGCTTAAAGTTAATTTAAAACTTTACTAAAACTTGCCGTCGATCACCCAGACGGTGCGGGCAGTCGCCCTGCCTGGCTCAGCGAGTTCACTAGGGATAAAGCGGAAACTAGTAAGACATGCTGAACTCATTGTTAAAGAAACACCAGTGTGGTTTGTGTCAGTTTTTCTTTTCTTTATTCATAGCCCACAGTTTCCTGCTCACAGACGGCTTTCAGGTTAGGTGAACGTATGTAGAAACACGCTTGTGGATGAAATGTCTGACCCTGCAAAAAAAATTATGCTCATCCCTCACACTGGCTGCATAGTGTTCTCCAACCAGGGGCTTGTGAAATGTATATCACGGGACCCTCGGATTCCGTAACAAGACTGCAATGGCAAAATATGGCAGAAACTTAACTATGGACATTCCTGGACACTGCTATGAGAGAGAAAGTGGGCAGGCCGCTACCTCTGAACACACAACAAATAGTGGACACCTGGAAATGGTTACCGTATGCTTCACAAACTCACTATTGCTTCGTAAGCCCAAAATGCGAAACAATATGTAACGTACAGATCAGCCAGGTATCACATCCCCATCCTTTCTTACTTTAGTGACTTCTCAACAACATTGGTCCTAAAGATTTCTTCCTGGTCCAGATTAACAGTGCAGAAGCAATCCCTCATCTTGTTTGGTCCTGGATAAGGCAGCAGATTTTTAGCCTCACCTGTAAAAAAATATAAAATTATATGAATGCATACATAATATATATTTCTATATTTTACACAAACACACATCATATATGTATATAAATATACCGTATATATATATATATATATATATATATATATATATATATATATATATATATATTTTTTTTTTTATTTATTTATTACATTAGTAAAGCAGCAAGGATATGAAGTGTGAGAGTTGTTTTTCATTTATTTTAAGCCAACAGCAAGTGACCCAACCTTACACTTGGTAGAGCATGATGACATCACGTTATATGGCTGCCCCACTGGAAATGAGAAGCGTTTTGTGTTCCAAAATGGCCCATTATTGCCGCAACATGTTTGAGCACCAGATTGGCACCTTTTAAAGATGAAGAAACAAACGTCTTTTTTTTTTCCAATAACTTGAGGAAATACGGCACCGAAATGCGTAGGGACAATAACAAATCATTTACCGCAGAGGAGTCTGTATGACGGGATATCGTCCTCCTCTACTATTATACGGAAGATCTGGAGAGAAGGTTTTCTCTTACAGTCATGGGCCCGCAGTAGCAGTTATATGCGTCTACACTGCCAGGTGATCACCAGATGTGTGTGTGTGTGTGTGTGTGTGTGTGTGTGTGTGTGTGTGTGTGTGTGTGTGTGTGTGTGTGTGTGTGTGTGTGTGCGCGTGTATATATGTGTGTGTGTTTTTGTCCCCCACATAGTTTTTTAAAATTACAACTAAGCTCTGTTCACATTGCAGTTTTTTGTGCACCTCCACTGAAAGACCCCTACCCATGTCTCTGTGTAGTCATACACGTGTCCTCAAACCACTCCCATTAAAACAAACAAACAAATAATTTATTGGTGTCGTCCCGCATAAGATAGCATAGCAGACTGCGCTTTCTATTAACACAAAAAATAGGCAAAAAATTTAAAAATTGCCCCAGTGTATGCTAAAAGGATAAAAGGACACTCAGCTTAGACTATTTGCCAGTGGACACGTCAGATGTCTATGTAAGAAAATGAAGATGTGAACAAAGACTTTTATGCCTTTTCCTCCCACAGCCCCTTGTCTGTATGTGCGATACAGTTCCCTTGGAGGCAGGGACTGATGTGAACATTGACAATCAGCGATGTACTGCCAATGGTGGCAGGCCATGTGGCCTCCATGGTGTCTCGGAGCCAAAGACTTTACCTTACGCCTCCCGCTAGGCGACCACTCACTTATCCCAACTTCTGCAGTAGTCAAGAAGATTTTTTATTGGGTAAAACTAGCTCTGATTACAGCAGCTATTAACTCCTCAGATACTGTGACATAGAACGACCAAGACATCCAAGATCTAAGACAAAGAGCAGGGGATTCTCAGACTCCCTCAATGGACGTCCATGAATCAATCGCTGGATCCCAATAGGTAGTAAAATGGGAACTGGTCCATTTTGGGCCTTTTCTATCTTTCCAATGAGGCCCACTCCGGTAAATTCCAAAAAGCATGCAGAAGGGATCACCTACCATATCTGATATATTACATACTAGGGACCTGTGCAGACAATTACGCAACACACGATAATTCATTGCACAGAAGGAAGCAGCCCTTTCCTGTGATGCAAACTGACAGAATGAACGTCAGGAGGGTAAAGCTTCTCAACAGGAACTACTAATCTCAACTTCTGATGGGGTTTCCTATCCTTAACCGTAAGCGTCATCTGTCAACACCAAAGCAGATAAAGAACTTTCCCACTCCTGAAGTTATACCAGACACGTTGTGGGGTAACTCAGTTCTCCATAATTATTCTGCCATGATTAGAAGAAGAACTTCAGGCAAAACGTCGGTAGTGATCCATTTAACACACTGATATGTCGTATTGTAGTAAGCAACTAAATCAAATAAAAATTCACTATTAAAGGGAACCTGTCACCCCCAAAATAGAAGGTGAGCTAAGCCCACCGGAATCAGGGGCTTATCTACAGCATTCTGTAATGCTGTAGATAAGCCCCTGATGTATCCTGAAAGATGAGATAAAGAGGTTAGATTATACTCACCCAGGGGCGGTCCCGATGCTGGTCCGGGTCCGGCACCTCCTATCTTCATCAGATGACGTCCTCTTCTTGTATTCACACTGCGGCTCCAGCGCAGGCGTACTTTGTCTGCCCTGTTGAGGGCAGAGCAAATTACTGCAGTGCGCAGGCGTCGGGAAAGGTCAGAGAGGCCCAGCGCCTGCGCACTGCAGTACTTTGCTCTGCAGGGCATCTTTTAGGATACATCGGGGGCTTATCTACAGCATTACAGAATGCTGTAGATAAGCCCCTGATGCCAGTGGGCTTACCTCACCCTCGATTTTGGGGGTGACAGATTCCCTTTAAAAAAAAGAAACATATAATATATATATACTGTATATATATATATATATATATATATATATATATATATATTTATTTACATACAGTAAATATATATACACTAGATGGTGGCCCGATTCTAACGCATCGGGTATTCTAGTATATGTACGTATGTATGTATATATATAGCAGCCACATAGCATATAGCAGTGGCCACGTAACAGACAGCCACGTAGTATATAGCACACCCATGTAGTATTTAGCACAGCAACGTAGTATATAACACTGCCCGCGTAGTATATAACACTGCCACGTAGTATATAACTGCCACGTAGTATATAACACTGCCCACGTAGTATATAACACTGCCCACGTAGTATATAACACAGCCCACGTAATATATAGCATCCACGCAGTATATAACACAGCTACGTAGTATATAACACAGCCCACGTAGTATATAACACAGCCCACGTAGTATATAACACTGCCACGTAGTATATAACACAGCCCACGTAGTATTTAAAATTGCCCACGTAGTATATAAAATTGCCCACGTAGTATATAACACTGCCCACGTAGTATATAACACTGCCCACGTAGTATATAGCAGCCTCACAGTATATAACACAGCCCAAGTACTATATACCACTGTGGGCACCATATCCCTGTTAAAAAAAGAATGAAAATAAAAAATAGTTATATACTCACCCTCCAGCGTAGCTGTCCCTATTAGCGCGATGCGGCCGCCAGATTCCGTTCCCAGCGATGCTTTGCAAAATTACCCAGATGACTTAGCGGTCTCGCGAGACCGCTACGTCATCTTCTCGGGAGACCACAATGCATGGCCCGGAGCGTCGCGATAAGTGGGAAAGGCACCGGAGGGTGAGTATATAATGATTTTTTATTTTTATTTTTTTTTTAACATTAGATTTTATTACTATTGATGCTGCATAAGCAGCATCAATAGTAAAAAGTTGGTAACACAGGGTTAATAGTAGCGTTAACGGACTGCGTTACACCGCGGCATAACGCGGTGTAACGCAGCCATTAACCCTGTGTGAGCGCTGACTGGAGGGAAGTATGGAGGGGGCACTGACGGAGAGTAGGAAGGGGCGAATTTGCGGCCGGACTGTGCCCGTCAGCGACGCGGGATTTCCGTGACAGACAGACGGAAGTGCCCCTTAGACGAATATATATATATATATATATATATATATATATATATATATATATATATATATATATTCCCATAGTCCAATTCAGCAGCAGCTGGGCCACTTCAAAAATACATCGAAAACATACAGTACAGACCAAAAGTTTGGACACACCTTCTCGTTTAAAGATTTTTCTGTATTTTCATGACTATGAAAATTGTAAATTCACACTGAAGGCATCAAAACTATGAATTAACACATGTGGAATTATATACTTAACAAAAAAGTCTGAAACAACTGAAATTATGTCTTATATTCTGGGTTCTTCAAAGTAGCCACCTTTTGCTTTGATGACTGCTTTGCACACTCTTGGCATTCTCTTGATGAGCTTCAAGAGGTAGTCACCGGGAATGATCTTCCAACAATCTTGAAGGAGTTCCCAGAGATGCTTAGCAGTTGTTGGCCCTTTAGCCTGCACTCTGTGGTCCAGCTTACCCCAGTTTTGATGCCTTCAGTGTGAATTTACAATTTTCATAGTCATGAAAATACAGAAAAATCTTTGAATGAGAAGGTGTGTCCAAACTTTTGGTCTGTATTGTATTCTAATATGGTATGGTGCCATAAAAGAAAGGAAGTGAATAGAGGTACAATTAAAACAATATATATTTATTTGTAAATAATTAAAATGGGTATATTCATAAATAAAAGACATGATCCCTTGGATAGTTCTGGTATACAGCACCTCATGCCCTTTAAAAAAACGTAATTCAACACACCTGTCCACACCCCTATTGGAAGAAGCAACTGCGAAACGGCGCTCGTCGGGCGTGGGGGAGCAGCACCAGCACTACACATATTGTGCATGGATTTGTGACTTTTGACAATCTTACAGCAGGTAATACATCTTATTACATCTTGCCCTCTTCATTCCCTCTCTGTATATCTGGTAGACTATAGGTGTTTTCCTAGCGCTAGAATCACTTCCCAGTATACAAATAGCAAAATGTTCTGCATTGCTGGGTATACACTTATCTGCCTTTTCTTTTTAGGGAAAATATAGAAATTTGTGGCAATCTACAGTTTTAATTTCTTTTCCCTGCGGATGTATATACTGTCACTGTGCACTTTAACTATTTATTTATCTAATGTAATGAAATTGCATGACTATTTTGCACATCTATACATATGTGGATGGATTTGTGCTGGGTAACCTCCCCCTGTATTTGGAGGTCCCCCTTTTGGTCTTTTATTTATGAATATACCCATTTTAATTATTTACAAATAAATATATATTGTTTTAATTGTACCTCTATTCACTTCCTTTCTTTTATGGCACCATACTATATTAGAATATGTTTTTGATATATTATACACCGTATATATATATATATATATATATATATATATATATATATATATATATATTTGCAAACAAAATTATCCACGTAAAGAGACATTGATCTCTGATTTATTTCTAAATGAAAATATTTAAATTCATATAAATGTGAGACTCAAAATAAGCTCATCCATAATATGGGCAGCACGGTGGCTCAGTGGTTAGCACTGCAGCCTTGCAGCGCTCGGGTCCTGGCTTCAAATCCCACCAAGGACAACATCTGCAAGGAGTTTGTATGTTCTCCTCGTGTTTGCGTGTTTTCCTCCCACACTCCAAACACATAGTGACAGGGAATAAAGATTGTGAGACCCACTGGGGACAGTGATAACGTATGTAAAGCGCTGTGGAATAAGATAGCGCTATGTAAGCAAAGCATAATAAATAAATTAAAGCAATATGGGTCTATAAAACCATCTCTGGATCTGGATAAAATTCATTTCCAGTGGGTTCAGATAATATAGGATTATAATTCAGGTGAAATCTAAGAAACAAAATTTAGCAGACAAATAGTGGTGAGTATAAGCCCTAAAGATCAAAAATTATTATTATTTCATGTGCATTATTTTCATTCATTTGACGCATGTCACAAATAGGTGTAAAATAATAAACTCCCTCATAGCCAATCAGCCGTGCTACACTCAATGACAGGCGGCTCAGCTCGCGCCAGCACTGGGATTTCCATTTTTTGATTAGGTTTATGGTTTTAAAAAAAAAAATCAAACTAGTGCAGATCAGGAGTTGGAGACAAACAGTGCCAGAAGACACAACCGACTGTCCCATTTCTTCTACTAAAAAAAAAGAAAAAAAAGACAAAATTGGCAAAGGACACCTCTGACGTAGATATGAACAGAGGGTTATAGGTGGATTTCTGGGCTAGTGGTGGAGAATGAGTTAGAGGGACTGTCAGCACAGGATGACTGTTCACACCAAGCACAGGCGCTCACTGCATCACAGGGAGGCCAAATATTTAAGTGCACGTTCACACCTGCTTGTTACCCATTTATCTCCAGCCTTGTATCCATCTATAAAGCCAGAGCTGTCAATCAAAGAAGAGGTGGAGATTGAGGGAAAACTAATAGGTGTGAAGGTGCTCTGCACTGTTTGGCCACAGCCAGCGCCACTCATTTTGTGCTGACAGACTTTCTCCAAGGCCTCATTCACATGTCTGTATTGTATCCATCATGTACCCACTATAATCTATGCTGCTATTCACATGTCCTTGTCTTTTTTTCACAGATCGTGTCACTGTGCAAAATTTACAGAGACATTTTTTTCCTGGTATCACGGATGAAAAGTGCCAACACAAGTCTATGGGTCAGTGAAAACCACGTCCAGCACATGGATGAGTGTACCAGCCAACTGTTGTGTGAATGAGGCCTAACCTTAAGATTGCAGAGAGACAAGAAAACAGGTTTGATTTGTTGGGTTTGGGGGCCTGAAAGTCCCAACAATCATCAAAATGGAAAGGTTGAAGTGCTTCGCTGTCGGAGACTGATGACAGGTTCAATAGAAAATCTATGAGTGCATCTTCAGTCTCTTGAAGGAGAGCAGCACTCAAATAAAGGAGATAGCTGATTATATATATATATATATATACTAGATGGTGGCCCGATTCTAATGCTTCGGGTATTCTAGAATATGCATGTCCCCGTAGTATATGGACAATGATGATTCCAGAATTCGCGGCAGACTGTGCCCGTCGCTGATTGGTCGAGGCAACCTTTATGACATCATCGTCGCCATGGCAACCATTATGACATCTACGTCAATACTGTGCCCATCGCTGATCGGTCGAGGCCTGGCGGCAGACTGTGCCCGTCGCTGATTGGTCGAGGCAACCTTTATGACATCATGGTCGCCATGCTGTGCCCGTCTCTGATTGGTCAAGGCCTGGCGGCCTCGACCAATCAGAGACGCGGGATTTCCAGGACAGACAGACAGACAGACAGAAAGACAGACAGAAAGACAGACAGACAGACGGAAAAACCCTTAGACAATTATATATATACTAGACTGTGGCCCGATTCTAACGCATCGGGTATTCTAGAATATGTATGTCCCTGTAGTATATGGACAATGATGATTCCAGAATTCGCGGCAGACTGTGCCCATCGCTGATTGGTCGAGGCAACCTTTATGACATCATCGTCGCCATGGCAACCATTATGACATCTACGTCGATACTGTGCCCGTCGCTGATTGGTCGAGGCCTGGCGGCCTCGACCAATCAGAGACGCGGGATTTCCATTATGACATCATCGTCGCCATGCTGTGCCCGTCGCTGATTGGTCGAGGCCTGGTGGCCTCGACCAATCAGACGCGGGATTTCCGGGACAGACAGACAGACAGACAGACGGAAAAACCCTTAGACAATTATATATATAGATATACTAGATGGTGGCTCGATTCTAACGCATCGGGTATTCTAGAATATGTATATAGTTTATTTATGAAGTTTTCAGAATAATGCAATTTATACACAGGATTCGGCCGGCCGGGCGTGACCAATTAGCGAAGCGTGGTTCAAATTCCATGCCAATTCGCGGCCGGACTGCGCCTGTCGCTAATTGTCCGAGGCCGGGCGTGACCAATCAGTGAAGCCAGGGCCTACTCCAGATTTTTGAGGGCCCCGGGTGAACGTCTCAGTGGGCCCCCCCTCTTTAACACATACCACAATTCATGATGCACAGATACAGCAGAGAAATATACCACAGCCCACGTAGCATATAACACAGCCACGTAGCATATAGCACAGGCCACGCAGTATATAGCACAGTCCATGCAGTATATAGCACAGCCCATGCAGTATATAGCACAGCCCACGCAGTCTCAGTGGGCCCCCCTCTTTAACACATACCACGATTCATGATGCACAGATACAGCAGAGAAATATACCACGGCCCACGTAGCATATAGCACAACCCACGTAGCATATAGCACAGCCACGTAGTATATAGCACAGCCACGTAGCATATAGCACAGCCACGTAGCATATAGCACAGCCCACGTAGCATATAGCACAGCCCACGTACCATATAGCGCAGCCACGTAGTATATAGCGCAGCCCACGCAGTATATAGCGCAGCCCACGCAGTATATAGCGCAGCCCACGCAGTATATAGCACAGCCCACGCAGTATATAGCACAGCCCACGCAGTGTATAACACAGCCCACGCAGTGTATAACACAGCCCACGTATAGCACAGTCCACACAGTGTATAACACAGCCCACGTAGTATATAACACAGCCACATGGTATATAGCACAGCCCACGTAGTATATAACACAGCTCACGCAGTATATAACACAGCCACGTAATATATTGCACAGCCACGTAGTATATAGCACAGCCCACGTAGTATATAGCACAGAGACATAGTATATAACACAACCCACGCAGTATATAACACAGCCCATGCAGTATATAACACAGCCCAAGTAGTATCTAACACAGCCCACGTAGTATATAGCAATGTGGGCACCACATCCCTGTTAAAAAAATAGTTAAAATAAAAAATAGTTATATAGTCACCTTCCGGCGGCCTCCGGATCCAGGCGAGGCGTTTAGCGATGCTTCTCGCGACGCTAGGGTCCCAAGAAAGCATTGCGGTCTCGCGAGACCGCTACGTCATCATCTCGCGAGACCGCAATGCATGGCCCGGAGCGTCGCGAGGAGCGGGAAAGGCGCCGGAAGGTGGGTATATAATGATTTTTTATTTTTTTTTATTATTTTTAACATTAGATCTTTTTACTATTGATGCTGCATAGGCAGCATCAATAGTAAAAAGATTGTCATACAGGGTTAATAGCAGCGTGAACGCAGTGTAACGCAGCCATTAACCCTGTGTGAGTGCTGACTGGAGGGGAGTATGGAGGGGGCACTAACGGAGAGTAGGAAGGGGCGATTTCGCGGCCGGACTGTGCCCATGGCCTGTTGGCCACGACCAAGCAGCGACGTGGGATTTCCGTTACAGACAGACGGAAGTAACCCCTAGATGATATATATATATATATATATATATATATATATATATATATATATATATATATAAATATGTATATTCAGACCGACACAGGTCACGCTAAGGTGTGTGTATTATATACATAATGTGTCAGTCAAAATACTGCCACCAGGTGCTGACCATGACACACTAAAGCAATTATATATATGGACCAACAGTGGGGGTACAACACCTAATTATTTAGACTGCAGTGGACACTGTGGCACACACCAGCTGGGGGGTAGAGGATGAGGGAGAATGATGCCATGCCACTGACGCACCAGTGTAGCGGCTCCTGGTACACTCCGTTTTGCTGCCCGCCTTGAAGCGCTAAGAACTCAGCTCTTAAAAACAGATGCATTTTCTATTACAGGCACTATCCTTAGAGGGTCTATCTACTTGGATAGTATAAATCAAGGGACGTCCATTCTGCAGGTATATCATATTCCCCTCTCCACACACCCCACATCTGGTCGGTCACAGGGGGTAGAGTAGAAGGAGATAGATGCTACAGCAAGATCACACCACTTAAATGTCACTACTAGGCCACATTCACATGTTCAGTATTTGGTCAGTATTTTACCTCAGCATTTGTTAGCCAAAACCAGGAGTGGGTGATAAATACAGAAGTGGTGACGTGTTTCTATTATACTTTTCCTCTGACTGTCCCACTTCTGGTTTTGGGTTACAAATACTGAGGTAAAATACTGACCAAATACTGACCGTGGTCTTCGCGATTAGAACAGCAGCAATCGAAGCTTGCTGTGGTCACTACTGCTAGAACCAGGTGCTGGCTGTATAGCACAGCCGCCACCGACACTGTGTCTCCATACACCCACACACTGCTGGAGATCTGTCGTGGAGGGGAAGGGGTTACCATTTTGTGACTGTCCTGCTGATCTATGGCAGGGGAAGTCTATAGAGTTGATTTGGTCACTGCTCCTACGCAAACGCAGGTACTGAGAGATTGAGCCATGAGTGACAAAAAAGCCATTGTGCTGAGGCGAAGGATTTAATTTGCCCCCAAATGATGCATTTCTTTAGTGGGATTGTGAATTAAAAAAGTATAAAAAGGGATAGAAGTTCCTCTAAATGACTCTAAAGGAAATCTGGGTGAGCGACCGATCTGCCTCCCACAGAAACACTGAGTCACAAAGAGCCCGTATGCCAAATGTAAAAAGTGCCAGCGTTGCCTGAGCAACCAATCAGATCACCGCTTTCATTTTAACAAAGGTAAACGCTCAACTCTGACGGGTTGCCATGGGTAACAGCACACAGCAGATTAGATCCATTAGGCCCAAAACATTTATACATTTTTCCGTTTCTGACTTCGGTCTTGCACAGACACGCCAAGCACCTCTCTCCTGCTTTAATAAGAGTGTAAGACAAGAATATTTACGCCATGATCTATAGTAGAGATCCTAAGGGGCCTAAGACAGCGAATATGGACAGTGGTTAAGATTAGTGGAGTCGGAGCCCCTTTAGGAGGAGTCGGAGTCAGGGAAATCGAGGAGATGGAGTCGGAGGTTTGGCTTACAGACTCCACTGTCCTGGTTTAAATGTCAGGAATTGGGAAAATCTGAGTTATAGTTAATGTAGTTAGGACAGTTTTCAGTATAACCTGTTAGTATCGCAATACCTGGGCCTACCAACAGGTCCTGAGAGGTCTCATGGGCTTATATGGGGCAGTTAGCGCAGGTCCGAAGAGTCGCCACTAAGGTCGGGTATTGCAGTGCGAACAATGACCAGGTGGGTTAAACCGGTCTATGTCCACATTAAGCTTTTTCAAACAGAATCCTCTTCAGGAAACTAACATTTTGGGGAGTTTTGCATTCCCTGAAGTTTTTCCTGGAGTGGTTTTGGAAGAGTTTTTGCATGTTTTTTTTCCAGCCTTTTGACAGGATAGTGACTACTTTGGAAACATTTCCATTTTAAACCCTACGTGGTTTTTAGTTTTTAAAGTCCAAGAAATAAAGAAAAGCTTTTTGCTGAGTTTTTGGAGCAGAAACTGGCTATGTCCACACACATAGCTTTTTGGCAGTGCCATTGAGGTGTTTTGCATTTTATAGGAAGATCTGGGGAGCTTACGCTCAGTTTCTACCCCAACAACTCCTTGAAAAGCACAGTGTGCGCATAGCCTAATATGATCAGCAAAGTGGATTTCTCATAGCAAAGAATAGGAAGAGTTTTCCAAGAATTTGAAGCAGTTTTTGGAGGGGTTCCAACCAAAGAAACACCTATGGAGGTAACCTAAGGTGTATGTAAAAGTATGACTAGTTCTATATACTGGTATTCTTGGCAGCCTATTAGACATGCTGGATGAAGTAGTTCAGTGACGATAACATTGAAGGAGCAGGGTACTTCATTCATGGGTCTTGGACTCCACTTTTCATATAAGACAATGGAGTGTTGAGGTGACAAGTTTAGTGGAATAGGATTTTTTTTTTTTTAAATACAGTCAGGAAAATAAAGTAAAAAAGATGGAATGATTATTATCATGGTTATGATACATACCCGGAATGGTTTCTGTCCAGGACACTGGAAATTCATTGCAAAGCCTCATACCCCATTCCAGTTCATCTGAACAAAGGACCCTATTTATTAACAGGACTAGGAGTCTAGTCTGTAACGGACCACTGGAGAAACATGCGCCAAATTCATTAAAAGGCAAACATTTAATTTGGCGTAACATACAACGGCAATATATCCAGCCAGAAATCAGTACACCTCTGGCGTCATTTCTGCCACAAAAGTAGTAGGGTAGGCTCGGTCATCATGCCCAATCCTGCCCTAGCTCTGTTCACTTTGGCAAAACTGACCAGAATGGACGCAAGAACGGCAAAATCTGGGGCATGCAAGAATTTGGGAGTAGACACTTTGATGAATCAGGCCCAAAGTAATAATAATAGCAGTAACAGGAATAACATGTGTGTACTATTAGAAAAACATAAAGAAAAATATACTACAACTTGATTGTTTATAGAGGACTAAAAAGAGCGGCAGCACAACAAAAAGATTTCATAACTCTCGGTAGAGAAGTATTCTTAGAAAAACATTACAACCAGAGATGATGTAAAGTGCGTGGGAGGAAGAGGCAGAGCAAGAACATATTACTTAACAGAAAGGGATGTGGATGAAAGTACGGTTTAAAGGGTCAGCACCAGCGTTATTTGGCCACCCCAAAAAAATTACCTCTGTATTGGTAAATCAGAAATTAGAACCAGGGCTGTGGAGTCGTGGAGTCAGAGCCCATTTTGGTGGAGTCGGTGTCATGGAAATTGAGGAGTCGGAGGTTTGGCTTACCAACTCCACAGCCCTGATTAGAACAGTATTTGTGCCAGCACGGCAGCAGTTTAATGCAGACATTTTTTTGTGACTACAGCAGCATTTATTCTTAGTACCCAGGAAGACCTAAGTGACAGCCAATACAACTGCGTTTCTTGCAGTCACTACTGAAAAAAAAAACAACTAAAACTGGCAATATATATCTCAAAGCATAACTAGTTTTTTATAATACAATTATACCTCTAACTTTACATATATATGGTGGAAATCCTTTATAAAACATGCATTTACCCTGCACACTTACCAGGAGCAAGTGCTCCTGGGAACGCCAGTTTCTCAATAATTGTGCAATGTAAGCCGGCTGCCAATCACCCGACAAATGAACAAAAGATTCATCTGTCGGGGAAAAGATTTTTTGGTTTGCTTTAAAAAAATTATTGTTCTTCACCGGACATGCTGCTGTAAACAATGGCCGCCTATGGGATCTATTAATGAATGATCTGCACACATCTGAAGAGCGGGGGGCTGGTCTACGCAGGCCATGAAACGACCACCGATCAGCAAACAAGTAGCAGAACGGCAGTGATCTAGGCTGGGCTACACGGAGACACATGTCGCACTACAGCGATCAAATAAATCCGTGTAACTGCTCTGCCATGTTACGTGATCATTATAGAGCGGTTATTTTGCTGTTCAAAAAAAAAAGGCCAAATATAATTAGATACAGTAAGTCATACGCAAGTCAGTGAGCTGCACCGGAGGCTATGGCAAGTCAGTGAGCTGCACCGGAGGCTATGGCAAGTCAGTGAGCTGCACCGGAGGCTATGGCAAGTCAGTGAGCTGCACCGGAGGCTATGGCAAGTCAGTGAGCTGCACCGGAGGCTATTGCAAGTCAGTGAGCTGCACCGGAGGCTATGACAAGTCAGTGAGCTGCACCGGAGGCTATGGCAAGTCAGTGAGCTGCACCGGAGGCTATGGCAAGTCAGTGAGCTGCATCGGAGGCTATGGCAAGTCAGAGAGCTGCACCGGAGGCTATGGCAAGTCAGTGAGCTGCATCGGAGGCTATGGCAAGTCAGTGAGCTGCACCGGAGGCTATGGCAAGTCAGTGAGCTGCACCGGAGGCTATGACAAGTCAGTGAGCTGCACCGGACGATATGGCAAGTCAGTGAGCTGCATCGGAGGCTATGACAAGTCAGTGAGCTGCACCGGAGGCTAGGGCAAGTCAGTGAGCTGCACCGGAGGCTATGGCAAGTCAAAGAGCTGCATCGGAGGCTATGGCAAGTCAGTGAGCTGCACCGGAGGCTATGGCAAGTCAGTGAGCTGCATCGGAGGCTATGGCAAGTCAGTGAGCTGCATCGAAGGCTATGGCAAGTCAGTGAGCTGCACCGGAGGCTATGGCAAGTCAAAGAGCTGCATCGGAGGCTATGGCAAGTCAGTGAGCTGCAGCGGAGGCTATGGCAAGTCAGTGAGCTGCATAGGAGGCTATGGCAAGTCAGTGAGCTGCACCGGAGGCTATGGCAAGTCAGTGAGCTGCACCGGAGGCTATGACAAGTCAGTGAGCTGCACCGGAGGCTATGGCAAGTCAGTGAGCTGCACCGGAGGCTATGGCAAGTCAGTGAGCTGCACCGGAGGCTATGACAAGTCAGTGAGCTGCACCGGAGGCTATGGCAAGTCAGTGAGCTGCACCGGAGGCTATGGCAAGTCAGTGAGCTGCACCGGAGGCTATGGCAAGTCAGTGAGCTGCACCGGAGGCTATGGCAAGTCAGTGAGCTGCACCGGAGGCTATGGCAAGTCAGTGAGCTGCACCGGAGGCTATGGCAAGTCAGTGAGCTGCACCGGAGGCTATGGCAAGTCAGTGAGCTGCACCGGAGGCTATGGCAAGTCAGTGAGCTGCACCGGAGGCTATGGCAAGTCAGTGAGCTGCACCGGAGGCTATGGCAAGTCAGTGAGCTGCACCGGAGGCTATGGCAACTCAGTGAGCTGCACCGGAGGCTATGGCAAGTCAGTGAGCTGCACCGGAGGCTATGGCAAGTCAGTGTTATTTGCTTTGTCACGACCAGGGCACTTAACAAAACTCTGTCTCCTGAGGTTATTTCCATCCTTTGCACCTCCCTCCCCATCAGTGATAGGTGAATGTGTGCGACATCACGTGGCAGACAGTAAACCTAGTGCCTGTATAGATCAGTGTTCTCCTCACTCATACACGCTAAGGGTCCTTTTATACCAGGGCTGTGGAGTCGGAGCCCATCTTGTTGGAGTTGGAGTCATGGAAATTGAGGAGTCTGGAGTCGAAGGTTTCGTTTACCGACTCCACAGCCCTGCTTTCCACAGACCTACCGGAAGCACAATATGGGGACATACTAAAAAGAATGAAGAAAAGGAATAAATAAAAAGAATGAACATAATAACTTATAGCTCCAAAGACATGGATAGGTGTTACAGATTTCTTATGCATCTTGTAGATGAAATGAACTTGAATTATATGTAGACAATTAGGAAATCAACATAGATTCCATATAAACAGGTGTATACTATATTTTCTGTGCTATATGGGTGGGGAATGAAGATGGAATACTTGTAGATAATAGAGTAATGAACACATATCCCATATAAACAGGTATATATTATATTCCCTGTGCCTGATAGGTGGGGAATGAACATGAAATATATGTAGAGAAGAGAGGAATGAACACATATCCCATATAAACAGGTGTATATTATATTCCCTGAGCCTGATAGGTGGGGAATGAACATGAAATATATCTAGAGAATAGGGGAATGAACACATATCCTATATAAACAGGTGTATATTATTTTCCCTCTGCCTGATAGGTGGGGAATGAACATGAAATATATGTAGAGAATAGGGGAATGAACACATATCCCATATAAACAGGTGTACATTATATTCCCTGAGCCTGATAGGTGGGGAATGAACATGAAATATATGTAGAGAATAGAGGAATGAACACATATCTCATATAAACAGGTGTATATTATATTCCCTGAGCCTGATAGGTGGGGAATGAACATGAAATATATGTAGAGAATAGAGGAATGAACACATATCTCATATAAACAGGTGTATATTATATTCCCTGAGCCTGATAGGTGCGGAATGAACATGAAATATATCTAGAGAATAGGGGAATGAACACATATCCGATATAAACAGGTGTATATTATTTTCCCTGTGCCTGATAGGTGGGGAATGAACATGAAATATATGTAGATAATAGAGGAATGAACACATATCCCATATAAACAGGTGTATATTATATTCCCTGAGCCTGATAGGTGGGGAATGAACATGAAATATATGTAGAGAATAGAGGAATGAACACATATCTCATATAAACAGGTGTATATTATATTCCCTGAGCCTGATAGGTGGGGAATGAACATGAAATATATCTAGAGAATAGGGGAATGAACACATATCCGATATAAACAGGTGTATATTATTTTCCCTGTGCCTGATAGGTGGGGAATGAACATGAAATATATCTAGAGAATAGGGGAATGAACACATATCCTATATAAACAGGTGTACATTATATTCCCTGAGCCTGATAGGTGGGGAATGAACATGAAATATATGTAGAGAATAGAGGAATGAACACATATCTCATATAAACAGGTGTATATTATATTCCCTGAGCCTGATAGGTGGGGAATGAACATGAAATATATGTAGAGAATAGAGGAATGAACACATATCTCATATAAACAGGTGTATATTATATTCCCTGAGCCTGATAGGTGGGGAATGAACATGAAATATATCTAGAGAATAGGGGAATGAACACATATCCGATATAAACAGGTGTATATTATTTTCCCTGTGCCTGATAGGTGGGGAATGAACATGAAATATATGTAGATAATAGAGGAATGAACACATATCCCATATAAACAGGTGTATATTATATTCCCTGAGCCTGATAGGTGGGGAATGAACATGAAATATATCTAGAGAATAGGGGAATGAACACATATCCGATATAAACAGGTGTATATTATTTTCCCTGTGCCTGATAGGTGGGGAATGAACATGAAATATATCTAGAGAATAGGGGAATGAACACATATCCTATATAAACAGGTGTATATTATTTTCCCTCTGCCTGATAGGTGGGGAATGAACATGAAATATATGTAGAGAATAGAGGAATGAACACATATCCCATATAAACAGGTGTACATTATATTCCCTGAGCCTGATAGGTGGGGAATGAACATGAAATATATGTAGAGAATAGAGGAATGAACACATATCCCATATAAACAGGTGTATATTATTTTCCCTGTGCCTGATAGGTGGGGAATGAACATGAAATATATCTAGAGAATAGGGGAATGAACACATATCCTATATAAACAGGTGTATATTATTTTCCCTCTGCCTGATAGGTGGGGAATGAACATGAAATATATGTAGAGAATAGGGGAATGAACACATATCCCATATAAACAGGTGTACATTATATTCCCTGAGCCTGATAGGTGGGGAATGAACATGAAATATATGTAGAGAATAGAGGAATGAACACATATCCCATATAAACAGGTGTATATTATTTTCCCTGTGCCTGATAGGTGGGGAATGAACATGAAATATATGTAGAGAATAGGGGAATGAACACATATCCCATATAAACAGGTGTATATTATATTCCCTGTGCCTGATAGGTGGGGAATGAACATGAAATATATGTAGATAATAGAGTAATGAACACATATCCCATATAAACAGGTGTATATTATATTCCCTGTGCCTCATAGGTGGGGAATGAACATGGAATATATGTAGAGAATAGGGGAATGAACAAAAATCCCAAATAAACAGGTGTATATTATATTCCCTGTGCCTGATAGGTGGGGAATGAACATGAAATATATGTAGAGAATAGAGGAATTAACACATATCCCATATAAACAGGTGTATATTATATTCCTTATGCATGATAGGTGGGAATGAACATGAAATATATGTAGAGAATAGAGGAATGAACACATATCCCATATAAACAGGTGTATATTATTTTCCCTGTGCCTGATAGGTGGGGAATGAACATGAAATATATGTAGAGAATAGAGGAATGAACACATATCCCATATAAACAGGTGTATATTATTTTCCCTGTGCCTGATAGGTGGGGAATGAACATGAAATATATCTAGAGAATAGGGGAATGAACACATATCCTATATAAACAGGTGTATATTATTTTCCCTCTGCCTGATAGGTGGGGAATGAACATGAAATATATGTAGAGAATAGGGGAATGAACACATATCCCATATAAACAGGTGTACATTATATTCCCTGAGCCTGATAGGTGGGGAATGAACATGAAATATATGTAGAGAATAGAGGAATGAACACATATCCCATATAAACAGGTGTATATTATTTTACCTGTGCCTGATAGGTGGGGAATGAACATGAAATATATGTAGAGAATAGGGGAATGAACACATATCCCATATAAACAGGTGTATATTATATTCCCTGTGCCTGATAGGTGGGGAATGAACATGAAATATATGTAGATAATAGAGTAATGAACACATATCCCATATAAACAGGTGTATATTATATTCCCTGTGCCTCATAGGTGGGGAATGAACATGGAATATATGTAGAGAATAGGGGAATGAACAAAAATCCCAAATAAACAGGTGTATATTATATTCCCTGTGCCTGATAGGTGGGGAATGAACATGAAATATATGTAGAGAATAGGGGAATGAACACATATCCCATATAAACAGGTGTATATTATATTCCTTATGCATGATAGGTGGGAATGAACATGAAATATATGTAGAGAATAGAGGAATGAACACATATCCCATATAAACAGGTGTATATTATTTTCCCTGTGCCTGATAGGTGGGGAATGAACATGAAATATATGTAGAGAATAGAGGAATGAACACATATCCCATATAAACAGGTGTATATTATTTTCCCTGTGCCTGATAGGTGGGGAATGAACATGAAATATATGTAGAGAATAGGGGAATGAACACATATCCCATATAAACAGGTGTACATTATATTCCCTGAGCCTGATAGGTGGGGAATGAACATGAAATATATGTAGAGAATAGAGGAATGAACACATATCCCATAAAAAAGGTGTATATTATATTCCCTATGCATGATAGGTGGGAAATGAACATGAAATATATGTAGAGAATAGGAGAATGAACACATATCCCATATAAACAGGTGCATATTATATTCCCTGAGCGTGATAGGTGGGGAATGAAGATGAAATATATGTAAATAATAGAGGAATGAACACATATCCCATATAAACAGGTGTATATTATATTCCCTGAGCCTGATAGGTGGGGAATGAACATGAAATATATGTAGAGAATTGGGGAATGAACACATATCCCATATAAACAGGTGCATATTATATTCCCTATGCATGATAGGTGGGGAATGAACATGAAATATATGTAGATAATAGGGGAATGAACACATATCCCATATAAACAGGTGTATATTATATTCCCTATGCATGATAGGTGGGGAATGAACATGAAATATATGTAGAGAATAGGAGAATGAACACATATCCCATATAAACAGGTGCATATTATATTCCCTGAGCGTGATAGGTGGGGAATGAACATGAAATATATGTAGAGAATAGGAGAATGAACACATATCCCATATAAACAGGTGTATAGTATATTCCCTGTGCCTGATAGGTGGGGAATGAACATGAAATATATGTAGATAATAGGAGAATGAACACATATCCCATATAAACAGGTGTATATTATATTCCCTGAGCGTGATAGGTGGGGAATGACCATGAAATATATGTAGAGAATAAGGGAATGAACACATATCCCATATAAATGGGTGCATATTATATTCCCTGAGCGTGATAGGTGGGGAATGAACATAAAATATATGTAGAGAATAGGAGAGTGAACTGTGACGGGGTGTACGGCAGAGCAAGAAGGGACAACAGGCCAAGGGATGATTCAACAGATTTATTATCAAGAACGCTGGAACAACACATGCAGGTAGATCTAGAGAGTCCACAATTAGTCCAACGGAACCGGTTCGGGGGCACCTACCGATAATCCTTGTGCCAGCTAACAAAACAATAGTCCACACGAGTCCAAGGGATCTCAAAACAATCCCACGAACGACGAGATATGTCCTCAACTCAATTCTCGCCCCGTTCGCTTCCGCAGTCCCAGATGGTCATGGGGTCTTGCCTCAGCTAAGAATTCCCACTCCTTCTCTTCCAGTCTCCAACACACATCTGATCTCAAAATAAGAATGTACTGTCTGAGCTCCTGGGATCCGCCCCTGAAGGGGGTAGGGGTCACACCTTCTATTCAATGGCTGAGTCCACCAGAAGATTCTATTCTGGTCGGCTCCACTTAGTCTAGGTCGTATGTACATTTGACTAGCCCCCTGCTGAGAGGAAGAATGGCTATTCCTTCACTAGTGTTGACAAAGCTTAATTACATTATAGGTTAAGGCTGCAAGTATTGGGGGAAGGAGACATTGTTACAGGTGACTCCCAGCACAAGAAAATACATATATTACAGCTAATAGAAACCAGAGAACAGTTAAGGCCCCGTCTCACATAGCGAGATCGCTAGCGAGATCGCTGCTGAGTCACAAGTTTTGTGACGCAACAGCGACCTCCATAGCGATCTCGCTATGTGTGACACGTACCAGCGATCAGGCCCCTGCTGCGAGATCGCTGGTCGTGTCGGAATGGCCTGGACCTTTTTTTGGTCGTTGAGGCCCCGCTGACATTGCTGAATCGGTGTGTGTGACACCGATCCAGCGATGTCTTCACTGGTAACCAGGGTAAACATCGGGTTACTAAGCGCAGGGCCGCGCTTAGTAACCCGATGTTTACCCTGGTTACCAGCGTAAATGTAAAAAAAAACAAACAGTACATACTCACCATCTGATGTCCGTCAGGTCCCTTGCCGTCTGCTTCCTGCTCTCACTGACTCCCGGCCGTACAGTGAGAAGTGAGAGCACAGCAGTGACGTCACCGCTGCGCTCTGCTCTCAGTGTACGGCCGGATCTCAGTCAGAGCAGGAAGCAGACGGCAAGGGACCTGGACACCGAAAGGCGAGTATGTACTGTTTGTTTTTTTTGGTAACCAGGGTAAACATCGGGTTACTAAGCGCGGCCCTGCGCTTAGTAACCCGATGTTTACCCTGGTTACCCGGGTGCTGCAGGGGTACTTCGGCATCGTTGAAGACAGTTTCAACGATGCCGAAGTCGTTCCCCTGATCGTTGGTCGCTGGGGAGAGCTGTCTGTGTGACAGCTCCCCAGCGACCACACAGCGACTTACCAACGATCACGGCCAGGTCATATCGCTGGTCGTGATCGTTGGTAAATCGCTTAGTGAGACGGGGCCTTTACATACATCAAATGGCATATTATTCAAATACAGGACAGGGCAAAAGTACATATCATGACAATATTCCCTGAGCCTGATAGGTGGGGAATGAACATGAAATATATGTAGAGAATAGGAGAATGAACACATATCCCATATAAACAGGGGTGTATTATATTACCTAAACTTGATATCTCTTCAAATGTAACATGTTTGGCAAGAAAAAACACAATACGACATGCCAAATTATCCCCTGTGTATAATGGCCAAAGTAATGGCACCTAGCCCTTTTAAGATACAACACTAAAGGTACCTTCACACGAAAAGACATCGCTAGCGATCCGTGACGTTGCAGCGTCCTCGCTAGCGATATCGTTTCGTTTGACACGCAGCAGCGATCAGGATCCTGCTGTGATGTCGCTGGTCGCTGAATAAAGTCCAGAACTTTATTTGGTCGTCCGATCGCTGTGTATCGTTGTGTTTGAAAGCAAAAGCAACGATACCAGCGATGTTTTACACTGGTAACCAGGGTAAACATCGGGTTACCAAGCGCAGGGCCGCGCTTAGTAACCCGATGTTTACCCTGGTTACCAGCGTAAAAGTAAAAAAAACAAACAGTACATACTCACCTGCGTGTCCCCTAGCCTCTGCTTCCTGACACTGACTGAGCGCCGGCCCTAAAGTGAAAGTGAAAGCACAGCGGTGACGTCACCGCTGTGCTGTTAGGGCCGGAGCTCAGTCAGTGTCAGGAAGCGGACGCTGGGGGACGCGCAGGTGAGCATGTACTGTTTGTTTTTTTTACTTTTACGCTGGTAACCAGGGTAAACATCGGGTTACTAAGCGCGGCCCTGCGCTTAGTAACCCGATGTTTACCCTGGTTACCCGGGGACTTCGGCATCGCTCCAGCGCCGTGATTAACGACGCTGGAGCGATAATCATACGACGCTGCGACGTCACGGATCGTGCCGTCGTAGCGTCCAAAGTGTCACTGTGTGACAGTACCCTTACAGTAGTGTTCAAAATTATAGATGAGCGAATATTTCAATGTTCGGTTCAGATAGCGCTTGCAAAATTTGCAATATACGCCGATAAATTCTTTGAATATTCGCTGAACATAGCCAAATGCCATTCGCGTCAGTGGCAGGCAAAAACAAACTCATGCACAACACATTAGAACGGCCCCAAGGACAGACACCAGGAAAGTGGCCTCAATTCACCCACAGTACAAATTGCAGCATGGAACTGCAGCAATCTGCCAGACATGAGGTATAAGATCTGGGATAACATTTAAAGCTTTCCAATGAAAGTAACAGTAAGACGAGGTGGGTGAGGGATTGGTGTAGGGCCCCTTTTCTGGGAGACCTGACACCACATTCATCACCTCAACCTGCTTTCATGCTAAGCCACACTCATGTGGACCAAATATCAGTTTTCTAGACTAACATTGTCAGAAAAATGTAAGGATAGTAACCAGGGTAGTTAAGTCCAAGGAAGTGGGGGCCTGACGGTCTTGGAGGCCTACTGCTACTTAAAAATGAGGGCTTGACACCACCGAAGTGGCATCAATTTCACCACAGTAGAAATAGTAGAATAGGAACCAACAGGTTTTTCTCTACACCCAATCCAGCAGATGGACGCTCAACCATGAGTGTTCACTAGTGATGAGCGAATATGCTCAATGCTTGGGTTTTTCCATCGGGTGATCTCCATTTATTTGTTAGTGTTCGGAGATTAAGTTTTCATCGCGACAGCTGAATGATTTACAGCTACTAGCCTGCTTGATTACATGTGGGGATTCCCTAGCAACCAGGCAACCTCCACAAGTACTCATCCTGGCTAATAGCTGTAAATCATTCAGCTGAGGTGATGAAAACTTAATCTCCAAACACTAAAAAATACTCTGAGATCACCCGAGCATGCGCGGGAAAACCCGAGCAATGAGTATATTCGCTCATCAGTAGTGTTCACATTTCCAAAAATTATTGTCAGACACCACTCAGCTGTGTGCCTCTATGTTCACACCAACTGGGATTTAACACATCATCATCATCCCCTGGGTTATCACATTCCTTGCGATTGAAGTCACACTCCTCCTCTTCTTGCCCTGACAGCAGAGTACAGTCCGCGTGAGCCTCAGATATCTGAGTCTCATAAGGATCACACGCCCCCCAAGGGGTTAACGTCTGATGAGGAGGGTCAGGAGTCTGTTCGGACCGAACTTCTTCCTGCCCCGTATCCAAGCTAAAAAAAATTTAGGCATCGGTGCAGATTTCCTCCTCTTGACTCTGCAAAGCTTTTGTGTACACTTCTGATGAACATGGCATAGAATATGTGAACAGCTCTTCAGACTCACCCATCTGTGGCTCCGTACAGTCAGTTGAACGTTTTGATATTTGGGACGCAGGGGGAAGCAAGGGGAATTTGGGTGCCACATCTGTAGACTGTACTGGGTGTGATGTTGAGGTGGAGGAAGAGGAGGAGAGGCCACTTGAAGCTGCATTTGCCATCTATTCGAGTACATGCTCTTTTGGGGCATCATCGACATGGTGTACCGCTGTGTGCTTGCCAAAGAAAGGTAGTGGTGTAACCTGTCCAGTAACATAAGTTGTCAGTTTTCTTTGCATAGATGTTGCTTCTCTGGTGCTTTCACAAACATTACCATCTACCCCACGTTCAGCAAGCATAATTCCCCTTCCACCACGACCTTGCTTTTTCCCAGTCATGTTGATCAGATACTGTAGTTTGGTAGGAGCACAGTATTAACAACCAAAAATTATATTTTAACCCCTTCATGACCCAGCCTATTTTGACCTTAATGACCTGGCCATTTTTTGCTATTCTGACCAGTGTCCCTTTATGAGGTAATAACTCAGGACCGCTTCAACGGATCCTAGCGGTTCTTTTTTTCGTGAAATATCGGGCTTCATGTTAGTGGTAAATTTAGGTAGATAATTTTTGCATTTATTTGTGAAAAGAATGGAAATTTGGCAAAAATTTTGAAAATTTCACAATTTTCAAATTTTGAATTTTTATTCTGTTAAACGAGAGTTATGTGACACAAAATAGTTAATAAATAACACTTCCCACATGTTAACTCTACATCAGCACAATTTTGGAAACAAAATTTATTTTTGCTAGGAAGTCATAAGGGTTAAAATTTGACCTGCGATTTCTCATTTTTACAACAATATTTACAAAACTATTTTTTTAGGGACCACCTCACATTTGAAGTCATTTTGAGGGGTCTATATGGCTGAAAATGCCAAAAAGTTACACCATTCTAAAAACTGCACCCCTCAAGCTGCTCAAAATCACATTCAAGAAGTTTATTAACCCTTCAGGTGCTTCACAGCAGAAGAAGCAACATGGAAGGAAAAAATGAACATATAACTTTTTAGTCACAAAAATGATCTTTTAGCAACAATTTTTTTATTTTTCCAAGGATAAAAGGAGAAACTGGATGGCAAAAGTTATTGTACAATTTGTCTTGAGTACACCGATACCCCATTTGTGGGGGGGAACCACTGTTTAGTCGCACGACAGGGTTCGGAAGGGAAGGAGCGCCATTTGAATTTTTCAATGAAAAATTGGCTCCAATCTTTAGCGGACACCATGTCGCGTTTGTAGAGCCCCTGTGTGCCTAAACATTGGCGCTCCCCCACAAGTGACCCCTTTTTTGAAACTAGACATCCCCTGGAACTAATCTAGATGTGTGGTGAGCACTTTGAACCCCCAAGTGCTTCACAGAAGTTTATAACGCAGAGCCGTGCAAATAAAAAATCATTTTTCCTTCCTCAAAAATTATTTCTTAACAAGCAATTTTTTATTTTCACAAGAGTAACAGGAGAAATTGAACTCAAATTATTGTCCAGTTTGTACTGAGTACGCTGATACCCCGTATGTGGGGGGAAACCACTGTTTGGGCGCATGGCAGAGCTCGGAAGGGAAGTAGTGACGTTTTGGAATGCAGACTTTGATAGAATGGTCTGCGGCATCATGTTACGTTTGCAGAGCCCCTGATGTGCCTAACCAGTAGAAACCCCCCACAAGTGACCCCATTATAGAAACTAGACCACCCAAGGAACTTATCTAGATGTGTGGTGAGCACTTTGATCCCCCAAGTGCTTCACAGAAATTTATAACTCAGAGCCCTGAAAATAAAAATAAAAAATTTCTGCAACAATAAGTTTTTAGCCCCCCATTTTTTTTTCCAAAGGGTAACAGGAGAAATTAGACCCCCAAAGTTGTTGTGCAATTTTTCATGAGTACGGCGATAACCCATATGTTTGGGTAAACCACTGTTTGGGCGCACGTTGGGGCTCAGAAGGGAGGGAGCACCATTTGACTTTTTGAACGCAAGATTGGTTGAAAATTAATGTTGGCCCCATGTCGCGTTTGGAGACCCCTGATGTGCCTAAACAGTGGAAACCCCTAAATTCTAACTCCAACACTAGCCCCAACACACCCCTAACCATAACCATAACCCTAACCAGAAGCCTAACCCTAACACCAACACACCCTGAACCCTAATTTTAACTACAGATGAGCGGTGTTCGAGTCGAACTGTTCACCAATTTCAAATTCGAACTGTTTTGGGCGGTGTTTGAGTCTTTCGACGAACCCGAACAATTTGCTTAAAATTCTTCTGTTCAAGTTTCTGTTCGATAACTGTTCGTTCACCAAAAGCCTAGCTTTATTTGCACATTAAAACTGTTTATCATTGTTAATGGACTGTTTCAGTGTATAGTGGGCGGGGGATAGATCTGTGCTGAAATAACGCCAATCTCCATTTTATTTTCTTTCCCGCATTTACAGAGGGGCGGTGCAGTCTCCCAGCCTATCAGCAGTGCGCACACACACAGCAATGTGCATGGGATGCAGACAAGCAAGGGCATGTGTCATTGGCTGTGTATGTCACATGTCACTCCTTACCCAATGAGAACCAGCCATTTGCCCCGTCGTCACTAGTGTTTAGCATTCCGATACCGCAAGTATCGGAATTCCGATACCGAGTTCAGAGACTTTTGTGGTATCGGGAATCGGTATGGGAACCATATTAATGTGTAAAATAAAGAATTAAAATAAAAAATAGGGATATACTCACCCTCTGACGCGCCCTGGTTGTAACCGGCAGCCTCCGTTCCTAAGAATGAGCGCTTGAAAGACCTTAGATGACGTCGCGGCTTGTGATTGGTCGCGTGGCGGTCACGTGAGTAGCCCGCCTGTGAAGCTAGCTACACTGCCTGTGTATCTCATTTTTTACGGCATCTAACCCAGTAAATCGTTTTGGGCTTAGTAGCAGTGTCTGTACGTCAGCAGAGTAGCCCGCCTGTGAAACAAGCTATACCGCCTGTGTATCTCTATTTTCACTGCATCTAATCCAGTTGATAGTTTTGGGCCTAGTAGCATTGTCTGCACGTCAGCAGAGTAGCCCGCCTGTGAAGCTAGCTACACCGCCTGTGTATCTCTATTTTCACTGCATCTAATCCAGGTGATAGTTTTGGGCCTAGTACCAAAGTTTGGCCACTCAGTTGTGCTCGGTTTTCATCCATCGGTTGTTGTGCCAACAACTTCAGATACAGAGTTGCCAATTAAGCACTAAAATGAGTGGCAAAAGGCCTGCTGCTGGTGGAAAGAGGAATAGGCGTGTTGGAAAGGGAAAAAAATGTTGTGTCCGTGGGGTAGGTGGTAAAGCAACAGTAAATTCTGCAGAAGAAAGACCATCTTCCAGCCAAAGTAAGATGTCTACTTCTTTTCGTGGACAATCTGATATGATCCCTTTCTTACGACCATCGCTACAAGCATCGCCAAAAATTCCAGATGAGGCACATAAACAGCAGGTGCTGTGATATCAAGTGCTCGGTCAAGTGGGCTCTCCTCCATGTCAACTTCAACATCACAACTACGCCAGTCCTCAGAGTTGTCACCCCAATTGCACTTGCTTCCTCACAGCTCCCAAGTCTCCAGCTGCCCGTCTGAGCATGGGGTAGCACACATGGTTGAGTCTGTAGAGCTGTTTACGCATACTATAGCCTGGGAATCAGAGGTGTGCTCCAGAGCTTCTGTGAATCCAGACGAGGAAATGATCTGCACTGATGCCCAGAATCTTTGTGAGTCTGATCCAGGCCCAGATGAAGAAGGTTCTGAGTATAATGTAGACCCTCGTTCCCAAACTGTAACTCCTGTTGGTGGAGACAATGAGGAAGATGATGATGAGACTGAGATACCTGATTGGAACGAAAACTTGACTTTTCGGTCGGGGCAGAAAGAGGTTGGCTCAGAGGACGACGGGTGTGAGAACACACAGGATGATGATGACGAGGTTGTAGACCCCACTTACTGTCAACCCCCAGTCTGCCAGTCCATGAGGTCAGCAGAGGAGGTGGAGGAGGATGCTAGTGACGAGTCTGACTACGAGGTAATGGTGCGCCTTCCTGGACAGAGACGGAGTACTGGAAGCACGTCAACAACTGCATCCTCAACCCCAGTTGTGCCTCAGACCAGAAGTCGTGGTGGCTCTTCAGGTCGCACGGGCTCAAAGCCTTGCATAGCCTGGGCATTTTTTGACATCGCAAAGGATGACCCAACTCATGTTGTCTGTAAGATTTGTCAACAAAATCTCAGTAGAGGCCAAAAAATCAGTATCTTGAGTACTTCATGCATGAACCGTCACATGGATATGAGGCATACCTTATGTCCGTCGCAGTGCCCCAGTACCAGATGCCCAGTTGCCACTACTTCTCAAAGAAAGCTGTGCCTGCGCTACACCAGCATGTCGCACACAACATCACCGCTTCCTTGAGAAACTCTGTGTGTGACAGGGTGCATTTCACCACAGACACTTGGACAAGTAGACATGGACATGGGCGTTACATGTCGGTGACTGGGCACTGGGTAACTACGGCGACATCAGGAGAAGAGGCTGCTGTCCAAGTCTTGCCGTCCCCACGAGTTGCTCGTTGCTCATCGATCCTCTGTATCTAGAAGTTCCTCCACTGCTTCTGCCTCCTCAACCTCCTCTGCCACCCGCGTTGTAACTGCGCAGAAGGAATCCTGCACACCTCCTCACTATGCTGTTACCAGGGATCAACGGCATCAGGCAGTGTTTACATTGAAATGTCTGGGAAATGTGAGTCACACAGCTGAGGAGTTGTGGACAGCTCGGGAGACCGAGTTCCATCAATGGTTGTCTCCACTCAACCTGCAGCCAGGGAAGGCCGTGTGAGACAATGCTGCAAACCTGGGTGCGGCCCTTCGCCAGGACAATGTCACACATGTGCCTTGTATGGCTCACGTTCTGAATCTGGTTGTCCAGCAATTTTTATCCCACTATCCCGGACTAGATGGGCTTCTGCAGAGGGCACGGTCGCTGTGTGCTCACTTCCGCCGTTCTCATCCCGCAGCTCGACGACTTGCAACTCTACAGAAGTCGTTGGGCCTGCCAGTTCACCAGCTGAAATGCGATGTACCCACACGGTGGAATTCGACTGTGCACATGTTGCAGCGACTGTGGCAGCACCGACGAGCCCTGGTGCAATACGTTATGACGTATAGCCTGGGCCAACGAGATCAAGAGGTGGGGCAAATCACACTGCAGGAGTGGTCTCAGATCAGGGACCTATGCACCCTTCTGCACAGTTTTGAAATAGCAACGAAGATGTTTAGTCGTGATGATGCCATTATCAGCATCACCATTCCCGTGATTTACATGCTGGAGCACACCTTAGGCTGGTTTCACATTTGCGTTTGTGGCTGCAGCGTTTGTACCGCATATAAACGCATGCGTCGTGTATTCCTATATTTAACATTAAAAACGCATGCGTTTTTTTTTCGAGTTTTGCCGCGTTTGACGACGCATGCGTCGTCTCGTCGTTTGCGGCTTGGTGCGGAAATGCAACATGTAGTAATTTCTAGAGGCGTCTATTTGCCAGCAGGAAACGCATGCGTTCGATTGCGCAAGGATTGTGACAAAAAACGCATTGCTGTCAATGTAAACGCATGCGTTTTTAAGCACATGCGTTTTGTTGCGTTTTTGAACGCATGGGTTTCAATTGAGAAAAACATGTCTAGACACTGATAAGCCACCCCCCACCATCAAGGTGATAAAGGGAGGGTGTGGACAGTTGCAGGTCACTTCTCACCAGACTCTGAAGCAGACAAGACACAGGCTACATCTTGGAGGAAAACAAGACCCTGAACAATTTGAGTATATCCTAGCCAATGCCTTCATTTTCTATTTTCTGTCTCTACATGTCCTAATTTCTGCCATTTCTTTCTTTCTACATGCATCAGAATGTGTTCGGATTCTTCACCTGGTGAGGAGTTTCAGCCAGGACAGTCGGAAGTGGAGCATGTCAGTGAGGTGAGTATTTGCCTCGTCTGATTGGAAAGTATTCACTGTCACATCGACACATGTGACAATTTGATTTTTTCTTTTTTTTAGAGCCCTTCTACTGCGGCAGAGACAGGGCAGGAGCAGCAGAGTCAAGGTCCGGTGGAAAGACGGCAGCGGGTACGTATACAAGGCTGACTGTCCTCAATGTAATATTCTTGAATCTTCCTTTCTTTCCACTTGTATTTCTTTACTTTTTTCTTATGGAATCCTTTTGTATGTTGACTTTCCTATTCATGCCATTTCTCGGCATCTTTTTTCTTTGTTTTCCTTATGTTAATTGAGCAAACTTTAATGACTTTCTTTAATTTTTATGTTTCACAACGGGAGGATGATCTGATAGAGAATGACCTCCTTATCACCCTGGATCAGGAGCGAGTCCCGTTGTGGGACACCCGGGATCCACTGCACTCGAACAACATCACGATCCGGCGGTTATGGAATGAGGTGGCCCAAGTGATGTGGGATGGCTGGGGCAACGCCCCGACACGGGTCCGAACTGCATTTGATAAGTATTGCACTGCAGTGTGAAGTAGCAGAGACCTTGGCCATGCTCACTCGACTGTGTGATGAAAGAAACTCTCTGGAGTTTCTGTCATCACACACAGTTGTGTGAGCACGGCCAAAAGTACTTTTTCTGATGAAAATTTTTTTTAAACAGTATCCAAAGTCAAAACACGTTGGCGTTCGATGAAGGACCGCTTCAACAAGGACCTGCGTCAAGAGAGCCGTGTTCCCAGTGGTTCAGGAGCAAGGATCAGACGCTACAAATACCGTTGCGTTCTGTCATTTTTAAGACTGGTCCTTGCCCAGAGAACGTAAGTATTTATCACGTGCATTAGGTTGTATTGTATTGTCATAATCTGTATTTTTACATTCCACAGGATTTTGCGTCTGGTAAATTTTTAATAGTAATTTTCTTTTTCCTTTTTTCACAGCACATACAGCACTACTGTTGGCCCAGGTTCTGGAGCGGTCCTTCATCCGACAGCCACGGACCTTCCACACTAACTGGAGACCAGGGAGCTGGTCCATCAGGTCTTCCCCTTTCGCAGTCCTCTTCCACTGCCCCTTTTTTTTGGGCTCATCCCAGCAGCGGCAGAGGGCTTCAGACAGGTCACTCATGCCCGAGTTTTTGCACTTGAACTCGGTTTTACACGACACAATCAAGGATTTGGGTGACCGGATGGATGTTTCACATAACCTCTTAAATGCACGTATCCATGAGGTCAGCAAAAGCCTTGATCAAGTGAAAGCCGACCTCCAGAGTCCAGCAAATCATTTTTTTAATCAAATTGACCAGGGCATGTTGGAACACCTTACTCCTGATCTCCAGCTGAGTGTCATGCAGGCCTGCAATGCTGCTTACGTGCAGGCTATGCAGCAGAGTCGGTATTTCCAGCAGACAGTGGGGGCATATCCACTTGTGCCTTCACTGTCACGATTGACCTCAATGTCGACCTCTGCTGCATCCCACTGCACGGCCACCTCAATTCCTTCCACAGCCGGACACCACTACAGCACCACCACCATGCCGACTGCAGTTGGATATCCCACCGCCACCACCATGATATCCATTGCTCCTGCTTGGACCTCCTCCACTGACACCACGATGCAGCAGGACCCTGGCATGGCCTTCCGTACCGCCACCACCACGATGCAGCAGGACCCTGGCATGGCCTTCCGTACCGCCACCACCACGATGCAGCAGGACCCTGGCATGGCCTTCCGTACCGCCACCTCCACGATGTAGCAGGACCCTGGCATGGCCTTCCGTACCGCCACCTCCACGATGCAGAAGGACCCTGGCATGGCCTTCCGCTATACAAGCGCTATGGACTCTGGCATGGCTGCACGCTCTACGAGCGCTATGGACTCTGGCATGGCTGCATGCTCTACGAGCACTATGTACTCTGGCATGGCTGCATGCTCTACCACTGCTATGGACTCTGGCATAGCTGCATGCTCTACGAGCACAATGGACTCTGGCATGGCTGCACACTCTATGAGCACTATGGACTCTGGCACAGTGCAGCCGGACCCTGACAGGTCACCCGCCACAACGCCATATGAGCCCACCAAGACCTCCCACAACCAGGCAAACCAAAAAGAAATTACAAAAAACAAAACAAAACAGAGGACTCTTAGCATTCCTCCCCCTTCACCTCCCAATGTGTCTGTAATGTCAGGTTTGTCTCATCCTTCCAGTGCGTCTCAAGCCTCTCATGTGTCAAGCCCCATCCCCGAACTTCCAGACCCTTCTAGTTTCATTGCCCCTTCTCCGGCCACCTCTGCGTCGTCCACGGTTAGCCAGGTCTCAGTGCTTCACACCCCCCGTTTACATCACTCTACCCCAAGCCGGTGCAGTAAATAATATTTTGGGTTGTTACAAAATAAAAAAAGTTTGATTTGCCACAATTATGTTTGGTTTATTGTGTCTTCCGCCGCCGGCAACATACACCGTGCGCCAAGAAACTTCGCCACACACTTACTTTTTGGGCCACATCATATCTCCAGTAGTTAAAAATAAAAAGACTGCAGCTTTGTGTGTCTTTAGTATACATATATGAGGTGGGCCAAAAAATATTACATGTATCTCCATAATCTCTTTTTGTCTGTGCCTAGTGTGGCAGTCTGAAGAGAAAATGGTGGAAATACAGTGCAGACCTCTACTGAACAGGTCAGGTGTAAAAAAAACTCATTAGTTATGACACCTGACCTGTTGAGTAACACCTGACCTGTTGAGTAGAGAACTGCCTTGTATAACCACCATTTTCTCTTCTTCATACATAATCTAAACACACAACTGGAGGGACAATGGTGGTCACGCACTACATATCTATGCTCACCTGCACAGGTGACAGAAATAGTGAATTCATGAACCTGTATATGTTTATCATGAATTCATTATTTCTGACACCTGACTTGATGAGTATAGATAGTGTGACAGTGATTGTCTCTTCAGTTTGTGTCCAATGGATACAGGAGAAGAGAATCATGACGCAATGACGTCAACAAGCTTACCAATAAAGCAACATGGCTGCCATTACAAGCAGTATGTGGCCAGTGTTTTATATCAGTATTTGTAAGCCAAAACAAGGAGTGGAACAATTAGAGGTAAATTATGATATTAACATAATAAGTAGCACCTCTACTTTTATCACCCACTCCTGGTTTTGGATTACAAAAACTGATATTAAATACAGATCAAATACTGCCAGTTTTCGGACAGCCTTGGTTTGGAGAGGAAAAAGATAGGAGACACGGTCAACACAACCAAAACTAAAGTTTATTAATGAGAAATATTATAAAGTTTTTTAATGAAAAATATTATTATCATTGTAGAAAATTACTGGTACAGATCGAATTACAACAGGACCTTTACACAACATTGTCCTGCCATGACACACGTCCAACATCTGAATAGAAAAAGGCAGCAAATTGGTCCCGCATGTGACCAACAGCTGCAGTTGACCGCAGCGGGTGATGCTGGAAATCGGGCAGTGGGTGTGCAACATGTTCATCCAGTTCAATGTTGGGTTGCTCCTTAACCATTATATAATTGTGCAGAACCACACAGGCTTTGACCACCTCGTCGACTGTTTCCACTTTTAGATTATGGCTGATGCAAGAATGCGCCATTTAGCGACCAGGATGCCAAAGGTACACTCTACAGTTCTTCGGGCCCTGGTCAGTCTGTAGTTAAAGATCCTTCTAGTGTGGTTCAAGTCCCGACTGGAATAGGGCTTCAGTAGGTTTTCACACATCTGAAAGGCCTCATCCCAAACCATAACAAATGGCATTGGTGGACCTTGAGTGTTGGGGAGAGGTTGTGGAGGGGGAAAATTGAAATTTTTGCCATACACACGGCGGCCTATATCAGAGTTCTTGAAAGTTTGGGAATCGTTGCCACGGGCAAAAGCTCCAATGCAGGGCCGGACTGGGACTAAAATTCAGCCCTGGCATTTGAAGTGACACAGGCCCACTTGTCACATGGTGACTGTATAATATCTTTGTACACTTGTAGGCAGGGCCGGTTTTAGGCAAAGTGGGGCCCTAGGCAAAGTTTAAAATGGGTCCCCAAATGCTAACATATTGCACATCACACAGAAGCCTTTCTGTTGTATTTACGTGCGCTGAGTTCAGGCCGCTAAACGAGTTTGATTGACAATACTGAAGTTGTTCAACGCTTGTTTCCCGGCCTCTTTCCACCAGCTGAGGAATAATGATGAGACAGAACGATCACTAATAGATCACTAACAGATCACCATACAGTATCATGTTTTCAGCAGCACATCTACAGTTTACACTGGCAATGTGCTGCTGACAACAAGGCTTTTTGTTCCAGCAAAAACAATCCGAATATGCAGCATTTTACTTGTTTAGTAAAATACACCCCATAGTCCTCCATATATTATAATGTGCTCCATAGTCCTCCATATAGTATAATACACTCCCTATAGTCCTCCATATATTAAAATACACTGCTCAGTCCTCCACATAGTATAATACACTCCTCATAGTCCTCCATATAGCATAATACAATCCTCATAGTCCTCCATATAGCATAATACAATCCTCATAGTGCTCCATATAGTATAATGCACCGCCACAGTCATCCATGTAGTACAATTCACTTCCCATAGTATAATGCACCCCATAGTTCTTCATATAGTATAACGTATTCCCCATAGTCCTCGATACAGTATAATGCAGCCCACATATAGTATAATGCAGCCACCCCAGAGTATAATGCAGCCACCCCAGAGTATAATGCAGCCACCCCAGAGTATAATGCAGCCACCCCAGAGTATAATGCAGCCACCCCACAGAGTATAATGCAGCCACCCCAGAGTATGTAACCCCCATAGAATATAATACAGCCCACCTCCCCATAATATATAATGTAGCCCCCCATAGAATATAATGCAGCCCCCCATAGTATATAACGCAGCCTCCCCCATAGAATATAATATACCCCCACAATAGTATATAACACAGCCACATAGTACATAACATGGCCTCCCCCATAGAATATAATATACTCCCCATAGTATATAGCAAAGCCCGCATATTATATAGCACAAACCGCATAGTATACAGCACAGCCTGCATACTATAGCACAGCTCGCGTAGTAGATAACACAGCCCACACAGCAGTATTCAGCACAGACCACACAGTAGTATACAGCACAGACCACACAGTAGTATACAGCACAGCCCACGTAGAAGTATACAGCAGTCCACACAGTAGTATACAGCACAGCCCACAGAGTAATATATACAGCACAGCCCACAAAGTAATATATACAGCACAGCCCACAGAGAACTATATACAGCACAGCCCACAGAGAACTATATACAGCACAGCCCACAGAGAACTATATAAAGCACAGCCCAGAGTACTATATACAGCACAGCCCAGAGTACTATATAAAGCACAGCCCAGAGAGTACTATATACAGCACAGCCCAGAGAGTACTATATACAGCACAGCCCAGAGAGTACTATATACAGCACAGCCCACAGAGTACTATATACAGCACAGCCCACAGAGTACTATACACAGCACAGCCCACAGAATACTATATACAGCACAGCCCACAGAGTACTATATACAGCACAGCCCAGAGAGTACTATATACAGCACAGCCCACAAAGTAATATATACAGCACAGCCCACAGAGAACTATATACAGCACAGCCCACAGAGAACTATATACAGCACAGCCCACAGAGAACTATATAAAGCACAGCCCAGAGTACTATATACAGCACAGCCCAGAGTACTATATAAAGCACAGCCCAGAGAGTACTATATACAGCACAGCCCAGAGAGTACTATATACAGCACAGCCCACAGAGTACTATATACAGCACAGCCCACAGAGTACTATATACAGCACAGCCCACAGAGTACTATATACAGCACAGCCCACAGAGTACTATATACAGCACAGCCCACAGAGAACTATATACAGCACACAGTAGTATACAGCACAGAGCACAGCCCACAGAGAACTATATACAGCCCACAGTGGTATACAGCACAGAGCACAGCCCACAGAGAACTATATACAGCCCACAGTAGTATACAGCACAGAGCACAGCCCACAGAGAACTATATACAGCACAGAGCACAGCCCACAGAGAACTATATACAGCCCACAGTAGCATACAGCACAGAGCACAGCCCACAGATAACTATATACAGCCCACAGTAGTATACAGCACAGAGCACAGCCCAGAGTACTATATACAGCCCACAGTAGTATACAGCACAGAGCACAGCCCAGAGAACTATATATAGCACACAGTAGTATACAGCACAGAGCACAGCCCACAGAGTACTATATATAGCACAGAGCACACAGTAGTATACAGCACAGAGCACAGCCCACAGAGAGCTATATACAGCCCACAGTAGTATACAGCACAGAGCACAGCCCACAGAGAGCTATATACAGCCCACAGTAGTATACAGCACAGAGCACAGCCCACAGAGTACTATATACAGCCCACAGTAGTATACAGCACAGAGCACAGCCCACAGAGTACTATATACAGCCCACAGTAGTATACAGCACAGAGCACAGCCCACAGAGTACTATATACAGCCCACAGTAGTATACAGCACAGAGCACAGCCCACAGAGTACTATATACAGCCCACAGTAGTATACAGCACAGAGCACAGCTCACAGAGTACTATATATAGCCCACAGTAGTATACAGCACAGAGCACAGCCCACAGAGTACTATATACAGCCCACAGTAGTATACAGCACAGAGCACAGCCCACAGAGAGCTATATACAGCCCACAGCAGTATACAGCACAGAGCACAGCCCACAGAGAGCTATATACAGCCCACAGAGAACTATATACAGCACAGAGCACAGCCCACAGAGAACTATATACAGCCCACAGTAGCATACAGCACAGAGCACAGCCCACAGATAACTATATACAGCCCACAGTAGTATACAGCACAGAGCACAGCCCACAGAGTACTATATACAGCCCACAGTAGTATACAGCACAGAGCACAGCCCAGAGAACTATATATAGCACACAGTAGTATACAGCACAGAGCACAGCCCACAGAGTACTATATATAGCACAGAGCACACAGTAGTATACAGCACAGAGCACAGCCCACAGAGAGCTATATACAGCCCACAGTAGTATACAGCACAGAGCACAGCCCACAGAGAGCTATATACAGCCCACAGCAGTATACAGCACAGAGCACAGCCCACAGAGTACTATATACAGCCCACAGTAGTATACAGCACAGAGCACAGCCCACAGAGTACTATATACAGCCCACAGTAGTATACAGCACAGAGCACAGCCCACAGAGTACTATATACAGCCCACAGTAGTATACAGCACAGAGCACAGCCCACAGAGTACTATATACAGCCCACAGTAGTATACAGCACAGAGCACAGCCCACAGAGTACTATATACAGCCCACAGTAGTATACAGCACAGAGCACAGCCCACAGAGTACTATATATAGCACACAGCCCACGGTAGTATACAGCACAGAGCACAGCCCACAGAGTACTATATATAGCACAGAGCACACAGTAGTATACAGCACAGAGCACAGCCCACAGAGAGCTATATACAGCCCACAGTAGTATACAGCACAGAGCACAGCCCACAGAGAACTATATACAGCCCACAGTAGTATACAGCACAGAGCACAGCCCACAGAGAACTATATACAGCCCACAGCAGTATACAGCACAGAGCACAGCCCACAGAGAACTATATACAGCCCACAGTAGTATACAGCACAGAGCACAGCCCACAGAGAACTATATACAGCCCACAGCAGTATACAGCACAGAGCACAGCCCACAGAGTACTATATACAGCCCACAGTAGTATACAGCACAGAGCACAGCCTACAGAGAACTATATACAGCCCACAGCAGTATACAGCACAGAGCACAGCCCACAGAGTACTATATACAGCCCACAGTAGTATACAGCACAGAGCACAGCCCACAGAGTACTATATATAGCACAGAGCACACAGTAGTATACAGCAGAGCACAGCCCACAGAGAACTATATACAGCCCACAGCAGCATACAGCACAGAGCACAGCCCACAGAGAACTATATACAGCCCACAGTAGTATACAGCACAGAGCACAGCCCACAGAGTACTATATATAGCACACAGCCCACGGTAGTATACAGCACAGAGCACAGCCCACAGAGTACTATATATAGCACAGAGCACACAGTAGTATACAGCACAGAGCACAGCCCACAGAGAGCTATATACAGCCCACAGTAGTATACAGCACAGAGCACAGCCCACAGAGTACTATATATAGCACACAGCCCACGGTAGTATACAGCACAGAGCACAGCCCACAGAGAACTATATATAGCACAGAGCACACAGTAGTATACAGCACAGAGCACAGCCCACAGAGAACTATATACAGCCCACAGCAGTATACAGCACAGAGCACAGCCCACAGAGAACTATATATAGCACAGAGCACACAGTAGTATACAGCACAGAGCACAGCCCACAAAGAGCTATATACAGCCCACAGTAGTATACAGCACAGAGCACAGCCCACAGAGAACTATATACAGCCCACAGTAGTATACAGCACAGAGCACAGCCCACAGAGAGCTATATACAGCCCACAGTAGTATACAGCACAGAGCACAGCCCACAGAGAGCTATATACAGCCCACAGTAGTATACAGCACAGAGCACAGCCCACAGAGAGCTATATACAGCCCACAGTAGTATACAGCACAGAGCACAGCCCACAGAGAGCTATATACAGCCCACAGTAGTATACAGCACAGAGCACAGCCCACAGAGAACTATATACAGCCCACAGCAGTATACAGCACAGAGCACAGCCCACAGAGAACTATATACAGCCCACAGTAGTATACAGCACAGAGCACAGCCCACAGAGTACTATATACAGCCCACAGTAGTATACAGCACAGAGCACAGCCCACAGAGTACTATATACAGCCCACAGTAGTATACAGCACATAGCACAGCCCACAGAGAACTATATACAGCCCACAGCAGTATACAGCACAGAGCACAGCCCACAGAGAACTATATACAGCCCACAGCAGTATAGAGCACAGAGCACAGCCCACAGAGAACTATATACAGCCCACAGTAGTATACAGCACAGAGCACAGCCCACAGAGTACTATATACAGCCCACAGCAGTATACAGCACAGAGCACAGCCCACAGAGTACTATATACAGCCCACAGTAGTATACAGCACATAGCACAGCCCACAGAGAACTATATACAGCCCACAGTAGTATACAGCACAGAGCACAGCCCACAGAGAACTATATACAGCCCACATCTCTTCTCTTCCTCCCCTCACCTCCTCCGAGAATGGCCCCACAGTCCAGAAAAAAAAAAAACTCTCCTCACCTCTCCTCGTGCCCAGCGTTGCTTCCTGGTTCCTGCTCCTGTCTCAGCAGCTGCAGTCTGCCCGGGACACAGCAGGTGCGCGATGATATGACATCATCGCGCACCCGCAGTGTCAGAGGCAGAGCGGGGAATGATGGGAGAGGAGCGTCTGTACTGTAGACGCTCTCTCCTCCATCATTGCATTCAACTGTACCGGCGTCTATACGCCGGTATAGTTGAATGCGACGGCGGGGGCGGCGGATTGAGCGGCCCACCACTGGCACCGGCCCTTCTGGCATTTGCCAGAAGTGCCCTATGGCCAGTCCGGCCCTGCTCCAATGTCCACGGCGATGAAGCGACAGTTCGCATCGGCTATTGCCATGAGCACAACAGAAAAATATTTTTTGTAATTGAAGTACTCCGATCCTGTTCTGGCTGGTTTGATAATGCGAATGTGCTTTCCATCCACCGCTCCTAAACAGTTGCGGAAATCACACACACTCCAGAGTTTTTCCGCAATTTCAAGCCACATGTCCAAGGTGGGTAGGGGTATAAACTCATCCCGGAGTACATTCCACAAAGCCCGGCAGGTGTCCACAACTATTCCGGACAGGGTGGATATTCCAAGCCGGTATTGGAAGTGGAGGGATGATAAACTCTCTCCAGTTGCCATAAATCTGTATGGTGTAGTTACGCTAAAGAAAGAAAGGAAAATACCCCCCAAAAAATGTCAGAAAACACTAAATTTGGACTGTCATTGGTTTAGATTTTGAACGTACCTTAATGTAACCAGCAGACGTTCCTCCGGTGGAATTGCTCTACGGAGCTGGGTGTCCTGTCGCCGTATGGCTTCTTGGACACGAGAAAGCAAATCCCGGAACGAGTCTTGCAACATCCTAGTGTATTCCTGGAATGTCTCTGGGTTGGCATTAAGCTCAGCATACAGCATATGATAGGCTCCACGGCTCTCACGTAGTTCAATTATGGGGTGCCTACAAAAACGCCTACGTTGTCTCCTTCTCCATCTTTCACGATTTCTGTCTTGCTCCCAAGCAAAAGCACAGTCAAGAAACAGCTTGAAGCTGAAATCCAGGTTGAAATAAAAGCTCTCCATGCGAAGATCCATCATGACACAGGATACAGTAGCAAACTGTTAAAATTTCAGTAGCCCTAGGGTCTATATATAGAAATCCCATAATACACGCCCTCTGTAGTCCCATTGGCGGTGTCTGGTTATCTTGATTTTTCTCTTGTGAAATTTCTCATGATGCATACCAAAAACGCAAATGCAGGAAAAAACTCATATAAACGTGTACAAACGCGGCGTTTTTTTAACCGCATGTGACAACGCATGCCTCTATAAAACGCCGCGTTTGTACGCGTTTATATGCGTTATTTCCACCACTTGCGGATGCGTTTTAAACGCTGCGGATTTAAACGCTAATGTGAAACTAGCCCCACACAGTGTTCGGAGTCAGGTGGTGCAACAAGAGGAGGAGGAGGAACAGGAGGAGTCGTATGCGGAAGGGATCATATCTCCAAGGTCAAGAAGGTTGGCAGCACCAATGCGGCCGGCATTGGAGGTGTCATGTCGGACGCCGTTCAGACCAGGTCGTCTGACAGACAGCGGTAGTTCCGCTTTTGACCACTACGTGCTCATTGGCGTTGGCTAGATTTTGTCTAGCTGTTCGGGGGTTAATTTACCTGATCCTCGGATTGGTAGCTGGGCCTTGCCCATTGACTTTAAATATTTCTCCTGGTCATTGGGTGTCGCCGATTATAGCTTCTGTCTTGCGCATTTGTTATCTCGCTTTGGAGTGGAGAGCTGGTTGTTGGAGAATCGTTGCTGGTGGTGTATTTTCCTTTGTCTTATTTACTCCTTCCTATATTTGTGTCTATTTTGCCCTGCACATTTATAGTGTATTCATGAGTGACTGCAGCGTGGTGTATATTTTCCTTTATCCTTGTCTGTGCTAACTGTGGGTATTGGTGTATTGCATTCACTGGGTGGAGGGGGGAGGTTTCCAGCTCAGGGTTGAGTCAGGAGGCAGGGTGAGGTTCGAGGCCTGAACATGCACACCATCAGTGTAAACTTCAGGTAGAGGGTCAGTCAGTATTCCCCTAGTCTGAGGGAAATTGCAGGGGCCCGGGTTATTAGCTCTCGCTCACCTAGTCCCCCATTACAGGAGGCTGGGGGAGAGGGATTACCGAGGGCGCATGGTAGCAAGCCAAACTGTTGAGGAAGGTGCAGGAGGCGAGGAAGAAGTGGAGGACGAACTGGCGCTGGGCATGGAAGACTCATCAGATGAGGGAGACCTTGATCAAATTTACCCTGGTTACCAGTGTAAATGTAAAAAAACCCAAACAGTACATACTTACATTCCGGTGTCTGTTTCCCGGCCTCAGCTTCCCTGCAGTGTCTCAGCGCCGGCCCTAACAGCAGAGCGGTGACGTCACCGCTGTGCTTTACGGCCGGCCAGCGCTCACAGTCAGTGCGGGAAGCTGACGGCGAGGGGACAGACACCGGAATGTGAGTATGTACTGTTTTTTTTTTTTTTACATTTACAATGGTAACCAGGGTAAACATCGGGTTACTAAGCCCTGCGCTTAGTAACCCGATGTTTACCCTGGTTGCCAGTGAAGACATCGCTGAATCCGTGTCACACACACCGATTCAGCGATGTCTGCAGGAGATCCAGCGACGAAATAAGGTGCTGGCCTTGTAGCTCCGACCAGGAGCAGGATCCAGATCGCTGCTGCGTGTCAAACACAACGATATCGCTATCCAGGAAGCTGCAACGTCACGGATCGCTAGTGATATCGTTGTTAAGTCGCTCAGTGTGAAGGTACCTTAAGGAAAGGGTTCTGAATGGACCCGCTGCCATTCTACCTAAAGATATATATATATTTTTTTTTTCAAGACGTCTGGGTGTTTAGATTTTTACTCCAGCCTTTCTTAACTTTAGAAGGGCATGACATGCCTATATCTGTGTCTCCTCTTCCTTTCACTCCTCCACCTCTTTTCTTTTCGCATGACTATGTGTAGTTGTGACTTTTCCATGTGTTTGTTGTGTCTTCTGAGCAGTTTGTCAGCTTTTAGACACCTTTTAAGGTGTTTTCTATGTGTTTTCCATGTGTTTGTATGTGTTTGTGTTTGCCTGCCATTGGTTTCAATGGGGTTCGATGGTGTTCGACGAACAGTTCGGCGAACATCTCCCTGCTTGACGAACCGAACCCGAACACTAGGGAGGTGGCTCATCTCTAATCTTAACCCTATTTCTAACCCTAACCCTAATTGCAACCCTAATCCTAAGGCTATGCCCACGTGTAATAATTATAGTGGATAACTTAGGAGACTCTTTGCGTGGAACAAGAAAACTACAGGACACAGTTTTATAAGTGGTAAAGTCTATATTATCGCATGGTGATTCAAACAGATGCAGAGAGAAACTCAAGTCCACAACACTTGGAGCAAATATGAAATGCAGCTCAGCAGTATATAGGAAACTTCAGAGGAAAATGCAATCAAGCATAAAGTCTATGAAGCACAATTATTCTAGAGGATACTTGACACGAATAAGTCCTTGCTTAGTCCAAAACACAGATAGATATGCTTATAAGGCAGTTCAAATAATATCTTAGCTCAACCAGGGAGGTCTGGGTAATAGTCTCAGGTTCTTGAAGAGCAGCAACAGCTTACATGTCCAGCAAATGCAGATGGAAGTGAACACGAGTAGCAGATGAAGGAGGATTACTGGAACTGGTGTATGCAGCAGGAACTCAGAGCAGAGTAGCAGGATAACCACACAGGTTCACAGGAGCAGGTATATAGCCAGGGAGTCACCAGAGGTCAGGAGCTGGATGCAAGGCAGAATACTCTACCACAGACTGAAGGCTGGGGTGGAGTTTTATAGCAGGAATACACAGTGCACATGAGACCAAAGACGCCATCTTGGAAAAGGGCAGTAATGCACAAAAAGGTACTAAAAATGTTCAGAGTCCTGACACCACATTGCGGATTCATGTGAGGATTTTCCCGCACAGTTTTTAAAAAATCCACAGGTAAACTGCACTGCTCTTTACCTGTGGATATACCATGGATTTCCATAGTGTTTTGTGCGGATTTCACTGGTGGATTCCTATTGAGGAACAGGTGTAAAACGCTGCGGAATCTGCACAAAGAATTGAGTGCAGAAAATACAACGCAGCATTGCCGCGTGGTATTTTCCGCACCATGGGCACTGCGGATTTGGTTTTCCATAGGTTTACATGTTCCTGTAAACGTGATGGAAAAATGGAAAACTGCTACGAATCCGCAGAGGCCAATCCGCACAGTTTGAACATAGCCTAATTCTAACCGTAATTCTAACCCTAGCCCTAACCTTAGCCCTAGCGCTAACCCTAGTCCTAGCCCTAACCCTAACACTAACCCTTACTCTAACCATAACCATAGTTCTAACCCTAACCCAAGTTCTAACCCTAACCCTAGTGGAAAAATAAAAGTAAATATTTTTTCTTTATTTTATTATTGCCCCTACCTATGGGGGTGATAAAGGAGGGGGTTATTTATTATTTTTTTATTTTGAACGCTGTGATAGAACCTACCACAGCGATCAAAATGTACCTGGAACGAATCTGCCGGCTGGCAGATTCGGCGGGCGCACTGCGCATGCGCCCGCCATTTTGGAAGATGGCGGCGCCCATGGAGCAGATGCACGGACAGCGGGAGGGACACCGGAGGTCGTTAAGTATGAGGGGGGGATCTTACAGTGGGGGGGAAATCAGACTGCAGGTGGAGCGGACAGGAGGACGGGGGAGCGGAGGACGGCAGATGACTGGATGTAGAACGGTGGGGAGACCGATGGCGGGGGGCAAATCGTGATCTCCAGCCATGGCTGATGCTATTGCAGCATCGGCCATGTCTGGATTGTAATATTTCACCAATTTTCATTGTTGAAATATTACTATCGCTCTGATTGAAAGTGAAAATGAAATGTCACTTTCAACAGCCAATCAGAGCAATCGTAGCCAAGGCGGGGGGGGGGGGCGAAGCCACCCCCTCTGGGCTCAAGTACCACTCCCCATGTCCCTGCAGGTCTGGTGAAATTACAGTTAACCCTTTCATCCGGCCTGCAGGAGCGCAATCCGACCATGACACATATGCTGCGTCACAGGTTGGATTGGCACAGGTTTTTATGATGCATATGCTGCGTCAAAGGGAAGGGGTTAAAGTCTTTACCACCTCTGCAAACAGCTGATTTTCAGAGACAATAAAATCCAAAGTAAATTCAAAGTAGAAATATGGCGTGCTGTATCATGTTAGTCACAGAAAATATATTTTATTTTTGGACGAAGGATCAGGCCTCTATAACACACTAGATGCTACAAACTATTTTTAAAACTCATGTCCCTTACTGTAGGATGTTACTAACAGAAGAATTTGTTTTTGGCCTATGTATCAGGACTCTATAACACACTAGATGCTACAAACTATTTTTCAAGTCAGGACCCTTACTGTATGACATAAATAACAGAAGAAATTGTTTGTGGCCTATGTATCAGGCCTCTATAACACACTAGATGCTACAAAAAATGTTTCAACTCAGGTCCCTTACTGTATGACGCTAATAACAGAATAATTTGTTTTTGCCTCCTGAATCAGGCATCTACAGCTTAATCTCAACACAAACAAATGGGAAATTGTGTGATACAGCGGGTTGTCTAAATTTTTGCAACTGAAAAAAAAAATTTTTTCAATGTGCCTTAGGTTTGCAGACAGTTTCATATCACCGCCACAAAATGGCTACGTAGGATACAGCAGGCTGTTTCAAATTTCGCAACCGAAAAAATTATAACTTTTTTTTTTATGTGCCTTAGGTCTGCAGACAGCACCACAGCACTAAATTACAAACGGGGATACAGCCGGTTATTTTTTCACTAGCATCATAGAATTAGAATGCTATATTCATGCATGGATCACAATAGAAACAGTGCACAACACGTGCCCTGCTGTATTTGTCTGGCAACCTCAGTATGACCCCCCCCCCCCCCCCGAAAAAAAATATTTTGTCAAATATTATTTTTTGTCTACTTGTAGCACAGATGCCATGATGACATTTCACGCCGAGAGCTCATCTCTGCAGCCTTCCCTCTTCTCCAGTCTTTTGTAGCACTTCCCATCATGGTGCCCTTAAAATAGAAATATTGTTAAACTGCCCCATGACATGAATTATAAATAACATTATTATAACATTTTAAATAATATTATTATTATAAATAACTCCCATGCTGTGCCCCTGAATAAATAATTGTCCCTCACTGTGCTTCATGCCCAAAATTTCCCCTCACCCTGCCCTACTCAAAATATCCTCTGCACAATGCATGTCTGTAAAATATTGCATGCACTGTCCCTTCCTAAAATATTCTCCCACCATCCTTCTCCCAAATATCCCCCACACACAAACATACTGCCTCTCTGAATAAAGTAACCCCCATCACCACTGCCTCTCGCAAAACTGTGCCCCCTTTCACAATTGTCACCCCATTATGTGCTCTCACAGCAACATTAATCCCCTCCCCCTTATCCACAACGATAACTCATTTAATCTTCAGATCCTTCATGGACCGCTTAGTGTTGCCCTTGATGTCTCTACTCCTCTGCAGCCCGTCGGTGCCGGCAACAGTGTGATAAAGTCAGCAGCGTGCTGACCTCATCATGCCTCTGCAAGTTGGGGCCAGATCAGACTTACGCTCCTTTGCTCCAGTTCCCGCACCACAGTGTTAAAATGTATTCACATCCAAAACATGTGAATAGTGAATACATTTGAAGAGAGGAAAAAGGGACCAGGGCATCCAGAACAGCTCCGCAGGCAGCACGGCATCCTTTGCAGGTCACATGTAGACTGCAGGCCATATGTTGTACATGCCTGCTTTAGAACTTCATTCCAGTGATTATGACATTGTGCTCCCCCTACCCCAGAATCCTTGGTGGAAAGCTTGGCTGCCCCGATCAATGCCATTATGGCTTGTAAGTTTGAAAGCCTGAGGTTCAAAGTGGTCCAATAGTGTTGACACTGGGGTACTTTAATCTACTGGCCTTGGAAACACAAGAACTAAGGCACATTCCCACAAGCCTTTACTTAATACTTGTTTTGCACATACCCTTAATCCGGACCTCCTGGCAAGGTTCAGGGAATGTTTAAATTCCCATTTGCAAGGTACAGCCAAAATTACCATACTCTGGAAAATTCGTTATTTTTTTCACTATTTTGCATGTTTCACTTTTCCCTTGTGTCCGTTACTAGTACTTTTCATATGCAGTCCCCTTATGGATTCCCTCTGATGGTCTAGTGGTTTACTGTGTGGCTATCAGGTTCTGTTCCCCCCATGACCCCTAACTCTTCTATCTCAGTGGTGGAGTCGACAGTCGATGGCTCCTAGTTTTCACTCAGGTGGCAGCTCAAGCAGATGCTCGGATTAAGATTGGGTCTCCCTTGGTTTTGGCTAGGGGAAGCTACTTGGCTCTGACACTCACTGTGGCCTTCTGGCTTGGAGAGTCAGGGAATGGTTTTTGGAGCCCTTTTCCTCTTGGAGAGGGTTTCAAGTGACTTCATATTAGTGCACTTTTTTAGTGGCACCATTAGTCTCCTTTTCAGAACGGGTGAAGAGCATGATCTTGGTCTTTAAAAAAAAACAAAAATGGGGATCATTGGCCACGTGATGTTATATGGTCTTGCCCACCCTGCTGGATTTGGATTACCAGATGGTACCCCTGGACTTGTGAATGGCACAGGGAATATAATATACACCTGTTTATATGGGATATGTGTTCATTCTCCTATTCTCTACATATATTTCATGTTCATTCCCCACCTATCAGGCTCAGGGAATATAATGTACACCTGTTTATATGGGATATGTGTTCATTCCTCTATTATTTACATATATTTCATCTTCATTCCCCATCCCCACCTATCAGGCTCAGGGAATATAATATACACCTGTATATATGGGATATGTGTTCATGTCATGATATGTACTTTTGCCCTGTCCTGCATTTGAATAATATGCCATTTGATGTATGTAACTGTTCTCTGGTTTCTATTAGCTGTAATTTATGTATTGTATTTTCTTGTGCTGGGAGTCACCTGTAACAATGTCTCCTTCCCCCAATACTTGCAGCCCTAACCTATAATGTAATTAAGCTTTGTCAACACTAGTGAAGGAATAGCCATTCTTCCTCTCAGCAGGGGGCTAGTCAAATGTACATACGACCTAGACTAAGTGGAGCCGACCAGAATAGAATCTTCTGGTGGACTCAGCCATTGAATAGAAGGTGTGACCCCTACCCCCTTCAGGGGCGGATCCCAGGAGCTCAGACAGTCCATTCTTATTTTGAGATCAGATGTGTGTTGGAGACTGGAAGAGAAGGAGTGGGGATTCTTAGCTGAGGCAAGACCCCATGTCCTTCTGGGACTGTGGAAGCGAACGGGGCGAGAATTGAGTTGAGGACATATCACGTCGTTTGTGGGATTGTTTTGAGATCCCTTGGACTCGTGTGCACTATTGTTTTGTTAGCTGGCACAAGGATTATCGGTAAGTGCCCCCGAACCGGTTCCGTTGGACTAATTGTGGACTCTGTAGATCTACCTGCATGTGTTGTTCCAGCGTTCTTGATAATAAATCTGTTGAATCATCCCTTGGCCTGTTGTCCCTTCTTGCTCTGCCGTACACCCCGTCACAGTTCACTCTCCAATTCTCTACATATATTTTATGTTCATTCCCCACCTATCACGCTCAGGGAATATAATATGCACCTGTTTATATGGGATATGTGTTCATTCTCCTATTCTCTACATATATTTCATCTTCATTCCCCACCTATCAGTGTTAGGGAATATAATATACACCTGTTTATATGGGATATGTGTTCATTCCCCTATTCTCTAGATATATTTCATGTTCATTCCCCACCTATCAGGCACAGGGAAAAAAATATACACCTGTTTATATGGGATATGTGTTCATTCCCTTATTATCTACATATATTTCATCTTCATTCCCACCTATCAGGCACAGGGAATATAATATACACCTGTTTATATGGGATATGTGTTCATTCCTCTATACTCTACATATATTTCATGTTCATTCCCCACCTATCACGCTCAGGGAATATAATATGCACCTGTTTATATGGGATATGTGTTCATTCTCCTATTCTCTACATATATTTCATCTTCATTCCCCACCTATCAGTGTTAGAGAATATAGTATACACCTGTTTATATGGGATATGTGTTCATTCTCCTATTCTCTACATATATTTCATGTTCATTCCCCACCTATCAGGCTCAGGGAATATAATATACACCTGTTTATATGGGATATGTGTTCATTCTCCTATTATCTACATATATTTCATCTTCATTCCCACCTATCAGGCACAGGGAATATAATATACACCTGTTTATATGGGATATGTGTTCATTCCCCTATTATCTACATATATTTAATCTTCATTCCCCACCTATCAGGCACAGGGAATATAATATATACCTGTTTATATGGGATATGTGTTCATTCCGCTATTATCTACATATATTTCATCTTCATTCCCCACCTATCAGGCACAGGGAATATAATATACACCTGTTTATATAGGATATGTGTTCATTTCCTTATTCTCTACATATATTTCATGTTCATTCCCCACCTATCACGCTCATGGAATATAATATACACCTGTTTATATGGGATATGTGTTCATTCCCCTATTATCTACATATATTTCATCTTCATTCCCCACCTATCAGGCACAGGGAATATAATATACACCTGTTTATATGGGATATGTGTTCATTCCGCTATTATCTACATATATTTCATCTTCATTCCCCACCTATCAGGCACAGGGAATATAATATACACCTGTTTATATAGGATATGTGTTCATTTCCTTATTCTCTACATATATTTCATGTTCATTCCCCACCTATCACGCTCATGGAATATAATATACACCTGTTTATATGGGATATGTGTTCATTCCCCTATTATCTACATATATTTCATCTTCATTCCCCACCTATCAGGCACAGGGAATATAATATACACCTGTTTATATGGGATATGTGTTCATTCCCTTATTCTCTACATATATTTCATGGTCATTCCCCACCTATCACGCTCAGAGAATATAATATACACCTGTTTATATGGGATATGTGTTCATTCTCCTCTTCTCTACATGTATTTCATGTTCATTCCCCACCTATCAGGCTCAGGGAATATAATATGCACCTGTTTATATGGGACATGTGTTCATTCCTCTATTCTCTACATATATTTCATGTTCATTCCCCACCTATCATGCATAGGGAATATAATATACACCTGTTTATATGGGATATGTGTTCATTCCTCTATTCTCTACATATATTTCATGTTCATTCCCCACCTATCACGCTCAGGGAATATAATATGCACCTGTTTATATGGGATATGTGTTCATTCCTCTATTCTCTACATATATTTCATGTTCATTCCCCACCTATCAGTGTTAGGGAATATAATATACACCTGTTTATATGGGATATGTGTTCATTCCCCTATTATCTACATATATTTCATCTTCATTCCCACCTATCAGGCACAGGGAATATAATATACACCTGTTTATATGGGATATGTGTTCATTCTCCTATTCTCTACATATATTTCATCTTCATTCCCCACCTATCAGTGTTAGGGAATATAATATACACCTGTTTATATGGGATATGTGTTCATTCCCCTATTATCTACATATATTTCATCTTCATTCCCACCTATCAGGCACAGGGAATATAATATACACCTGTTTATATGGGATATGTGTTCATTCCTCTATTCTCTACATATATTTCATGTTCATTCCCCACCTATCAGGCTCAGGGAATATAATATACACCTGTTTATATGGGATATGTGTTCATTCCCCTATTATCTACATATATTTCATCTTCATTCCCACCTATCAGGCACAGGGAATATAATATACACCTGTTTATATAGGATATGTGTTCATTTCCTTATTCTCTACATATATTTCATGTTCATTCCCCACCTATCACGCTCATGGAATATAATATACACCTGTTTATATGGGATATGTGTTCATTCCCCTATTATCTACATATATTTCATCTTCATTCCCCACCTATCAGGCACAGGGAATATAATATACACCTGTTTATATGGGATATGTGTTCATTCTCCTATTCTCTACATATATTTCATGTTCATTCCCCACCTATCAGGCACAGGGAAAAAAATATACACCTGTTTATATGGGATATGTGTTCATTCCCTTATTATCTACATATATTTCATCTTCATTCCCACCTATCAGGCACAGGGAATATAATATACACCTGTTTATATGGGATATGTGTTCATTCCTCTATACTCTACATATATTTCATGTTCATTCCCCACCTATCACGCTCAGGGAATATAATATGCACCTGTTTATATGGGATATGTGTTCATTCTCCTATTCTCTACATATATTTCATCTTCATTCCCCACCTATCAGTGTTAGAGAATATAGTATACACCTGTTTATATGGGATATGTGTTCATTCTCCTATTCTCTACATATATTTCATGTTCATTCCCCACCTATCAGGCTCAGGGAATATAATATACACCTGTTTATATGGGATATGTGTTCATTCTCCTATTATCTACATATATTTCATCTTCATTCCCACCTATCAGGCACAGGGAATATAATATACACCTGTTTATATGGGATATGTGTTCATTCCCCTATTATCTACATATATTTAATCTTCATTCCCCACCTATCAGGCACAGGGAATATAATATATACCTGTTTATATGGGATATGTGTTCATTCCGCTATTATCTACATATATTTCATCTTCATTCCCCACCTATCAGGCACAGGGAATATAATATACACCTGTTTATATAGGATATGTGTTCATTTCCTTATTCTCTACATATATTTCATGTTCATTCCCCACCTATCACGCTCATGGAATATAATATACACCTGTTTATATGGGATATGTGTTCATTCCCCTATTATCTACATATATTTCATCTTCATTCCCCACCTATCAGGCACAGGGAATATAATATACACCTGTTTATATGGGATATGTGTTCATTCCGCTATTATCTACATATATTTCATCTTCATTCCCCACCTATCAGGCACAGGGAATATAATATACACCTGTTTATATAGGATATGTGTTCATTTCCTTATTCTCTACATATATTTCATGTTCATTCCCCACCTATCACGCTCATGGAATATAATATACACCTGTTTATATGGGATATGTGTTCATTCCCCTATTATCTACATATATTTCATCTTCATTCCCCACCTATCAGGCACAGGGAATATAATATACACCTGTTTATATGGGATATGTGTTCATTCCCTTATTCTCTACATATATTTCATGGTCATTCCCCACCTATCACGCTCAGAGAATATAATATACACCTGTTTATATGGGATATGTGTTCATTCTCCTCTTCTCTACATGTATTTCATGTTCATTCCCCACCTATCAGGCTCAGGGAATATAATATGCACCTGTTTATATGGGACATGTGTTCATTCCTCTATTCTCTACATATATTTCATGTTCATTCCCCACCTATCATGCATAGGGAATATAATATACACCTGTTTATATGGGATATGTGTTCATTCCTCTATTCTCTACATATATTTCATGTTCATTCCCCACCTATCACGCTCAGGGAATATAATATGCACCTGTTTATATGGGATATGTGTTCATTCCTCTATTCTCTACATATATTTCATGTTCATTCCCCACCTATCAGTGTTAGGGAATATAATATACACCTGTTTATATGGGATATGTGTTCATTCCCCTATTATCTACATATATTTCATCTTCATTCCCACCTATCAGGCACAGGGAATATAATATACACCTGTTTATATGGGATATGTGTTCATTCTCCTATTCTCTACATATATTTCATCTTCATTCCCCACCTATCAGTGTTAGGGAATATAATATACACCTGTTTATATGGGATATGTGTTCATTCCCCTATTATCTACATATATTTCATCTTCATTCCCACCTATCAGGCACAGGGAATATAATATACACCTGTTTATATGGGATATGTGTTCATTCCTCTATTCTCTACATATATTTCATGTTCATTCCCCACCTATCAGGCTCAGGGAATATAATATACACCTGTTTATATGGGATATGTGTTCATTCCCCTATTATCTACATATATTTCATCTTCATTCCCACCTATCAGGCACAGGGAATATAATATACACCTGTTTATATGGGATATGTGTTCATTCCTCTATTCTCTACATATATTTCATGTTCATTCCCCACCTATCAGGCTCAGGGAATATAATATACACCTGTTTATATGGGATATGTGTTCATTCCCCTATTCTCTAGATATATTTCATGTTCATTCCCCACCTATCAGGCACAGGGAAAATAATATACACCTGTTTATATGGGATATGTGTTCATTCCTCTATTCTCTACATATATTTCATGTTCATTCCCCACCTATCAGGCACAGGGAAAATAATATACACCTGTTTATATGGGATATGTGTTCATTCCTCTATTCTCTACATATATTTCATGTTCATTCCCCACCTATCATGCATAGGGAATATAATATACACCTGTTTATATGGGAGATGTGTTCATTCCTCTATTCTCTACATATATTTCATGTTCATTCCCCACCTATCAGGCTCAGGGAATATAATATACACCTGTTTATATGAGATATGTGTTCATTCCTCTATTCTCTACATATATTTCATGTTCATTCCCCACCTATCAGGCTCAGGGAATATAATATACACCTGTTTATATGGGATATGTGTTCATTCCCCTATTATCTACATATATTTCATCTTCATTCCCACCTATCAGGCACAGGGAATATAATATACACCTGTTTATATGGGATATGTGTTCATTCCTCTATTCTCTACATATATTTCATGTTCATTCCCCACCTATCAGTCTCAGGGAATATAATATACACCTGTTTATATGGGATATGTGTTCATTCCTCTCTTCTCTACATATATTCCATGTTCATTCCCCACCTATCAGGCACAGGGAATATAATATACACCTGTTTATATGGGATATGTGTTCATTCCCCTATTCTCTACGTATATTTCAAGTTCATTCCCCACCTATCAGGCACAGGGAATATAATATACACCTGTTTATATGAGATATGTGTTCATTCCTCTATTCTCTACATATATTTCATGTTCATTCCCCACCTATCAGGCTCAGGGAATATAATATACACCTGTTTATATGGGATATGTGTTCATTCCTCTCTTCTCTACATATATTCCATGTTCATTCCCCACCTATCAGGCACAGGGAATATAATATGCACCTGTTTATATGGGATATGTGTTCATTCCTCTATTCTCTACATATATTTCATCTTCATTCCCCACCTATCAGTGTTAGGGAATATAATATACACCTGTTTATATGGGATATGTGTTCATTCTCCTATTCTCTACATATATTTCATGTTCATTCCCCACCTATCAGGCTCAGGGAATATAATATACACCTGTTTATATGGGATATGTGTTCATTCCCCTATTATCTACATATATTTCATCTTCATTCCCACCTATCAGGCACAGGGAATATAATATACACCTGTTTATATGGGATATGTGTTCATTCCTCTATTCTCTACATATATTTCATGTTCATTCCCCACCTATCAGGCACAGGGAATATAATATACACCTGTTTATATGGGATATGTGTTCATTCCCCTATTCTCTACGTATATTTCAAGTTCATTCCCCACCTATCAGGCACAGGGAAAATAATATACACCTGTTTATATGGGATATGTGTTCATTCCTCTATTCTCTACATATATTTCATGTTCATTCCCCACCTATCATGCATAGGGAATATAATATACACCTGTTTATATGGGATATGTGTTCATTCCTCTATTCTCTACATATATTTCATGTTCATTCCCCACCTATCAGGCACAGGGAAAATAATATACACCTGTTTATATGGGATATGTGTTCATTCCTCTATTCTCTACATATATTTCATGTTCATTCCCCACCTATCATGCATAGGGAATATAATATACACCTGTTTATATGGGATATGTGTTCATTCCTCTATTCTCTACATATATTTCATGTTCATTCCCCACCTATCATGCATAGGGAATATAATATACACCTGTTTATATGGGATATGTGTTCATTCTCCTATTATCTACATATATTTCATCTTCATTCCCACCTATCAGGCACAGGGAATATAATATACACCTGTTTATATGGGATATGTGTTCATTCCCCTATTATCTACATATATTTAATCTTCATTCCCCACCTATCAGGCACAGGGAATATAATATACACCTGTTTATATGGGATATGTTGATTTCCTAATATTCTACATATATTTCGTGTTCATTTCATATCCAAGATGCATAAGAAATCTATAACACCTCTCCATCTCTTTGGACCTAAAAGTTATTATGTTCATTCTTTTTATTTATTCCTTTTCTTCATTCTTTTTAGTATGTCCCCACAATATGACCAGTTAACACCCTGTTTACATAGGCAGACCCGAGTAAACGATGCACACAGAGATATCTGTAATAAATCCATAATGCCATGGCTCTCAGCAGTGCGAGTCCTCTTTACCAAGGACGATGCACCCCCAAAAACAAAGATGCGGGAAAAATCATTTGACCCAATGAAAGAGCATTTTGCTTATTCATCGGATGATCGCAGCCTGTTCACACTGTGAGATAAATGTGAAGTGAGCGTAATAAGAGCTTTAGGTGCCCTGCTAACAGCACGACTTTAACATTGTGCCGAGCCTGCGCCAACCAGCCATGATGTACCCCCGAAGGGAGAACAATGGGGACGACGCTGGGCCTGTTCGGGTTTACAGCGTGGATGGTTGGCGAAGGCTCAGTGCACAGCTGAAGCCAATGCCCTTCGTAGAGCAATCCAGAGCGCAAGAGCGGGGGAAGTGAACTACCCTGGCACTAGAAATCATGGCCCGCACCATCACAGAAACCTTGGGCTGCCACTCACAGAGAAGGAGGCGCAAAGGATGGAAAGAACCCCAAGTCTGGCCACTGAATCAATTAGTAGTGGGGAAAAAAAGTCCCCTTTCCACCCCAAAAACATTAGCATTAGCATTTTTGTGGCAGAGAAATGTACATGAAAAGCTCAGTGCAAAGATACTGTAGTGGAAATGATTAATCTATAGATTCTTTACAATACATACATTTTTAACATATTGTAAATGTCAATAGTCAGTATATAAAAATGTGAGATAATTGGGGTGACAATTGCCCAAATGATCATCAGAAAGCTTGTTCCCCATAGTTACAGTGTCAATTGTCTGCTTTTCTTCTTTTTGAGCCATATCTGTCACAATCGTCAACAGGTGCCAGTTTTACCAATGGGCTGATCCATGTACAAGACCCTTCATTTACACAGCAGAATTCTTGTGAACGAGCTTCCCTAGGAGCGCTGTTGTGCAGACTAAAACAGGCCGCCGGTCACACAATAAAAGAGCACTACGCTCGCTTCTCAGATCACTTGTTCTAAAAAGATCATCGCTCTCGGCAGCACACTGTCCTGTGTAAACAAGATCTGTGCTGCCTAGAACAAAGGCAGCCTGTATGAACAGAGAATATTACTGATCGCTCAGTGCACATCTAAACTGGGGATAGTCTGTGTGTAATCAGGCTACTAAGTGACTGTCTATCGCAGACAAGTTGTGGGTCGGCGGCTGTTTGTAAAAGGACCTTAAAGCGAAATCAGCCATGTAAGAGATACACTTTGGAAATCCATGCTCCAGTGTTGGGGAGCGGCGCCCAACTTATTCTTCCTCATGGCAGGCATCAATACACACCCTCCTGAATCACAATAAACCAATATCTTGCTTTTGGGAAAACCCCTGAAAAAGGAATTCATTATATAGAGTCTGAAGGACTCCCTGATGAATATTCACAATGGGTAACTTCTGCATCTACTCGAGTTTCCTTTTGGGCTGTTCACTGACATAAGACGTCTGTCACCACTTCTCAACCAAACGGAAATAAAAACACACAAAAAAAGCAAGAGAATAAGGCAAAAAATAAAATGAAAATGAATACGCTTATTTCATTTCCCATGGGATGCCTGAAAGGGTTTGGCCTCCCTATTCACATTAGATCATACTATTCTGTAGAATGTAGGGTATGCCAGTATTGGAGGTGTGGACCGGGTTTAACAAAAAGGCACCTTTTTTATTTTTTTTTAATAGACGGAACCAAATTAGCCCGTGGACTGCGTCCGGTTCAAGTGAATGGGACTGAGCTGCAATACAACAACAAGTCCATAGTCAATATTGGGCTCTATCATTAAAGAGAACCTGTCACCAGTGTTAGCATGATCAACCTGCCACGTAATGGAATGGAGGCTGCAGAGCTGAATAAAGCATAATATCATAAAAACTTATTTCTAATTCTCTCGTTGTAGAGATATTAGTAGCTAGTAAAGTTTAGATTTAAATTTATTCTACACCCAAAGGGGAATTAGCAAAGATTTGTCTCTGGGGGAGGTTACTTCTTCCCCTGCATGACATTGACCAATTATAAGCAAAAGGTGTCACGCAGGGAAAAAATAAATAACGCCCCCCACAAAATGATGTAATAACACAGAGCCCTACTCTTCTCTATGAGAAAGTCTGCTCTAAGCTTCTCCTGCTTACTACTGGTGTGGCTCTCAGTACTTCCATTAAACAGTCATTTGTCACCATAGAAAGCTATGGCCAGCCAAGCATGTTATCCTGCATCTACGTGCAGTCTTAGACTATGTTCACGCGTTGTGTTTTTACTGCTTTTTTTTTCGGCAGGTTTTGCTGCGTTTTTATCGGGTACATTTGTCTCTTGTTTGCTGCTGATAAAGTTTAGTGCCCCCCAAAAACCACGAAGCAACTTCATGAGTTTTTTTAAAAAACCAAAAACGCAGCAAAGCCTGAGACCTGCCTTTTTTGCTGCATTTTTGCACTTATACATTGCTTTCTATGGGTGAAAAATGCTGAAAGAAGTGATATGCTGCCGTTTTTAAAAACGCAGCAGTTTTCCAATTCAGCCAAGAAAAAAAAAAAAAAACAAGGTGTGTGTATGAGGTTTCAGAAATCTCATAGCTTTTGCTGGTACTGTAAAACGCAGCTTAAAATTTGCATAAAAAAAAAAACAGCAAAAGAGGAACGTGTGAACATAGCCTTAGTATCACAAACAGGCCTCTTGAAATAAATGTCATGAATACATACTTTATCGTCACTCTGAAGCACAGAGCCCCCTAGCACTGATAACCGGCCACTAAGATGGCAGAATGGCCAGTAACATAGGCAATGGGCTGTAGAATTAAAATTCCGTATCTTGTTGAAAACAAACAAGAATTTGAATAATTGCAAAGTTTGCTCATTTTTCCAAGCATTTTGCAATTTTAACCATTTAAAGACGTAAGAAATCCCCTTTAAACCCTAACCTTTCAGGCATGTGGAGATAAAATACGGGAGGTGTACACTTTCTGACTATTAAGGCTATGGTGACACATCACAGATTTGTCTATGACAAATCCGATGTGTATTTTACTAAATGGATCGGCAAAAATGTACTGAGGCTGATGAATTGTTGTGATCCGCATGTCCCGATGATCTGCAAAAGGATTAACTGCGATTGCCATTGATCAGGGATACTCTGCAGATTACCCTGTGATCTCTGTGGCCTCATGCTAGCCGCTGGTTATCGAAGACCAGTTATGGATTGTCATTTTATCACATTTGCAAATGTCATTTCTTATTTATTTATGTTGAACTCGCTCCTAATCTAAAGGTTAAGATCCCCTGACAATCAACTTCGGGCAAGATATAAAACTGAAAAAGTAACGTGCAAAGGTTTTGCAGTAAGACGTCTCCACGCCATTAGGAAGTGAGCGCGGTGTGTTTTGTACATCTGTGCAGTTTCAGTGCAGAACGGAAACCGCAATCTCCTTTCCTCCACCATTGTCTTCTTACACACAATCTCTGTTGTGCCTAAAACCCCACCTCAATGACAAGTTTAAACAGCTTTTTTTTTAAGAAACAAAACCGATATTACACGATGAAGAGGCGATGTGCTAAACCTTTCATGGCCACTTCCTCACAGGGGAAATGCTTCTCACACTCAGCACTGCGGTTGTGTTCATTAATCTAGGACGTTTTTCTTCAATGAAGAACATCCAGCCCTTTATGGTGGCAGCATATTGTTAAATACATGTATGATGTATCGGGTTTGTTGTACACTTTGAGCTGGATACAATATGTGGTTACTGTTAGGTAACGAGAGAGTAATGAATTATCCCCAGAGGACAACAAGCCTCATCTCCGCCTAGCTCATAAGACTTCTTCACACTGCACTATTTTCTATTTCCTTCTTAATTCATTCGTTTGGGTTTAAACAAAAAAAAGTGAAGATTTAATTCACATGAACAACTTTTACCATCAGAAAATGACCAGGTTTTAAATACTGGCAGGTGTTTTCTGCTTCATTCAATGGCTTTTTCTGCAGCTCACTTTTCAGCTTTGCTTTGTAGACTGGGGCAAGTAAGCAGAGTCATCTCAATATACTTTACATATAAGCCACATATCTATATGTCAAATATAATAACCTTGAAGGGGTTGTCTAGGACTATTCTGAGGAAAGGTCATCAAAGTGTGATTAGAGGGGGATTGGGGGTGTCCCCACTGATCAGCTCCAACAGTGGCCCGGATGCAAGTAATGTACGTGGCGGTACATCTCAGCTCCATATATTGTTTAGTCGTTATCGAATATTGCACCTTATCTCCGATTTTAGTGAATGGGAAATAAACTGCAGCGCTCAGCAATAGCATACATACACTGCTGCTGGAACAAATTACTTGATCAGTGGGATTTTTGGAGTGTCGGACCCTCCACCTATCTCAAATTGATGACCGTTCCACAAGATAGTCACAGGCAAACCCTTCAAGATCATATTTGACATATAGGTATGGGTCTGATATGTAAAGTATGGTACGATGACTCACCCACCTTTGCTAGCCTAAAGCTTAAGGCTATGTGCACACGTTCAGGATTTCTTGCAGAAATTTCCTGAGCAAAACCGGACATTTTCTGCAAGATATCCGCATGTGTTTTTCTCGCGTTTTTTGAGTGTTTTTCTCGCGTTTTTACTGCGTTTTTGGTGCGTTTTTTGGGGTATTTTCCCGGAGGTTCCCAATGCAATAATATAGTGGGAAATCCGCAAAAGTAATGAACATGCTGCGTTTTTTTACCGCGATCATGTGCACAAAAATTGCGGGATGCATTCTAAATGATGGGATGCATAATGTATGCATTTTTTCCGCGTTTTTATAGCGAAAAACCGCGAAAAAAAAACCCGCGAAAAATCTGCAACGTGTGCACACAGCCTAAAAGTGAGCAGCAGAATGCACCCTAGAAAGCAGGAATAAGTTCATTGTTATGTTAGTTCCAGACCAACCGTACAATTGTATAAAGCACCACACGAATATACAAAACTAATTTTCCTTTATCAAATACCCAAAAATCACACTAAAAAAAACTCACACTAATAAATATATTACAAAACACACAACTGATGGACATGGAAGAGAGTTAAAAAAACAGCCCAATTCCTGGACTATTTGCCAAAAAGCAAAAACATAGTAAACATTTTTATTAAATAAAATAACTTTGCAGGAAGTACCAGAATTAGACTGCAGAGGACTGGAGTAAAGTTATTTTCTCTGAAGAAGTCCCCTTCAATCAGGTGGAAGAATGATTGCCCAGAAAAGAAAAGGTGAGCTCTACTACGAGTCCTGTGTGGTGCCAACAGGAAAGCACCTGGAGACATCCAAGTGTGGAGTCGCTGTTCATCCATGGAGGGGGCACACTCACAATTTTGCTTTTGATCACTGCCATGAATATAGAACGGCATCTAAACCTCCTCAAAGAGCAACTTCACCCAACGATCCAGGAGCAATTTTGTAATGAACAAACCAGCATGATGGAGACCATGTGACAAAGGAAAATGATAACTACCGTAAGTGGCTGGTGACTAAGCAATCAAAATATGGACCAGGAAACTCCCCAGATCTCAAATCCCATGGAGAACCTGTGGTCAGTCCTCAAAAATCACGTGGATAAACAAAAACACAGAAAATGTAATAAACTTTTAGCACAGACTCGAAAAGAATGTGCTGTCAGCAGTCAGAATTGGCCCAGAAGCAGATATCCAGTGGCCAAGGAAAAGGACAGAATTCTTGGAAAATAAGGGTCAACACTGTAAATATTGGGTCTTTATATAAACTTGATGTATTTGTAAATAAAAACTTATGAAATGCTGATAATTGCACCTCAGTAATCACAGAAACACCCAACATCTAAAACCATTGAAGAGTCAAACTTTGAGAAAACCAAAATTTGTAGTCTCAAAACTTTGGGTATCCATATCAAGAAGATGGAAAACCATTGCATGACCAGCTGTGTCTAAACTTTTGACGAGTACAGAATAAATAGGTGTATACTGCACTTAGTGACCTAACTGGTATCTGTACTACCCAGAACCCGTATACTGAGACTAGTGACCTAACCGTACCTGTATACAGCTATATACTGAGACTAGTGACCTAACCATACCTGTATACAGCTATATACTGAGGCTAGAGACCTAACTAGGACCTGTATACAGCTATATACTGAGACTAGTGATTGAACCGTACCTGTATACAGCTATATACTGAGGCTAGTGACCTAACAGTACCTGTATACAGCTATATACTGAGGCTAGAGACCTAACCAGTACCTGTATACAGCTATATAATGAGACTAGTGACCTGACCATACCTGTATACAGCTATATACTGAGGCTAGTGACCTAACCGTACCTGTATAAAGCTATATACTGAGGCAAGAGACCTAACCAGGACCTGTATACAGCTATATACTGAGACTAGTGCCCTAACCGTACCTGTATACAGCTATATACTGAGACTAGTGATTGAATCATACCTGTATACAGCTATATACTGAGGCTAGTGACCTAACAGTACCTGTATACAGCTATATACTGAGGCTAGAGACCTAACCAGTACCTGTATACAGCTATATAATGAGACTAGTGACCTGACCATACCTGTATACAGCTATATACTGAGGCTAGTGACCTAACCGTACCTGTATACAGCAAAATACTGAGGCAAGAGACCTAACCAGGACCTGTATACAGCTATATACTGAGACTAGTGCCCTAACCGTACCTGTATACAGCTATATACTGAGGCTAGTGACCTAACCGTACCTGTATACAGCTATATACTGAGGCAAGAGACCTAACCAGGACCTGTATACAGCTATATAATGAGGCTAGAGACCTAACCAGGACCTGCATACAGCTATACTGAGGCTAGTGACCTAACCAGGACCTGTATACAGCTATATACTGAGGCTAGTGACCTAACCAGGACCTGCATACAGCTATATACTGAGGCTAGTGACCTAACCAGGACCTGCATACAGCTGTATACTGAGGCTAGAGATGCAACCATACTTGTATACAGCTATATGCTGAGACTATTAACCTAACCAGGACCTGTATACAGCTGTATACTGAGGATAGTGACCTAACCAGGACCTGTATACAGCTATATACTGAGGCTAGAGTTCTAACCAGGATCTGCATACAGCTATATACTGAGGCTAGAGACCTATCTATACCTGTATACAGCTATATACTGAGGATAGTGACCTAACCGTACCTGTATACAGCTATATACTGAGGATAGTGACCTAACCAGGACCTGCGTACAGCTATATACTGAGGCTAGTGACCTAACCAGGACCTGTATACAACTGTATACTGAGGCTACTGACCTAACCAGGACCTGTATACAGCTGTATACTGAGGCTAGTGACCTAACCGTACCTGTATACAGCTATATACTGAGGATAGAGACCTAACCAGGACCTGCATACAACTGTATATTGAGGCTACAGACCTAACCAGGACCTGCAAACAGCTATATACTGAGGCTAGTGACCTAACCATACTTGGATACAGCTATATATTGAGGCTAGAGACCTAACCAGGACCTGCATACAGATGTATATTGAGGCTAGTGACCTAACCAGGACCTGTATACAGCTATATACTGAGGCTAGTGACCTAGCCAGGACCTGTATACAGCTGTAGACTGAGGCTAGTGACCTAGCCAGGACCTGTATACAGCTATATATTGAGGCTAGTGACCTAACCAGGACCTGTATACAGTCGTATACTGAGGCTAGTGACCTAGCCAGGACCTGTATACAGCTACAGTGCCTTGCGAAAGTATTCGGCTCCCTGGAACTTTTCAACCTTTTCCCACATATCATGCTTCAAACATAAAGATACCAAATGTTAATTTTTGGTGAAGAATCAACAACAAGTGGAACACAATTGTGAAGTTGAATTAAATTTATTGGTTATTTTAAATTTTTGTGGAAATTCAAAAACTGAAAAGTGGGGCGTGCAATATTATTCGGCCCCTTTACTTTCAGTGCAGCAATCTCACTCCAGAAGTTCATTGTGGATCTCTGAATGATCCAATGTTAACCTAAATGCCTAATGATGATAAATATAATCCACCTGTGTGTAATCAAGTCTCCACATAAATGCACCTGCTCTGTGATAGTCTCGTTCTGTTTGAAGCACAGAGAGCATCATGAAGACCAAGGAACACAACAGGCAGGTCCATGATACTGCATTCTGTAATGCTGTAGATAAGCCCCTGATGGATCCTGAAAGATGAGAAAAAGAGGTTAGATTATACTCACCCAGGGCCGGTCCCGGTCCGATGGGGGTGACAGGCTCCCTTTAAACATCCCAAGGAGCACTGTGCAAGCGATCATATTGAAATGAAATGAGTATTATACAACTGCAAATCTACCAAGACCCGGCCTTTCCTCTAAACTTTCATCTCAAAAAAGGAGAAGACTGATGAGAGATGCAGCTAAGAGGCCCATGATCACTCTGGATGAACTGCAGAGATCTACAGCTGAGGTGGGACAGTCTGCCCATAGGACAACAATCAGTCATACACTGCACAAATCTGGCCTTTATGGAAGAGTGGCAAGAAGAAAGCCATTTCTCAAAGATATCCATAAAAAGTGTTGTTTAAAGTTTGCAACAAGCCACCTGGGAGACACACCAAACATGTGGAAGAAGGTGCTCTGGTCAGATGAAACCAAAATCAAACTTTTTGGCAACAATGCTAAACAATATGTTTGGCATAAATGGCAACACAGCTCATCACTCTGAACACACCATCCCCACTGTCAAACATGGTGGTGGCAGCATCATGGTTTGGCCTGCTTTTCTTCAGCAGGGACAGGGAAGATGGTTAAAATTGATGGGAAGATGGATGGAGCCAAATACAGGACCATTCTTGAAGAAAACCTGTTGGAGTCTGCAAAAGACCTGAGACTGGGATGGAGATTTGTCTTCCAACAAGACAATGATCCCAAACATAAAGCAAAATCTACAATGGAATCGTTCACAAATAAACGTATCCAGGTGTTAGAATGGCCAAGTCAAAGTCCAGACCTCAATCCAATCGAGAATCTGTGGAAAGAGCTGATAACTGCTGTTCACAAACGATCTCCATCAAACCTCACTGAGCTCGAGCTGTTTGCTAAGGAAAAATGGGCAACAATTTCAGTCTCTCGATGTACAAAACTGATAGAGACATACCCCAAACGACTTGCAGCTGTAATCACAGCAAAAGGTGGAGCAACAAAGTATTAAGCAAAAGGGGCCGAATAATATTGCACGCCCCAGTTTTCAGTTTTTTAATTTTCACAAAAATTTACAATAACCAATCAATTTAATTCAACTTCACAATTGTGTTCCACTTGTTGTTGATTCTTCACCAAAAATTTACATTTGGTATCTTTATGTTTGAAGCATGATATGTGGGAACAGGTTGAAAAGTTCCATGGGGCCGAATACTTTCGCAAGGCACTGTATACACTGAGGCCAGTCACCTAACAAGGACCTGTATACAGCTATATACTGAGGTAAATTACCTAACCAGGACCTGTATACAGCTATATACTGAGGCTAGTGACCTAACCAGAACCTGTATACAGCTGTATACTGAGGCTTTTGACCTCATCAGGACATGTACAGTGGGGGAAATAAGTATTTGATCCCTTGCTGATTTTGTAAGTTTGCCCACTGACAAAAACACGAACAGTCTATAATTTTTAGGGTAGGTTAATTTTAACATTGAGAGATAGAATATCACTAGGAACGCTGAATTAATCACTTTTATACATTTCCCGCCATACCTCTATTGAGTCAGGGAGGTATGATTTCTCCCTGACTCAAGCACCTAAGAGGTAAATGATCTAACAAGGACCTGTATACTGAGGTAAATGCCCTAACCAGGACCTGTATACTGAGGTAAATGACCTAACCAGGACCTGTATACTGAGGTAAATGACCTAACCAGGACCTGTATACTGAGGTAAATGACCTAACCAGGACCTGTATACTGAGGTAAATGACCTAACCAGGACCTGTATACTGAGGTAACTGACCTAACCAGGACCTGTATACTGAGGTAAATGACCTAACCAGGACCTGTATACTGAGGTAAATGACCTAACCAGGACCTGTATACTGAGGTAAATGCCCTAACCAGGACCTGTATACTGAGGTAAATGATCTAACCAGGACCTGTATACTGAGGTAAATGATCTAACAAGGACTTGTATACTGAGGTAAATGCCCTAACCAGGACCTGTATACTGAGGTAATTGTCCTAACCAGGACCTGTATACTGAGGTAAATGACCTAACCAGGACCTGTATACTGAGGTAAATGACCTAACCAGAACCTGTATACTGAGGTAAATGCCCTAACCAGGACCTGTATACTGAGGTAAATGACCTAACCAGGACCTGTATACTGAGGTAAATGACCTAACCAGGACCTGTATACTGAGGTAAATGACCTAACCAGGACCTGTATACTGAGGTAAATGACCTAACCAGGACCTGTATACTGAGGTAAATGATCTAACCAGGACCTGCATACTGAGGTAAATGACCTAACAAGGACCTGCATACTGAGGTAAATGACCTAACCAGGACCTGTATACTGAGGTAAATGACCTAACCAGGACCTGTATACTGAGGTAAATGACCTAACCAGGACCTGTATACTGAGGTAAATGACCTAACCAGGACCTGTATACTGAGGTAAATGACCTAACCAGAACCTGCATACTGAGGTAAATGCCCTAACCAGGACCTGCATACTGAGGTAAATGACCTAACCAGGACCTGCATACTGAGGTAAATGACCTAACCAGGACCTGTATACTGAGGTAAATGACCTAACCAGGACCTGTATACTGAGGTAAATGACCTAACCAGGACCTGTATACTGAGGTAAATGACCTAACCAGGACCTGTATACTGAGGTAAATGACCTAACCAGGACCTGTATACTGAGGTAAATGACCTAACCAGGACCTGTATACTGAGGTAAATGACCTAACCAGGACCTGTATACTGAGGTAAATGACCTAACCAGGACATGTGCACAGATTGGATCTCTGGGGTTGCGGGGAGATACGCAGTTGAAGCATGGAGACGTGTGCCCCCTGCTGAACACAGACCCCTGATGAGTGTATTAGCAATGTTTTATTTCATTGATACTGTGGTAATAAATGGCATTTTAGCTATCAGGCCGCTCCTTCTGTATTTCCAGACCTCTGATTTGTGTCATTGAATGAGAACATTCTTCTTCTATTTTTCTAGTTTTTACAGCGTTGAATTTTCAGACCTTTCCATAAAACTGTGAGGTCCTCCAAGAAGCAGACCACCTTATGCTATCATGATTAAAAAGGAGGCACATAAATGTAGGTATTCTACCAATAAACATCAACGTTTTATAACCCATCACAGCAATGATATTGTCTAATAGTTATTAAGTCCTGGACATCGGCTGTAGACAGAATGGCATCCTCGGCCGCAGCTTATGTGCAGGGACATGCGGATATTACACTCGGGGTGCCATCCTCCGGAGCAGGTAAACTTGTAAATCATTTTACAGACCGCTCTACTCTATCAGCGACGGCAGAAATCACTACACATCTCAGAACATCCCCCGACAGGGGTACATGAGGCCGAAGACCCCGGGCCGGGGCCACGTCTGCCATTCCCTAAGCTCTGATCGCAGGCCGCTATCAGACACGGCTCACACGGAGACATGCAGGGTGATATAAGGAATATTCAGGACACTGGATAAGGATGTATACATCCAGCGATGCCGCCAGACACAAAACTATAGGGTGATCTCCCAGAACAAGACTCCTGTGCTCAACAGGAAAGGGGGAATGTTAGGCACGAGAGTCATTATTTGTGCTGCAAATTGGACCTTAATCCATTTTAACTGGTTTTGCAATAAATTTATAGCACATCATAGACTAAAAACCACATCTGCAGAAATATGTTCTTCTAACTTTGCGTTAATGTGAACCAGAATTCACCAACATATTCTGCGGCATTGTACAGAGACGACGCACAAATATGGGAGAATAAGGACGGCAGGTTTATCACCAGCTCACGTCTGCTGTATGTATATGGACAATACGGGGTCGGTACCCGAGGACTGCAGACCTTTGCTTCATCACACACATCATCACATCAGAGAACAGGTCTGATCTCTACACACACTGTATATAATATATAGAATTCATATATGCTACACAAGCTATATACAGTATACACACACTGTATATAATATACTGTATAGGAATTCATATATGCTACACAAGCTATATACAGTATACACACACACACTGTATATAATATACTGTATAGGAATTCATATATGCTACACAAGCTGTATACAGTATACACACACTGTATAGAATATATAGAATTCGTATATGCTACACAAGCTGTATACAGTACACACACACTGTATATAATATATAGAATTCACATATGCTACACAAGCTGTATACAGTATACACACACTGTATATAATATATAGAAGTCATATATGCTACACAAGCTGTATACAGTACACACACACTGTATATAATATATAGAATTCGTATATGCTACACAAGCTGTATACAGTATACACACACACTGTATATAATATATAGAATTCATATATGCTACACAAGCTGTATACAGTATACACACACTGTATATAATATATAGAATTCATATATGCTACACAAGCTGTATACAGTATACACACACTGTATATAATATATAGAAGTCATATATGATACACAAGCTGTATAAAGTATACACACACACTGTATATAATATATAGAATTCATATATGCTACACAAGCTGTATACAGTATACACTGTATATAATATATAGAATTCATATATGCTACACAAGCTGTATACAGTATACACACACACTGTATATAATATATAGAATTCATATATACTACACAAGCTGTATACAGTATACACACTGTATATAATATATATAATTCATATATGCTACACAAGCTGTATACAGTATACACACACACTGTATATAATATATAGAATTCATATATACTACACAAGCTGTATACAGTATACACACTGTATATAGTATATAGAATTCATATATGCTACACAAGCTGTATACACACACACTGTATATAATATATAAAATTCATATATACTACACAAGCTGTATACAGTATACACACTGTACATAATATATAGAATTCATATATGCTACACAAGCTGTATACAGTATACACACACTGTATATAATATATAGAATTCATATACGCTACACAAGCTGTATACAGTATACACAAACACTATGTATATATATTATACAGAAGTCATACAGTATATATATTATACACATACACACACACGTCTGATCCCTGTACACTCTCTCTCTATCTAATATATATATATATATATACACATACACACACACAATCTGATCACTGTATACTCTCTATATTATATACACACGTCTGGTCCCTGTATACTCTCTCTCTATATATTATATATACACACGTCTGATCCCGGTATACTCTCTATATATATTATATACACACATCTGATCAATGTATACTCTGTATATATTATATACACACACCTGATCCCTGTATACTCTCTATATTATATACACATACGTCTGATCACTGTATACTCTCTTTATATTATATATACACACACGTCTGATCCCTGTATACTCTCTTCTATATATATATATATTATATACACACACGTCTGATCCTTGTATACTCTCTATATTATATACACATAGGTCTGATCACTGTATACTCTCTTTATATTATATATACACACACGTCTGATCCCTGCATACTCTCTATATTACATATACACACACACACACGTCTGATCCCTGTATACTCTCTCAATATATATTATACACACACCTGATCCCTGTATACTCTCTATATTATATACACATGTCTGACCCCTGTATACTCTCTCTATATATTATATACACACAGTACGTCTGATCCCTGTATCTCTCTATATATATAATTGTCTAAGGGTTTTTCCGTCTGTCTGTCTGTCTGTCTCTGTCCTGGAAATCCCGCCTCTCTGATTGGTCGAGGCCGCCAGGCCTCGACCAATCAGCGACGGGCACAGCATGGCGATGATGATGTCATAATGGAAATCCCGCGTCTCTGATTGGTCGAGGCCGCCAGGCCTCGACCAATCAGCGACGGGCACAGTATCGACGTAGATGTCATAATGGTTGCCATGGCGATGATGATGTCATAAAGGTTGCCTTGACCAATCAGCGACGGGCACAGTCTGCCGCGAATTCTGGAATCATCATTGTCCATATACTACGGGGACATGCATATTCTAGAATACCCGATGCGTTAGAATCGGGCCACAGTCTAGTATTATATACACACAGTACATGTCTGATCCCTGTATACTCTCTCTATATATATATATTATATACACACAGTACATGTCTGATGCCTGTATCCTCTCTCTCTATATATATTATATACACACAGTACATGTCTGATGCCTGTATCCTCTCTCTCTATATATTATATACACACAGTACATGTCTGATCCCTGTATACTCTCTCTATATATATATTATATACACACAGTACATGCCTGATCCCTGTATACTCTCTCTCTCTCTCTCTCTATATATATATATATATATATATATACACACACAGTACATGTCTGATCCCTGTATACTCTCTCTCTATATATATTATATACACACAGTACATGTTTGATGCCTGTATACTCTCTCTCTATATATTATATACACCTATATATTATATACACACAGTACATGTCTGATGCCTGTATCCTCTCTCTCTATATATATTATATACACACAGTACATGTCTGATGCCTGTATACTCTCTCTCTCTATATATATTATATACACACAGTACATGTTTGATGCCTGTATACTCTCTCTATATATATATTATATACACACAGTACATGTCTGATGCCTGTATACTCTCTCTATATATATATTATATACACACAGTACATGTCTGATCCCTGTATACTCTCTCTCTCTATATATTATATACACACAGTACATGCCTGATCCCTGTACACTCTCTCTCTCTCTCTCTCTATATATATATATATATTATATACACACACAGTACATGCCTGATCCCTGTATACTCTATATATATATTATATACACACAGTACATGTCTGATCCCTGTATACTCTCTATATATTATATACACACAGTACATGTCTGATCCCTGTATACTCTCTCTCTCTATATATTATATACACACAGTACATGCCTGATCCCTGTATACTCTCTCTCTCTCTCTCTCTATATATATATATATTATATACACACACAGTACATGCCTGATCCCTGTATACTCTATATATATATTATATACACACAGTACATGTCTGATCCCTGTATACTCTCTATATATTATATACACACAGTACATGTCTGATCCCTGTATACTCTCTCTCTATATATATTATATACACACAGTACATGCCTGATCCCTGTATACTCTCTCTCTCTCTCTCTCTCTCTATATATATATACCGTATTTTCCGGCGTACAAGACGACTTTTTAACCCCTGAAAATCTTCTTAAAAGTCGGGGGTCGTCTTGTACGCCGGGAATCGCCTTGTACGCCGGGTGTATATGGTGGGTGGGGGGGGGGGGGAGTGATCCTGATGACGACGAGGGGGCGTCTCACAGAAAAGTGAGTATCCCCCATTACCTTATCATAGCGCTGCAGCGTGGGGTCTCTGTGCTGGGAGCGGCGGCGGCTGCTGTGCTGTGCTGTGGCGGCTCCTCTTCTGCAGTGTGGGGCCTCTGGTGCTGTGGGGCGGTGGCGGTGGCGGCGGCGGCGGCGTATCTTCATGCAGTCGGGGCTCCTCCGGCATCTCAGCCTGGAAGCCCCGCCGGCAACTCCATCGGTACAATGCGCTGGCCTCCGGGAAAATGGCCGCTGCTTAGATTCAGATCTCGTTGAGATCTGAATCTGAGCATGCGCAGCCCCCAGCGGCCGGGCCACCGCATCGCACCTATTGAGCTGCCTCCGGGAAAATGGCCACTGCTCAGATTCAGATCTCGTCTCCCGAGATCTCGGGACGAGATCTGAATCTGAGCAGCGGCCATTTTCCCGGAGGCCACCTGACCGCATTGTACCCATGGAGTTGCCGGCGGGGCTTCCAGTCTTTGAGATGCCGGAGGAGCCCCGACTGTATGAAGATACGCCGCCGCCACCGCCCCACAGCACCAGAGGCCCCACACTGCAGAAGAGGAGCCGCCACAGCACAGCACAGCACAGCAGCCGCCGCTCCCAGCACAGAGACCCCACGCTGCAGCGCTATGATAAGGTAATGGGGGATACTCACTTTCCTGTGAGACGCCCCCTCGTCCTCATCAGGATCACTCCCCCCCCCCCAAAAGGCACATATTCACCGGCCCTATAAGACGACATAGGGTGTATAAGAAGACCCCCGACTTTTAAGAAGATTTTATTTTTTAACTGGTAAAGTTGGGGGGTCGTCTTATACGCCCAGTCGTCTTATACGCCGGAAAATACGGTATATACACACAGTACATGTCTGATGCCTGTATACTATCTCTCTATATATATTATATACACACAGTACGTCTGATCTCTGTATACTCTCTCTCTATATATTATATACACACACAGTACATGTCTGATCTCTGTATACTCTCGCTATATATATATATATATATATATATATATATATATATATATATATATATATATATATATACACACACAGTACATGCCTGATCCCTGTATACTCTCTCTATATATATATTATATACACACAGTACATGTCTGATCCCTGTATACTCTCTCTCTCTATATATTATATACACACAGTACATGCCTGATCCCTGTATACTCTCGCTCTCTCTCTATATATATATTATATACACACAGTACATGTCTGATCCCTGTATACTCTCTCTCTATATATATTATATACACACAGTACATGTCTGATGCCTGTATACTCTCTCTCTATATATATTATATACACACAGTACATGTCTGATCCCTGTATACTCTCTCTCTATATATATTATATACACACAGTACATGTCTGATCCCTGTATACTCTCTCTATATATATATATTATATACACACAGTACATGCCTGATCCCTGTATACTCTCGCTCTCTCTCTGTATATATATTATATACACACAGTACATGTCTGATGCCTGTATACTCTCTCTCTCTATATATATTATATACACACAGTACATGCCTGATCCCTGTATACTCTCGCTCTCTCTATATATATATATTATATACACACAGTACATGTCTGATCCCTGTATACTCTCTCTCTCTCTATATTATATACACACAGTACATGTCTGATCCCTGTATACTCTCTCTATATATATTATATACAGGTCCTTCTCAAAAAATTAGCATATAGTGTTAAATTTCATTATTTACCATAATGTAATGATTACAATTAAACTTTCATATACTATAGATTCATTGTCCACCAACTGAAATTTGTCAGGTCTTTTATTGTTTTAATACTGATGATTTTGGCATACAACTCCTGATAACCCAAAAAACCTGTCTCAATAAATTAGCATATCAAGAAAAGGTTCTCTAAATGACCTATTACCCTAATCTTCTGAATCAACTAATTAACTCTAAACACATGCAAAAGATACCTGAGGCTTTTAAAAACTCCCTGCCTGGTTCATTACTCAAAACCCCCATCATGGGTAAGACTAGCGACCTGACAGATGTCAAGAAGGCCATCATTGACACCCTCAAGCAAGAGGGTAAGACCCAGAAAGAAATTTCTCAACAAATAGGCTGTTCCCAGAGTGCTGTATCAAGGCACCTCAATGGTAAGTCTGTTGGAAGGAAACAATGTGGCAGAAAACGCTGTACAACGAGAAGAGGTGACCGGACCCTGAGGAAGATTGTGGAGAAGGACCGATTCCAGACCTTGGGGAACCTGAGGAAGCAGTGGACTGAGTCTGGTGTGGAAACATCCAGAGCCACCGTGCACAGGCGTGTGCAGGAAATGGGCTACAGGTGCCGCATTCCCCAGGTAAAGCCACTTTTGAACCATAAACAGCGGCAGAAGCGCCTGACCTGGGCTACAGAGAAGCAGCACTGGACTGTTGCTAAGTGGTCCCAAGTACTTTTTTCTGATGAAAGCAAATTTTGCATGTCATTCGGAAATCAAGGTGCCAGAGTCTGGAGGAAGACTGGGGAGAAGGAAATGCCAAAATGCCTGAAGTCCAGTGTCAAGTACCCACAGTCAGTGATGGTGTGGGGTGCCATGTCAGCTGCTGGTGTTGGTCCACTGTGTTTCATCAAGGGCAGGGTCAATGCAGCTAGCTATCAGGAGATTTTGGAGCACTTCATGCTTCCCTCGGCTGAAATGCTTTATGGAGATGAAGATTTCATTTTTCAGCACGACCTGGCACCTGCTCACAGTGCCAAAACCACTGGTAAATGGTTTACTGACCATGGTATTACTGTGCTCAATTGGCCTGCCAACTCTCCTGACCTGAACCCCATAGAGAATCTGTGAGATATTGTGAAGAGAAAGTTGAGAGACGCAAGACCCAACACTCTGGATGAGCTTAAGGCCGCTATTGAAGCATCCTGGGCCTCCATAACATCTCAGCAGTGTCACAGGCTGATTGCCTCCATGCCACGCCGCATTGAAGCAGTCATTTCTGCCAAAGGATTCCCGACCAAGTATTGAGTGCATAACTGAACATTATTATTTGATGTTTTTTTTGTTTGTTATTAAAAAACACTTTTATTTGATTGGACGGGTGAAATATGCTAATTTATTGAGACAGGTTTTTTGGGTTATCAGGAGTTGTATGCCAAAATCATCAGTATTAAAACAATAAAAGACCTGACAAATTTCAGTTGGTGGATAATGAATCTATAATATATGAAAGTTTAATTGTAATCATTACATTATGGTAAATAATGAAAT